>NC_084979.1:21277977-21617977 GCF_963691925.1 Scomber scombrus | reverse complement strand
ATACAAGATAAACTTCTTCTTTCTACTTCTCTTTTTTGTCAATGGAATTCTTACAAGAGTAAGACTTTGGTTTTGGGTTCCGTTGTCACGGCAGCAGGCAGCTTTGGCCTTCACATCAAAGTGGCGGGTAAAACAATATAAAGTGTGAAGAGCGGTGGTCAGGATGTTCTGGTTTGCACACGCAAGTCGTGAGGCCTCTGTGCAGCACAATGTCCTCTCTCTCCCTCTTTCTCTCTCTCTCTCTCTCTCTCTCTCTCACACTCATACACACACTCTCTCTTTCTCTTTCTCTCTCTCACTGGTTTGTTCCCTGAGTCAGCACTCTGCTTCAGCTCCAGTTTCTCTACCCCGGCCCGCCTCTGCCTGCAGGACACTATTAGGACAGGACATCACTGTGTGTGTGTGTGTGTGTGTGTGTGTGTGTGTGTGTGTGTGTGTGTGTGTGTGTGTGTGTGTGTGTGTGTGTGTGTGTTTGCTTGTGCATGCCTTTGTAGGAGAGAGCTACTGTTGCATTTACGTGGTCAGGTCCTTTCACCATCTTATGCAATATGATATTTTTCACTTTGCGAGTAACCCTGGATATTTCTGTCTGCTCCACCGAATCAGCGCACCATAAAAGATGCACGTATCCTCTCGCTCATCCAGAACACTCCCAGTGGGTTTTGCATGTTGTACTGAGTGTGTGTTACTGTGTGTGCATATGTGTGTGTATGATTTGCTGGATACTACTAGTTCTGCTAACATGGCCCAAAAATAGCAAACTGGAGAGGTGTGAAGTAAAAAAGGAAAGGACACTTTAGTAGAGGAGTAACTGACACGGGGTGAGTCACTTTCACACAAACACACACACACACACACACACACACACATACACACGTGGTGTGCTCATGCAAACTCATACACATACAAGAATACACATGCATATTACAAAAGCACATAACACACACACACACAGAGTTGTGAAATTGTCTCACTTTGGCTTTGTCACTGCTGAGTATGTGTTTGCAGGCAGGAATCACGGGTTGTGTCTTGCCACCATGTGATTGGCTCTTTATCTCAGTTTGTGAGAGATTCCCAAGGAACTGCCACTTAGTCACTATGCTTTTATAAGCTCAGCTACCCCTTTTCTCAATGGATTAGTGTCTTTTATTAGCCTTTACACTCTTGTGAGCTCTGTGGGCCTCTGTAGAATCAAAAACTGAGGAGCTGAATTTCCTCCAGACACTTGATTTAAGATCAAACTGTTCAAGTTTCACTAAGAGAGATGCTGAAACCCCTGCTGAATTATGGGCTTGTCAAATTGTGCCTGACTGTGTGACAGACCTTGATCAGTCTGTTGGCATTTATACTCTGCCTGGTTATTCAATTGAATTTCCCTTATCTTAGCATTTTACCTTACAACACACTATTCTCACTCACTGTTCATGGCTTATATGGATAATATCACAAAATATTTGTTTATTTACTAAATATATCATGAATATTACAAATTCTGCTGGTACTGTGCGTCAATTTCCTAACTGCCAGATAATGTCCTCATGGGTCCCATTTTGTCCTTTATGCCTGTGCTGATTTTATAATCAGAGCTTGATTGTGCATTGTTATAAAGTATGTTTGTATGAATTGTCACAAAGTTCAAAATGTTTTGTCTCAAGTTCAAGTGAAAATATGGCTAACTTTTCAAAACTGTAATTCTTGAATGCTAAACAAATTTCCACTCGGTGAACACAACGCAGTAATGTTTTTTCCCAGTCCTATTTACATCAGTGTTTATAGGATGTTGTAGTGTGAATGCAGAAGTGAAAATGGGAGAGAAAGAAGGAGAGAGGAAATGATACTGAGATGTTTCGGCCTGTGAGGTGCCTAGTGATCACAAGAGCAAAAGATACATGCACACACACAAGCACACACACACACACACACACACACACACACACACACACACACACACACACACACACACACAGACAGGCACACACGCCATGTGATCTCTCGATTAGTGCTGTAGTCACACCCTCCCACTCTCTCTGGTTGTTTGATCACAATCTCCCTCCTACTCCCGGGCTCCAGTCATACAGAAACTTTCAAAAGATAATGCTTGCACAACATAAAATCAGTGATGACCTTTATTAACATAACTTAGATATTCAATTTTTTTATGTTCAGTGAAGATGTTTGGCTGACGGAACAAAAAATAATAACCTCTAGCATATATAATCATTTTCACGTCTGTAAAATATTTTGAGATGTCTAGATAGTGAGAGCTTGTTTTCAAGATGACTCAAAATCTAAAGGTGGATGTAGTAGGTTACAGTAACTTTGACTATTACTAGACTGATGTGTATGTAAAGGTTATAAGGCCCTAATGTTATCATGACCCCACTCTCATTTTAGTGAAATTAATCTCATATTCAATTTAAAAATTACCCTGGTGACGCAGGGGAAAGAACAAAAAAAGGAAATACAGATATACAAATGTGAAAAAATATAAGTGAATTTATAACTTGGAGCCCATCAAGAATTAACACTTTAATTGTTGTGTATAAAGCACTGTATTTTCTTTACTGTTTCAACTGAGTGTGATCTTTTTCCCTGACTAGTACACTGCTTTTTCTTTCTTTCTTCATTTCTATCTTCTTTTTTCTGTGCTTATGAGGGATTATTTTTGTTTCAGCAGTGCCATTGAGTCACAAAATTTGGGTGAGAGGCATCATTTTTAGAAGTCTTTAGTCAGTGTGATCAGTCCACACTTGAATGAATCAGCAATAGTGTTTGATTTATGGTATTAACATGATATGTAATGTATACAGTTAGAGCTTAATTTGTTAACAGAAAATAAAAATTAAAAAAAATATAAACAATATATCAGTATACATTAGGTCCTGGGCAGTTGCCTCTACCAAGAAATGCTTTACACTCTTAGGATTAATTATAATATATTTATTACGGTTTTCCATGCCCAGGATTTACAGGTTACACCTGATGTGACAAAAAATATATAATAAACAAATTCCAGAAGCATTTCAATCTTTGTAGTAAAATGGATGATTGCTGTCTCCAGCAGGGAGGACTGTGATCACACGCAAATGTGGAATCTCAAATAAGCTCTCACTTCACTTTCAACTCAGCAGGTGCAGGTCGTAGATCCCAACTCCCATTGACATTGCACTTCAGAGAGATCCCAGCCATGTAAGCTGCTCATGTGACCTGGCCTGTCCTGACAGTTCCAACTCTGGCCCTGAGTCAAATGTTTGGCCATGATGACAAAAGGTAAAAGGATAGTAATAGTACTTAGCCAGGTATATTTTAAGATATACAAATGAGTTGTTTTTTAGTTAGAAAATTGGGATTTTAATCATGAGATGTGCTGGATAATTCAGATAGGGTATGATCTAATTCCAATAAGTATTTGAATAATAATCTTATCTGACATAAAACTATAATTGTTCACGATGTAATGATCATTTTCCTACTTAGTTGTCTCATTTAGATAAGTGAAGCCTCCCTCAAGGGTTTTTACCAGGACATGTGTGATTGGAAGTGGGGCAGGCAGTACAGTAAAGAGAGCATATGACTTATTGCCACATTACACAGGACATTCCCATACCTCACAGTGCTTTCACAATAAGATGTGTGAGTGGTCTTTTGTGGTTTCATGCTTGAAAGAAAAGCACATGATGCCACTGCACGAGGATCATGAACAAGTGATTAAGCTAAAAATGAACTGACTTGTCATGACTGTGATGAAATTCCCAATGTGTCAGACTTGATTAGCTGGTATTGCGCTTCACCTGCTGTAACATGTCAATACTTAGTGATTATGTTTAGCTCTCGCACCTACAGTAGGCCTACTGTGTTCCCGGCAAGTACACCTTTCCTTTCATCCCCATGGGCTGCGATTGGCTGATGGGCTAAGAGGCTGAGGTGTTGCAGCAAATAGCATGAGCTGTGGGCTGGTCCATTCTGCAGCTCGAGGGAGGTTAATGAGTGAAGCCGCTGGGCTATCAGCCAAACATGAGCAGCAATGCTAAGGCTCCCACAATGAGCCTGACTGTATTACCACTGAGCTCTGTCTAATTATACACTCCCAGAGAGAGAGAAAGAGAGAGAGAGAGAGAGAGAGAGAGAGAGAGAGAGAGAGAGAGAGAGAGAGAGAGAGAGAGAGAGAGAGAGAGAGAGAGAGAGAGAGAGAGAGCATATTAGGTAGGGGAAAGAAAAAGTTATCAAGTGTCACTCTGTGTCAGAGAGACTTACTAGAAAGGATGAGTGTAGATTGAAGTTGTAAGGGTGAGATACAAGGTGTGTGTCAGTTAGAGGGAAGGAGAGAGAGAGAAAGAGAGAGAAGGAGGGAGGGGGTTGGAGAGATCAGGCAAGCTGTGGAGAGAGAAAGAGAGCACTCTCACAGGGAGAGAGAGAGAGAGAGAGAGAGAGAGAGAGAGAGAGAGAGAGAGAGAGAGCAAAGAGGCGTTTAGAGAGTGAGAAGGAGGAGAGGCAGGAATAGGATGAAGGGAGGGAAGGCTGAGCAGTAGAGAAGAGAAAGAGACTCGCAGTCTCAAAACTGGATATTCCTACGTGCTTGCTGCTGCTGCTGCCTGATCCAATGAGTAGACTCTCTGCTACCTGCTACGCAAAGGCACCCAGCGAGGTATGTGACCACGCCACTTCCTCCTCTTAAGTGTGTGAGTGTGTGTGTGTATGTGTGTGAAGAAAGAAGGAGCGCAGGTGTGTTATGAACTTTGAGTGAAGGGATAAACAGAGCATGGTGTGTGTGTGTGTGTGTGTGTGTGTGTGTGTGTGTGTGTGTGTGTGTGTGTGTGTGTGTGTGTGTGTGTGAAATGCTTTGAGGAAGCAGGTTTAGGAGTTGCTGTACATACAAGTCAACCTGAAAGTGAGTGGGGTTGATTATAGGGAGAGGATATGTTTGAAATGTGTGTGTGTGTGTGTGTGTGTGTGTGTGTGTGTGTGTGTGTGTGTGTGTGTGTGTGTGTGTGTGTGTGTGTGTGTGTGTGTGTGTGTGTGTGTGTGTGCGTGTGCGTGTGTGTGCGTGTGTGAATGAGCGTGTGGTATACACTCATGTAAGTCGGCACCTGTGTGTGGGGGTGTTTGGGCGCGTGGAGGAGAATCACACAGAGAGTGTGAACAAGAGAGAGAGTGTGACTGATCCAGAGAGATGGAGTGTGTGAGGAAGACAGAGACAGACAGACAGACAGAGAGAGTTGGAGGTTCATCACTCAGCCTGACGGCAGATCAGGACTTTCAGAATTAGAGCAGTGGGCTTAAATAGCCCTGGTCCAGAGATAGCCAGGGGCCCTAGAGGAGCCCATTTAAACTGGGAGGGACGGATATTAGAGTGATGAGGGTGGGGTTGGTCGAGTCGGGGAAAATTTGGAAAGAGACAGAATGAGGTAGGAGGAGAGAGAAAATAGGAAGCACAGATGTTGGGGGCAAATCTGGGAAAGCTCTCACACACTCAAAGTGAGGCTGTGCAGGTGTTCAGGTGCATCTGTAATCTAACTTCTTATTCAACCAGTGCACTGGACACATAAGAAAGCATTTACCGGAAGAACTTCCAATGTCACCTTTAATTTTTAATGACAACCATGTAACTCTGTTCATTCAAAGACTTTAAATTCGTCAGTTCCCTGCATCCCCCTGTTGAGAATACAGGGCTCCGTTTGTGGTGCTGCTACCGACTCCACTCAATAACCGCCTCATTTCTCACCATTCTCCATGGAGAAATAGTACGCCAGTGTGCACGATTATGATTTCTGTCTGTCTATTTCTGCTACAGCAGGTGCTGTCCTTCTGCTTCAGTGATATACCAAATGCTGCATATAGGAACATTTCACAGGTTCAAACAGTTCTCGGCTATAGATGTCTTTCAAGCAAGATGTACATTTGTCCCTGTTGAATTCACTTATTTCAATTATGAGGACGAAGGTACAGGAAGTCTTACGGTACTGACAGATTGCTTCTAAAAATGCTTGTTTTGAGAGAGGCAAATGTGCCTCATCTGTTGAACTATTTGCTGTTAGTTTTTGATTTTGGATTTATCACTAGCTTGTTGATCAGAGGACACTCTGGTATGGACTGACAGTGAGAGTTTGTGCCGAGGTGGGGCTCTAGCTATAGTCAGGTAAACCCGGTCTCTGTGTAATATGTTTTTTATAGCAACTTGCAAAGAGGAAGCTTGGAGCTTTATTTTATGACTCCTGCTATGTGTATGTACCAGAAAAAGTGCTCTCATGAATGATGTAAAGACACCCAAGAAAAACTGAATGTAGATATGTTTCTGTATTCTTTTGGAAAATTAAATCAGCTTCTCTCTGTGGGCTGAATGAGAAATACAGCATGTTCTCCCATCCCATGTTTCTTAGAGTTGTGTCACCCTGAAGAGCAGAACAGGCCCCTTGTGGGAGAAGGTTGAGTGGCTGCTGGCCCTTTAAGAGGTCTATTTTTACAGGGGCACACTCATGCATGGAGCGAGGCGCACAGAGGAGGCAGTGGCATACGGAGACTCTATCTGCTCTGCCTCACTTCTGTGACTCCACACAACACATCCTATAGGACCACAAGTGACTGAGAGGGAGTCGTAAAACTCCAGCTCAGTCCGTAGAGGAGCATGTGTTTTCTCAATGCAAGCTCAAACATGAAATTAATCAAAACTGAAAGTTACAAGGTTTCCATCCGACAGTGGATCTCTCTGATGTCTAAAAGTGATAATGAGTGGGAGTCTGCAATAAAGACACCCTTATGCACACTATACACAAATGTGCCAACATTCCCACATACTTGTTTTGATATGCAGATAGCTATGAAAGAAATCTGAAAACATTCATGCCCCCTTCTTACAAACACATAATACACTTTAGTTTACTTACACCCACACTCTCCTCGAAAGAAACCACAAAAACGAGCATTTCAGAACATTTTTTGTACACATCGATGCACTTAGCGGCATGTATAGTGCTGTACACCCACGTAAAAAAATTACTTATACATCCTCAATATCTGGACCTAAAATAATCTTCTCCTTATGCAATCTGCATGTTATATAATGCATGGCCTGTCATTATCACAGCGCTCCTTCACGCCCTGCTGTGCCTCTCCACCTACAGTACCACACAGACAGGCAGGCAGGCAGACACACACACACACACACACACACACACACACACACACACACACACACACACACACACACACACACACACACATACACATACACATACACACACATACACCCTGCACCTTGTGTTGACAGTCATACACTCTACTCTAGCACTCTCACCCACGTTGAGTGTGTGCTCTCAAACAGCCAGCCAGATGAGCGAGAGGGAAAGACTGAGAAGAAGACAGAGTGGGTGGGGTGGGTAGGGGGATGAAAGTGAAAGAGACACAGTGGGAAAACTTAGAGAATGAAGTGTACATTCATGCAGAGATTAAGCATTTTGAATGATTATATGGATCTGTTTCTTTGTGTTACGCATGTATGATTGTTTCAAAGGTTACATGTTATATGTTTGCTCAAAGAAAATTCCAGTCTGCCACCCACTGTTGGCACAGCGAACTAGCTGGTATTTGAGGCTACATAACCCCACATAACCTTACTTTAGTATTCATATTTACCACCCATCGATTGTTCTTATCAGATTTGGTTGTGCTGTATGCTGAGATGATGTTTGTTATGTCACTGTTTATTTATTTATTTATGGTTGTTGTGTTATTTGTTTTTTGTACTGTCACTGCAAACCAAATTTCCCCCTCGAGGGACAATAAAGCTCTGAACTGAACTGAACTCTGAACTGAACTGAACTGAATTCACTACCCTTTTCAAGGTCTCAGAGGGTAGCGAAACACTCATCGCATGATGTGTCACTCACAGTCATACTTACAATCAAACACAGCTTTGCATGTCTTTGCATTGAAGCCCGACCGATATATCAGTCAGCCGATATTATTGGCCAATATTGGCCTGTCACAGATATATCTGTGTCACCCTAAATGTTATCTGGTATATATAGCATTTTATGTATATTTCATCCTTTTCCTAATTCAAGTTTAACGCACATACTGTACACACACTCTCTCTCTCTCTCTCTCTCTCTCTCTCTCTCTCTCTCTCTCTCTCTCTCTCTCTCTCTCTCTCTCTCTCTCTCTCTCTCTCTCTCACACACATCACACACACACACACATATAATGTACATTATTTATAACTATATATAATGTACATTATTTATAGCTATTTATAATGATGAAATTCCCAGTGACAGTTACTGTTTCATTTTTTACAATGGACTTTATTGTTGAATTGTAAAACATCATGCCTCCATAACAAATGTTTGATAATCACATTCGTAGGATCATTGCAAAAAATGTGTGTTTATGTATTTATTTTAAGATTACCGGAACCTAATATCAGGCCCTACTTTGTATGTTAGCATGTTTAGCTCATATAATTTTGTTATAAACATTTTAAATCAGGAACCTGTTGATGGAGACAAAAAAAAGTTTATAAAGTCTGTTTATAAATCTAGAAGAAAAACAAAATTTTATGTTATTTACAGCTGCAACAATTAGTCTATTAATCCATTAATCCATTAGCAAAAAAATTCCTTGCCAACTATTTTGATAATTGATTAATCATTTTTGAGTCACTTAAAAAAAGCTAAAATTATGTGGTTCCAGCATTTTAAATGTAAATATTTTTTGGTTTCTTTGGTCTCCTATGATAGTAAATTGAATCTTTGGGTTGTGGACTGTAGGTCAGGACAAAATAAGACATTTTTGGTTGCATTTTAGGATTTGGGAAAAGGTGATCAACATTTTTCACCATGTTTAAACACATGCAGCCATTTGGTTTATTTATCACTCTAAAATGTAATATTTTTAGGTTTGACTGAGAAAACTAGAATATGAAAAAATCACCTTTGGCTTTTAAAAACTGATGAGCATTTTTCATGATTTTTTTGACATTATAAAGACCAAACAGCTAGTCGATGATTTTAAGAAAGTAATCAGAGGTTTAATTAATATTGAAAATAATTATTCATTGTAGCCCTTATGTCACTGACAGAGAACTGACAATCAAGCAATATGTGCCAACGCAATACATCTACACTGACCCTGCCTTGTTGTAAGTAATTTATGAAAGTCTTATATGTAAATGGTATTTCAGAAATTTCCCCTCTCGATATATATGCTGATCAGGTCAGTTTATGGCATTTTTGAGTCAGTCAAGGGGACCTGCTGTTCCCAGATCAGCACAGTTGGATGGGTATGAGAATTGGCTTGGGAGCTCAGCTGAGGAGCCAGGAGTGTGATGAATAATCCCAAACACAGGCAGGTGTTTGAATACAGTTGACACCGTGCCAGACTACTTTAAGGTGACAGACACACCTGTCGGTTGAGGTATCCCCTGAGAGGAAGGTGCGGGAAGTTATATTTCATAGGATATATTTACATTCAGATCCAATATGAGTGTGTGTGTGTGTGTGTGTGTGTGTGTGTGTGTGTGTGTGTGTGTGTGTGCGTGCGTGTGTGTGTGTGTGTGTGTGTGTGTGTGTGTGTGTGTGTGTGTGTGTGTGTGTGTGTGTGTATCTGAAAACATAAAGCTGTGTGTGCAATCTGTCGCTTATCTCTGCTTATCTTCACTCTTTGTGTTTGTAAAGATTGCTTTCTTTGGCCTTGACTCACTAACCCTTGTGTATGATCAAGCAGTATGTTCTCCTCCTCCTCCACACTTCATCTACAATAGGGGTCAACGACCTTTCAACCCTGCCACCCACCACCTACACCCACAGTTTTTCAGCCAGGCCTGCCTTTCTGCCTGCTCGAGCCCATGCAAGTTAATCCGCTCCCTCATACAGACAGACCCAACCTGCACCTACACAATATATTGCACAGTACTGGTTTTGGTATCACTGTACAGAAAGTGTAACATCTGAAACATCCTGTAACCTATAGCATCAATAGTGTCCTGAAAGCCTGTCCTGAAGTTGAATGTGTATTACCTTCCCCACCCTTGCCTTGCCTTTTTTTCCTCCATGGGCAACATTAAAATCAAAATACATTTATCTAATTACACTATTTCTTTTTTGTAGTAATTAGCAGATATTATCAAACAGTGAAATAGTGATATTGTTCTCTATTAAGTGGAACTCCCCATTTTCAGTTTTGAAAACGAGCATGAAGCCCACTCAGTCCTGTTTAATATAATTTGCAGAACCCTCTGTAACAAACAACATAAGCGATGTGGTGAGTAAATGGCTGCGACTGTGTGTGGCTGGGCAGCAGATTTGGTGTGGGAGGGGTTGTAGAGCAATAGCAATAATGGCAGTGTATAGCTATGTTGCCTTGAATACCAGCAGTGATAAAGGTACTCCAGACAGTATCTGTGCAGCCAGTCTAGACAGTCTCTTTGAAAATGAATGGCACTTGAGCTACCAATGGGAGACCTGGCCATGGTCTCTCCATGGAGATGTCATCACTATGTTTGCTTACTGCTTGCTGACATTTTGCTGCTAAACCTGAGAACCAACAGAAAGCCAGTTTGACTGTCAGTCGCCAGGGGACTGTGCCAAAAACAGCAAATCTTTGGAATGAAAAGCAATCTCTCCCCTTTTTCACACACACACACACGCACGCACGCACGCACGCACACACACACACACACACACACACACACACACACACACACACATACACACACACACACACACACAATTGTCCTCTCTCTTCCAAGCTGTTTCTTACCCATTAGACTTTTTCTCTGACTCTCCCCCTCTCTCTCTTTCGTTCCCCTCTCCTTTACCCTCCACCCCCATCACAAGATACTGATCTCACAGTGTGAGAGTACTACTAGCATCAAGGGCTCTGAGTTGGGATAATCATGTCACAAACGAGTGAGAGGGACTGCTACCTATGAGCATTAAAGCATTAAAAAAAGCCAATTTGAAAATAAATAAATAAATAGTGAGATGCATGAATGAAAATACAATGGTATGATGCATTAGCAGTATGTGACATCACTATAATTGCACAAGAATTACTGTCACCGCACCAATAGTGGCCCATTTGTTTCATGTTTTTGGTGTCTTTGTGATGCATAAGATACCTGTGAATTGAAACCAAAGTCAGCTCCTTGTGGTTGAAAATGTAGCTGGTGCAGTTGCCGCATAAGAGGCATATTATCAGACTAAGACAGTGGAAAAGTGCAAAAATGAAACTCACATCAGTAGACACTTAAATGTCAATGAATGACAACAGCCTAACACCCGCTTTAGAAAATGTCAGCCACAGGGTTTGCAGAATACCTGTTAACTTCTCCATGTGTTCTGCTGACCTCTGCTTGCACATTCATATGTGCAGAATATGTCTGTGTGTATTTACAGAAGCAGAAGAACACTGCAGTAGTCTGTCGTGGTCAGAGGAAGAGGAGAACGAGGTGGAGGAATTTTTGCTTCTGCTGACTGGCTGACCTGCATGTAATTAGTCAAGTCATATTTTTAACTGATATTGCGTAAAAGCCAGCTTAAGGAGCCATAGCTGCCCTATTTATACCCTAGGGGCTAATGGCCTGTACCACTACACAGGGGGATTTCCTCCCAGAACTATACTAAGCCTGCCTTAGGCCGTACCAGTTAGGATTCACAGGGATTAACCCAGCAATACATTACAAGTGTCACCCTCTAGTCTGCATCACTCACACTATTCTACTCTACCTGTCTGCTCTTCACTTTAAATGTCAAATGTTTAGCATACTCAGTTTACAATGCTGCTTTTTAGTGGGTGGTATATCCGGTTTTTGTAAAAAAAAAAAAAATTAAAAAAAAGAAAAGAAAAGAAAAGTTTTTTTTTTTGTTTTTTTTTTTTTTTTTTGTTGTTGCACTTAAGGCACACACTTGATGTTTTCATCAACTTCTAGAACAGGAATATGTAGAAGTCTGTCAAGAGTGCGCACATTTACACAAAGAATAAACCTTAGTATTACTCTTTGGGTGCATGTTTATGTTATTGTGTACACACAGCAAACCCTGTGTGTGTGTGTGTGTGTGTGTGTGTGTGTGTGTGTGTGTGTGTGTGTGTGTGTGTGTGTGTGTGTGTGTGTGTGTGTGTGTGTGTGTGTGTGTGTGTGTGTGTGTGTGTGTGTGTGTGTGTGTTAATAGTAACTCCTGAGCCATAAGTCCATCCTCATTGTGGTTGAGCCGGCTGCGGGTAGGGCTGCTGGCTCATCCTGCTGAAGAATGGGTCAGGGCCCTGAAGGCTGACCTGGCCCTTTGCCCAATAAGCTATCGCCCGTATCACCCTGTCCTTTTATCAGCTTATCCTGGCTCCTTGTGGAGTAAGCCAACACATAAGGCTAGTAGTATTCCCCCCCCCCCCCCCCCCCAACACTCCAACTCTCCTGAAGTTTTCTATCTGTGTGTCTGTCTATCTCTCTATCTGCTGTGCCCTCTAACTCCCCCCTCTCCTCTACTCCTGCCTCTGTTCAGATCTGTTACATTCAGCAACAAATTTCTGCTGCATCAGACGTCCATCACAGATCCCCCACTCAGCCTGAAACGTGATCAGACACCCGATACGAGGTTACTCATGAGGAAGGGGGGGGTGGAGGGAGGGAGACTAATAAAAAACAATGTTGATGGATTTTTTTTTTTTAAATCATAAGCTAAGATAAAGAATGTTTGCCATGTTGACAGATTTTTCTTGCCTCTCACCTGTGGATGTGTTTGACACCCTGTTGCTACTTTACACTTCCACCACTATGATTTGTTGAGCGACGTCTGACTCATCTGACCTTTCTTGTCTCGGCCTGACCCTGCATGTGTGTGTGTGTGTGTGCGCGTGTGTGTGTTGTGTGTGTGTGTGTGTGTGTGTGTGTGGTTGTGTGTGTGTGTGTGTGTGTGTGTGTGTGTGTGTGTGTGTGTGTGTGTGTGTGTGTGTGTGTGTGTGTGTGTGTGTGTGTGTGTGTGTGTGTGTGTGTGTGTGTGTGTGTGTGTGATGGACAGATTACACAGTGCAAAGTCAGAGCGGGAGAGAGAAACAGCAAGAGCATGAGGTGGAGAAAGAGTGTACGCCAAATGCCTCAGTGGTGCCATAAATGATTGACAGCACAGTGTGACTCCACACTGTTTGCTCATGTTGATGTTTGTCTGTATGTGGGTTCAATATGCTAAATATCAAAGTGTGCATGCATAAGTAGAACATAACAGTCATTTCTACATTTCTATATTATAGTAAACACCCTTTGATGAACCGGTCCTTCCTCTATTTTCTTCTCTTTCACTATGACTGGATTATAAATTTACACCAAACACTGACAAGTGTTGTGATTTTTTGTAGAATTATATTTAATTAGATTGTTCAGTCTAATTAAGGCTTCCATTAGTAATACATGCTGATTACAGGGCAGAGGAGTCAAGGATCTTTAGAAAAGTAATTATTTTATTTTATTCATTACATTTAATTTATTTACTATTGGTTGTTTTCATATTATAATATACAAAGTGTCTTTTCTCACTAACTTACTGACCTTGAGTTTTAATGGTATGAGATAAGAATGTGTCATTTATGTGGGTTGTTATCTTGTGTCATGATGTGGCCAGTTTAATTTAAACTGCCAAATTGACTCTGAGACCTTATGATCAGTGTGTTGCTTTGAGTTATATAATCATAGAAAGTGTTGATAAAATCAGCTTTTTTAAATGAAGGTTTTTTAATTAAAAAAGAAAATAAAGTAAAATGAACTATTTCCTGTTTTTAAACTAGCTTTTACAAATAAGAAAGAAAGCTGCTATTCTTGGCCTGTTGAGCTTTTTTCATAGAATCTGAATTTAAACAATTATGAATAGATAGTTTTTTTCCATTTCATTTTTTAATATAATCTTGTAATTTATTAATAGCCAAACAGCTGGATATTTTTGTAACTTTTGTTTGCCAGGTTTGAATATTGATCAAATTTCCATATGACATGACAGTGGGGCCTAACCGTCAAAAAAAAAAAAATCTCACAATTGCTTCATCTCAAACCATAATGTTCTAAAAAATTGTATTCATGAGTCTTAACCATCTGTTAATTTTGAAACTTGTAATGAACCCACACAAATACAACTAATGGCACAGCAGGCAGCACTCAGGCCCACACAACCTCAGTGCACGTCATCTTCAAACAGCATTCACTTTAGGGAAAAAAAAAAAAAAGTAATGTTCTCCTAAATGTCAGAGGAGACTTTCTTGACAATTGTCGCCTAACTGCAAGAATGTTATAATGTGGCCTTCTAGAGGATGTGTCTGCGCACATGTCCAAGTCTGATTAGGTTTCCATTCCATTGGGGTTGACAAGTTAGACAAGGTTAACGTCTAATTAACTGCTGATCAATGCGAGCCTGCATTTTGCTCTTTATTTGCTAGGATGAATTGCTCTTAGAAATATGAAATAACATGAATATTGCTTTTATGATCAGCCACCAACAATGATTTCATTCCTTCATTAAATCCTATTTTCCCCGCGTGCTCCAATTTATGTTCTTGCTCCTGTGTTGCATTTCTTGCCTGATAATCAACATAAGCTTGTTGCAGCTGAGGTTTGGCCCTGTTTGTTTGATGAGGAACTGACAGGGTTATTTACATAGCGTTGCATTTTCAACCTTGAGCCTGTTTATTGTTTTGTAAAAGGTTTCTAAACTGACAGATTTCTGATTCCTTGCTGTGAATGAACTACATTGCTCTCACCAATTCAGTCCTAATAAGCCATACCACCCATACACACTTCACTTGCATTGACTGAATCACTGAAGCAAATCATTCAGAGCTCTCCTGCAGCGCTTCTGTTAGCGCACAAACCTGTGTGTGTGTGTGCATGCGCACTCACGCATATGAAGTCAAATTAAATTTATTCATAAAAGCTCTTTTAACAAGCAGGTTAGTCACAAAGTGCTTTGATGAGAACAAAGGACACGAATTCAGATGAAAACTACAGACAAACAAAAAGAACAAGTGTGTGTGTAACTAAATGTGTATGTGTGCATGATGGATGTGAAGTTTAGTTTTGAGTCAGAGGCAGCAACGAAAGCCTGAGTCTGAGAGTGTGTGTAGGATGATCCTCCTACCATGTCCCTCCCTGTCTCTCATCAACTGTCTCTCTGCCTCCCTCCCGTCCTTCCCTCTCTTCTCTGTGCCAACATGTATTCTAAAAACACACAGTATTTAACAGTAACAGATTTGAATGATTTGATTAATGGTTGATTGATGAATGATTTTTAATGTTAAATGATTTTAACCGGTAAAACATAAGTGGAAAGCATAAAATTGAACAATGCAAAGGCAGCATATAGTCAACCGCCTAATATATTATCTGTATGTGCTGCATCCTTGACTGTGTGCTTTTATGTTTGTGTGTGTGTGTATATATATATATATATGTGTGTGTGTGTTTGTGTGTGTGTATGCATGTTTGTATCCCTCACAGTGATTAAAGCAAGTGGGCGGCAGCAGCAACTGGTCTGCTTGTGTGGCTCTGCATAGCAGACATGTTTCTCACTGCTAGATATTACTCATTTCCTCAGCCCTTTGCACACACAAGCGCACACACACACACACACATACACACACACACAACAGTCACAGAGACAGATAGCAGGCTCTCAGTTCTTTCACTCAGTTTGGTGGGCTCGCTGGTGTTATTTCATGCGCTCAGAGATCAGAGGCAGTGTGTAGCTGGAGGCTGCTGATATCTGCGGGTGTTGTAACTGGTGGTGGTGCTGTGGAGGAACAGTGTAGCACAGAGAGGAGCTGAGGAGTGGGTTGACCCTCTGGGAGGACTGGAATATGAATGACTGCCAACACTGGGACGTCTGCTCAGCCAGTGCTAAGGTCAGTCTCACATCGCATCACAACAACTACCAACTTCATCAACCTGTCTGCCTTCTCTTACATTCTCAAACTGCCGTTTTTCTATTGCAATTAGCTCTACTGGACTTATGTGACAACTTACGTGTCTTTGACAGTACAATATGATAAACTAGCAACTTATGTTCTATAGTTCTGTTTTTCTGAGGTTGGCAGTCATGAGCATGAAGGTACGTTTGATACATTTCCCGAGAAAAGCACGTAGAGAAATGGCGGGATGAGGAGGAGTGGTGGAAATCAATTTTTCCTGATCTGACAATTACTTGAGAGCATGTTGAAGAATATTTTACATTTGAACATAGATATATGGTTCAGAGAGTTTTTGTTTTGTATCACTTTTAAGAAAAGATAGTGAAAAGAATTTATGCCTACATAGCAAATCAAAAGCTTTTAGGAATATTACATTGGAGGAAATGTGTAATCATTATGCCTGTAATCTGTCAGGTTTGATATATTTAAATTTTACCACAGCACATTGTTCCAGCTAAACTCCAGCTCTGCGTGCATGTCTGTACAGTGTAGGAGTATTCTGTTAGAAAACGTTTCTCTGCAAACTCCTCCACATGCACAATTGTGTTCTTTGTTTTCTTGTATTTTGGCAAGTTTAGTTCAGGTCTGTTTGGAAAACCTTTTTCATAAGGGCTGTCAAAATGACATGGGTGTAAGAGTCATTTCAGGACAAAAACTGAAACCAGATTTTTTTATTTTTTTTTATTTGAGAAATGTGGGTACTAAACAACTTGTTGTGCAGCCAAAGTCCACTAAGAGCTCTTTAACCATAAACATATGTGATAAGTTAATTAAATAACAAAAATATAAACAATATGAATACTGTCTGTCTCTTAATTGTCTTTTTTTTAGTCAGTTTTTCCCAGCGTGAATTTGAAGCATTGTTATTGTTTCTTTTCTTTGTTTTTAAATGGCAGACTTCTTTGAAAATGATTTTTTTTGTCGTTTTTTCTTTCTATTCAGTCAATAAATCGCTTAATTGTGTGAGTAGATATCAGACTAATAAGATCATCATAATATCATAATTAACTTGATGAAAAAGGGATTTTTCCAGACCTGACATAGACCTACTTAAGGAATGAATTCCAGATGTTGTAGCCAGTGGACGGCTTTACAGTATATCTCTAGAGATCAGTAATGATCAAGAGTTCATTGTGTTTTTTGCATTCACAGAGCGCCATTTTATCTTTTTACTTAAACTGAAATATATCACTAAAATGACACGTATATGGTTTCACATTATAACAGCAACATTGTCATTAACTCAGTTATTGCATTTGTCACCACTGAGGCCTTTTTTCTGGTTCTACTCCATCATACCCATCCTGTCAGTGTCTGGGACAGTGAATCCCCCTCCTCTCGCCACCCAGTTTTCAGTTTTCCACTCAGATGCACAAACAGCTTGCTCCACTCTAACACTTATTCTGTTTTTGGACCAAGTCACTTGATGAGTAACAGTTTATCCGCCTCTCCATGGAGTATCCCCATCTAACCTCTCTAACCAACTGGATGTGTGTGGACACAGTTGCCATGGTGACAGTGTGGCGGATGGTGAAACGGCAGGGAGTTGGTAGGCTGTTGAGACAGACTTGCGGGTGAGTGCGGGACTGAGTGGCAGCATGGCTCTGTGGTGTTGTGGTGGTGGCAGGAGCAGCGATTGTGGTGGTGGTGGTGGTAGTGGTGGTGGTGGTTAAGGGAATAGCTGGGCTGGTGGCGCGGCAGCCATCACTTCAAAAGAGCTCATTTAAAACGTTTGGAGAAGAATTAGTAGAGCTCCCCCGCACTTCTCACTGAATGAAACAAGGCTGCAAAAATCTCTGACACATTCGAGGACTCGAACACA
Organism: Scomber scombrus; assembly: GCF_963691925.1. Taxonomy (NCBI): domain Eukaryota; kingdom Metazoa; phylum Chordata; class Actinopteri; order Scombriformes; family Scombridae; genus Scomber; species Scomber scombrus. Next base: position 21,600,216 of record NC_084979.1, on the reverse strand, counting down.
AACACACACGCACACCAAGACCCAAACAAATAAACACATTCTCCTAGAAAAAAAAATAGACATAGACAAACATGGCATACATGCATGCACACACACATTTTTCCCCACTCCCCTGCTGTGACAAATAATTAATATGCAAAGACACATATCCTGTATCTACAACAACTGGTGGTAATATCAACAGTGTTTGTGTCAGCTTTTGGGTGGGTGGTGACCAGCTTTGCCTATCACTGGGGGAGTAAGTACAGCCGCCTGAGGGAGTATTTGTGTGTCTGTTGCTGTCCGTGTGTGATTCTGAAAGAGAAGGGGTGGGGGGTGCTTGTAGTAAGCTTGTATAGAATACAGAGAACACCCGCGGGTGTCGTGGGGGTGGTTCATGAAAGTGGTACAAAAACATATCTACATATTCTAATCATCCCCCGAGAGTCAAAACCCTCCTGCTGCGAGTGCTCTGTGTGTGTGTGTGTGTGTGTGTGTGTGTGTGTGTGTGTGTGTGTGTGTGTGTGTGTGTGTGTGTGTGTGTGTGTGTGTGTGTGTGTGTGTGTGTGTGTGTGCACTGCCTATGAACTTCATTGGCTGTAAAATTTATTTTTAGCCCATATGTGGGAGTAATGTATTTGAATGAAACAAGTAATTTGGGTAGTTTCAGTCCCACCGCAGTCTTCATAGGTAATGACTAATTAGTGACAGCTATCAGAATGCTAAGAGTTCAAACCTGTTTAAAGTAGTTTAAATGGGTTTGTCTGTCTGATGCAGCTGTATGTTTGCTTGTCTGACCAGACTGACAGCAAAGTCTTACATTGATGCCAGGACCGGACAGACTGCCCATTTTCCATGTTCACACTTCATCTCTCTCTCTTCTGTCTCTGTCCCTTCCCTCCTTTCGCCCACCTTATCTGTTTCTCCCCTCTTTCATCCGCTCTCTAGGTGAGTGGTGCTTCAGTGCAGGAGAATCAACAGTGATCTGACAGTGATGCTGTGTAGCAGCCTTCCCCTCTGTCTGCGCCCCTCGTTCTCCCGTGAGGCCCATGTGACCTAGCCTACACCCACACACAGGGGGCCCCCACTGCCGCTGGAGCCCACCCATGAATCCCAGCCCTGATCGTCTCAAAGAGTGCCTCCCTCCCAAGAAGAGGGAGTCTCGGCAAGGATCGGCAGAACACCCCGTCCCCCTGGACGAATTTAAACCCCCTGTGCCACTCCGGAGTAGGTCCAGCACAGGGAGAGGGGAGGGAGGCAGGGAGTCCAGTGACAGGGACCGAGCTCTGACTAACCCAAACCCCCATCTCCTACATACTCCTCCACCCCTGCCTGCTCCAGCACCAGGCCTCCCTCTACCCCTACCATGGCACCTAAGCTACTCTCCCTCCGTCTCTCTTCCCCTTTTCACAGGACAGGTAGGCGAGAGGAGGGGCTCAGGGTCTCCTGCTTGGAGAGATGATCCTCTCTCCTCCTTGCCCCACCACTCCAGGTGGCTTAGTGGGGAAGGTCCCCTCTCTTTGCCATCTTCCTCCTCCGCTTCCTCCTTTAAGGCTCCCCTCCCAGCCGACTCTAGAGAGATGTGGTCCTACATTAACAGCGGCCGACGGGACTACAGCTCTTCTCTCTTTTCCCCGTCGTACTTGTATAGCCACCACTCTCTCTACCCTCATGACCCAAGTTTAGTTGAAGCCAGACACAGGTACCTGAGCAAGAGGCCCAATGGACTAGATGGGCCGGGCAGCAGGACTGCCTCAACCTCCAGGCCTCTGCTCACAGGAGAATATGGAAATGACAGCAGCAGAACCAGGCTGGACTTCAGTCCACATAGCTCCCATACCAACGGTGGACGGAGACAGCAGGAGGATCTAACATCCCATGTCCAATCAGGAGGGCCTTTTTTGTCAGACTCTCAAGCTCAGGAGGGCCCTGAGCCACATTCCTCACTGCAGGACAGACATCCACATGGGATACTTAAGACCAGCTCCAATTTACTCTCCACCAGTCCCCATCCCCTTAGACCAGACCCCAGGGCAGGTAGAGGGGGACTATTAGACCCTCTAGGGTCCTCACCAGCTGAAGCCCACATCTACTACTCCTTGGAATCAGTGTGCCACCCAAGCCCCCAGGGCTACCCACTCTACAGCCCCTCAAGAACACCTCTGTACAACCTACACAGGGAGCCAGGCTCCAGGCAGCACAATCTAAGAACCTCACCACACTCACCCCTGGTTCTGTCTAACAGCCATGACAGGTCACAAAGAGACCGAGACAGAGACCAAGAAAAACTCCCACAAAGGGACAGGGAGCGAGGTAAAGACAAAGAGAAGCAACTACAACATGACAAAGAGCCTGAAAGAGACAGAGAGCGTGAGAGACACCGAGACAGAGACAGAGGGAGAGAATTATCTCCTTCCAGTCTTCACACCTCACCACCGTCCCTTCACCCATCTCCCCCTGCGCTCCTACCTCACTTCACCAAGGGTTCTCTGATTGAGTTGGCCAGCGGGCGGTTGAAGCACGTAGAGGAGCTGCGGACTGAGGACTTCCTGAGGAGTGCAGATACCTCCCCAGAGTTCCACCTCAGTACCTGCACTGTGCTCCTTATTTCCCCCAGCAGTGCACAGGGCTTCAGTCACCTGCAGGTCCACCTTACAGACCGCAACACTCAGGTCAGCTTTCTCTTTAGATATATGCTTCAGCTTATTTATTCTGTTTACAACATTTTAGAAACAAATATGCACGCTACAGCGTTATCACTAGTAATAACTGCATGACAGCATGAGTGTGAATTTAGCAGCTTTGGCTTTAGATTACTTTATTCTTGTCAAGTGAAACCCTCGAGATCAGTTTACATCCTTACACTTATCATCGGATTGTGATGATAATACGTGAAAGACATACAAGACCTTCTTGGATGAATGTATAACAATATTGTGGTTTTGTGTAGGAGTTACTGAAGGTCTTGGTGGAGTATCCATTCTTTGTGCAGGACCGAGGATGGTCTTCTTGCTGTCCCCAGAGAACCACACAGCTGTATGGCCTGCCCTGCCGCCAGCTCATGGAAGGGGACGTCTGCCTGGCTCTCACCCCAACCCCTACACCCACCCAGACCCACCGGACACACACGCGCACCAACTCCAGGGCCCATCGTGCGCAACTCCCCTCCCGGGCCACAGGAGAGTCCAGCAGCTCGCACAGAGAGGAGATGCCACCTCCCCCTCCTCCTCCGCCTCTTCCTCACCACCAACCTCCTGCTGCGCCAGCCCCTGCACGTGCCCTGGCTGCAGAGCCTCCCACCCAGGAGCAGGCACGCCCTCGCAAACGGCGCTGGTCGGCCCCAGACACCCTTCCCTCAACTAGAACTGATGAAAGCCTCATGGATTTACCTCATGGCTCCAAGCTAATGAAGTGGCAGTAGAAACTTGCACATGCATATACATGCATATTTACACACACACACACAAGCACATACACACCCTCCTTGTCTCTGTTGCAACCACCAAGACAAACAATGGAGAGACCTCAAGGCAGGGTTGCAGGGAGGGAATAAAAACAATAGAAAACGCAATTACGGGTGTCCACACTGTTGCCCAAAAGATTAACCTATTACCCTCTCCTCTAGCCCTTGTTGTATCCCCCCTTTCCTTTCCTTTCCTTTCCTTTCCTTTCCTTTCCTTTCCTTTCCTTTCCTTTCCTTTCCTTTCCTTTCCTTTCCTCAACTTTATTTAGCACAGCCCTGAAAGGAGCAGCAGCTGAAGGATCTCTGGATGGCTCCTTACAGACACACTGAAGACATTTAGTGAGACAATCAAAGCACTTGTCTGTGTTCACTCTGTTTTTGTAATGGTTGTCCCACACACCTACCTACTGACAGTGTTTCCTGCAGGGTATCGATTTCAATCAGTGTTATGAAAGTAAACGCTATTGAAAAAGCGCAGATATATATGAACAAAAATTGACTATATATTACATTACAGATGTTATATACAGTAAATATGCTAAACAGATTTAATGCAATCTCTGTCAATTTCGCAATGCATTTTGTTTTGTTTTTTTATTTTTCTTGCTTCTGAGCCGATGTCTTCATGTCGGCCTGGGCAGGCAAGGTGAATGTATGAGCAACTCTTCGCCTTTTTTTATTCTCATCACTGGGAGTCATTTCAAACGGTTGTTCGTCAAGGCATTGCCCTCCAATATGTTCTTAACATTATCTCTGAGAAAGGGAGAACACTAATGAAACTGCGTAACAGACAATCCCACCTACACAGGCAGGTCTGTGCCACATCGCCTCGACACTCATGGTGTTTTTCCATTAAAAACTGAATGATGGAAAGAGTAAAAAGTGCAGTATGGCTGAAGAGTAATGGTGCTAATAACACGTTGGAACATGATGCTTTGTGAATACTCTTGACCCCCATGTACTGTACGCTTCTGTTCCCATCTAATTTTTTACGTACTGTATATGTTTGAAGACAGGGAAAATGATGAAAGTATTTTAAACTCAGATACGGGTATCTCCTCTGATTCAGCACACTCTCTCACTTTAGTTTTTGTGTTTGTTTTTTTATTTTCAAAAAGAAAACTTTACCTGTTGATTTTTCTTTTTAAATGTTATAGCTACAAAAATGTATATTTTTAAAAATTGTGAATCTGTTATATGATGTTCGCTAGAAATAAAGGAGAAAAAAAGCTTTATAGATTTAATTAAAGGTGTCAATTTTTTCCCCGCTCATGCTGTGAAGTAATATACACTTAAATTATCATTTAATACATATGCTGACTATGAGGTTAACAAAAAAAGTTTAGATACATGTTATCAGTATGGTTTATCAGCGAACACTAGCTGCATGGTGGACAGAGGGAAAAAAAACAGTTATAACAATAAAAAATAACACATTAAATTTCCCTTGATGCATTGCAGATTCATCATATATACATCTCCACTGACAATATTTTTTGCTGTGCCCTTAGGATTTTATGATGATGACAGTAAAGCTTTTGTACATTGTCCGTGCCTTTTCTGGTGCAGGGTGGCTCTTCCCAGCATTCTTACATCCTCTCTCTGTCTGTATTGATGGTGAGAGTCGAACGCTTTTCCTCAGTGTCTACCAAGTTGAACTTCTGCAGCAGCTCTACTGCAAACAAGGGCACCACCTGGCCAACAGGAGAAAGTGTACATGCAATCAGTACGCTTAGGAGGACCTCTACTGGTGCTTAAAAATACTACAGCTGCATTCTGACTGACGGAGAGTATGTACACCGTGGATTGAACATCAAAGATTTGACAGTTCTTTTCAATATTTGCAAGTCCAAGCTCATGGTGTTTGACATTTGAAAAATTTACATGGGGCAGTAAATCAAACCGACCCATTTCTCTAGTCTGTGTAGAACTGTGTTCTCCTTCACTTCATAGACAAATTTAAACAAAAGATACTAATATTAATGACAAAAATCTACAGCTATGAGAGAGTGTGGGAGGAGATGTAAACCATTTCTAAACTAAATTCCTGATCTACATGAAATGAAACATTAACATATAATGTGTAAGAGAAGAGTCTGTTGCTTCAATAAATAAATAAAAATGAATGGTTGACCCCTTTTCCAACATGCTGTAATTGTGACCCACCTGTGTCATGATCAGCTTCTTGGTTTTAGGTATGTTTGGGTCTGGATACTCCTCGCCAAAGCAGAGCTCAATCCTATAAGAAGGTATAGGTCCCTTCCCCTGTAAACAGCTCTGAAGCTCTGCACAAAAATGCATGAGAAATTAGTATATGACTAAATGTATAAACACATTTGGATTCATTTGACTAAATCAATTAAATTTGATTTTTAAATCTTTTATTTTAACACTGTATTTAAACATACATGAACTACCTTACCATTGAAAAATGTGGGGACATCAAGCAGTTTGAAGGTCTTCTCTCGCTCCAGTTTGTTGGGCTGGTCAGTGTGTTGAGCCATGGGACCGCTCCAGTACACCCTACCCTGGCAGAACCGCTTGATGAACACCCCATCTGGGGCCACCCATAATAACACGCCCCTCTCCAGATGACAAAGAAGGCGGTTCATCGCTTCAGCCATGCTTGATGGAAGGGATATGGAGCTTGGGGAGGGGAAGGAGAGCTGCTGGGCAGTGCAGCGTCCATATATCCGTTCATTTCCCAATGGAACACAACCCTGCAGGATAAAGCACCCATCTGGGCTCTTGGTGGTGACTCTCATCACCTTCTGGCCTTGGTACAACAACGTCACCTGCATACGAAAGTCTGTATACACAAAATGCATCTTAGGTTCCAAGTCATACAATAGACTGGCCAATGACATGTTTGTTTCTGTACATAACAACAAAAGCTCTCTTACCTGATACAGTAAATGATGGGCTGAGGAAGGTTAAAGGCCTAGGGCTCTGATTTTGAGATGGTTTTCCTGTGATCTCACAATACATGTGCTCCCTCATCAGATCATCTAAAGCAGAACAGAGAAATGATTCAGTCAGCACTTTCTCATTACTGTAAGCATATTGGGATCCCACAGGGGGTGCTACTAGATTACTTAAGGTGTGAGATAAGTAATGTGTTTTGTTGTTATTGCAGAATGTGCCATACTGGGGGCACCAACAATAGTTTTAATAAAAAATGGCTTTGAAATCTACTAATTCACAGTTTTTCTGCAGTCACTTACTGTGAATATTTTGACAGGATAGTACAATGTATGAGGCCTAAAAACACAGTAATCAACACCATACTGTTGAAAATCACAGTAGTAGAAGTAGAACACACTGCTGTACAAAATCACAGTAAACATTATAGATTCACTATTCAGTATTGGTACTTCTGTCATATGGAATCTGTAAATATGTATCTGTAAAAATCCTTAAACATGGTAGAAAATAAGTATATTACAGTAACTACAGTAGCTGGCAGCAATTGATGAATAACTTAATGTAAAATAAATTGCAGTAAGTAATTTGCTTGCTGGCAGCTAGTTGCCTTAAAAAATATAGTAGGTTTCTTAGAGACAGCAGATGCAACATTCACAAAGCACAACATTTAGCTTTTATTTATCATTACGACAGTTGAAAAGTAGCTGCTGCTGTGCATCTTTCAGCACCACAGGGGTGTGGAGAGCAGCAAGGAGAGAGATAATAGTACACTTTATTACTGATAAAATGTTCAAAGACCAATTTACTAATCCCCCCTCCTATGTTGAATAAGTACCCCTTTACGGTTGCTACGGTTCGTACATTTGTTAACTATTTCACTTTCTGTTTGACAAAGGTGAGAAGTAAAATCAAGTCCTTTATAAATGTTCTATCTGCCATTCCTGACCAGGAAAACAAAAAAGACCTTTTTGTTTGTGGATTTTGAAAGGTAAATCAAATCAATAGTATATTTTCATCCCTTTAATTTCTGTTTCTGAAAACAACACAGCAATAAACAACCATTATTTCTAATCGTTTATGCAAGCAATAAATTGTCTCAATGTGCTATCCTTTATACCGTCACATCACCTCATCTGGTTCTCTGTGATCATTCAGCTGTTGAAATAGTGGCTTGAAACTGTCATTATCAGGCTTAATTTATTTGGTATGTGTGTTTCATGATTTTTTTTTTAGATTTATGATAGAAATAATGATATTTAGCATGATGTGTTGCATTGGGATGTGAGCTGCATTCAGTGTGAGGGCTAATATGGCATGTCTATCTATGGTGTCAGGTTTTTTGTTTAGTTGTGTCTTATATTGTTCTGTACTTTCTGTGTGTTGAGCCTGTGCTTCAGCAATAAGTAGGGGTCCTCATAGGAAAAACTGGCCCAATTTTGACTACGTTACGACTACGTACTATGTTTTATTAACTGTTTTTAATCCATTCCCCCCTAAAATATATCCCATTCACACAGAACAAGTTTCTATTGTGGTGAAAAGGACATTTTTGTTTGCCAAAATCTCATCCACAAATACTCTGAAACCAAAGGCACAGCAGCCAAGGTTTAACCCCCACTGAGGTTTAGTGGAAGGTGATTGCTTTTTTCTCTGGACCACCCAGGCATAAAACAACTAGCCGACAACCAGTCTAAGACCTAACTTGTCAGCAGTGTTTGGGAGTAACTAGTTACATGCAACAGCATTACGTATTTTAATTACAAAATAAATGTATCTGTAACTGAGAAAAATGTGCAATTAAATTACAGTTACTTATGAAAATGTTGATGATTACAAAGGGGGTTACATCTGTATATTTTCTGTAAAAAGCCTAGGCTATTATGTTGAATAATATTCAGTTTTTGCTTTGCATGTTTTTGAAGTGCACAATGCCTTCTTTTGCCATTTCCGTCAATGTCATTTAGTAAAGCCGTTTGATGGTATTCAGATGCTTTTGATTGGTTCTCTGAATTTTTTATTTGAAACACACATGGGCTTAAATGGTGTCAGTACCAGTTAAGCCCATGCCAGACTTTTGACTTTTTTCATAAAATATCTTTATTTTATATTCCACAATCTACATGAACTAATGAATACTTTTTCATCATATATACATCTTGCTATATAAGACATGATATCCCTTATACGTCATGTCAGTATCCATGAAAAACAACGAAATTTAGATTTGGGTGGGCTTAATTGCTACACTCATCCCAACAGTTGAAAATGAGAAAATGAGAAAAGTAATCAAATGTAATAAGTTACATTACTTTGAATAAGTTATTGAAATAGTTACATTACCTATTACATTTTAAATAGGGTAACTAGTAATCTGTAACCTATTACATTTCCAAAGTAACCTTCCCAACCGTGCTTGTCAGTACCTGAAGTGACCAAATCCAATGCTGGAAGGTTCATAAACAAACAACAACAAAAAAACCTGAAAAAATGATCACACTACTCAAAGTATAAGCTACTGTAATTCAGTCACTCTCAACAATATCTTTGAGACCCACTTTTTCCCATACACAGCCAACTTGATGTCTGCATTTGGGAGCACAAAAGGGAGTCAGTGTGAGGCCTGATGAGAATATCTTGCATAAGTACCACCTGTAGCTGATCTTAGCCCAACTGGGCAACAACTCATTTGGTGAATGGCCCTGTTTGCATGGCTCAAATGGGATCCAAATACCTAATTAATCTATGCCTTTATAGAGATTTTGACTAGGATAACAATTTCAATTTGATGATTTGGTAATTGGAGATTACCGTTTGCTTTGAGGGTTACAGGTAGACTCATCTTAATTGTTAGTTGTAAAGCAAATAGGTCGATGATTACTTCCAAATCTTGTAAAAAGGGTGATAGAATACCCGTTTGTGTGTGACACTTACCAGTAAATGTTTTTTCTTCTCCTTTACTTGCTTGAAATGAATCATTTTGATAATGAAGCTAAAACAGAAAGAGAAACCAAAATAAAGTAAACATAGCGGGAGATTTTTTTTTCTTTGTTGTTTTTTTTAAAAAACAGAGCAGATCAGATGTGTGTTCAAAAGTTGTGTTTTTCTACAGCAGTTCTGAGCATGAAGTAACTTTGCTATTTACCTATTTTTAACGTCGAGTGAGCAGTATATAATCTACAGCCAAGTATTCAGGACTTTCAGTGATACATTTTGTCAATTCATAGCTTTCAGCCCTTGGTTTACCAGAGAATTATTCAGTGCTAAAAGTTTTTTCTTTTGAGATACATTTAGTAATGTTATTATTTAATGTACCTCTTTGTTGAGAAAACATTGGCTCCTTGGAGAACTCTTAGCTTGGATGATCATTTGATCCTTCATCATCTTGGGAGACTCTGAGGAGAAAAACAAATGCGAAGATATGTAAATACAGAGTTTTAATCCCTTCTTCTTTTTTTTTAATGATTTTTCTTTTTAAACATGAGCCACTCTTTGGGGAGTTCAAATAGGACACCACATCTTAACAGCGAAAATATAATCAAAACCATATGAAAAGAAAAAAGATTTAGTTTGTCTTCACCTGCTGGCTTGGTCGTCCCAGTATCATGGACGATACGATACACTTTATAGGGCTCTGTGATGTCCAGTTGGTTGCGTTCAGGGACCTCCTGGAAGTCTGTGCTCTTGTTGAGTGCACAGCGGAGACGGGTCTTCCACATGGTTGGGTCGGCTTTATCCCTCCCCTCCATGTATTTACCTTTATACACAGCCCAGGCCTGAATTGAAAGAAAGAAATATCAGATACTTCTGCATAAATACATAGTTGGGGGAACAAAGACTGAATGAAAGTCCAATCTACATATTTTGCTGTGATGTTAACAGCCACGTTCAAATCAGTACTAGTGCCGAGCCATTACAAATAAAATGTATGGGAGCAGGTTGAATCAGATATCTATCTTGAGACAAGTATTGTTTATTTTTTAAAGAAAAGTCCATGTGACGAATACGATATGATACGATACGATATACTTTATTGTCCCCTCGGGGAAATTTGTCTTGGACTCAAACTGATACATAAATAAATTACCTCCAACACAAAAAACAAAACAAAAACAATACATAGAACATCCACATATTGCACACGCCACATAATTGCACACATCACAATCTGAGACAAAAAACAACAACAACACATCTCAGTCATGTTGCGCACTTTTAAATTGAAGAAAGACACGTTATTGTAATTGTAACCCAAACTATGCAATAGATAACTTCTTTTTCTTAAACTTATTTTGATGATTGGTATTGGTTGGTTCATAAGAGGAACTAATGCTAAATGGTTCTGATTTTGATGACTAAAAATGTTTGGTTGAGTTAAAACTGATGACTTTATTTACAAAAAAACAATTGATCAATTTAACCGTTTTGGGGAATAATGACTTTTGGCTTTTGGCTTCATTCACTCACTCATTCATTCAATCTTTCCTGTGACTCTGAACCTTTCTGCACATGCTCAACGCAATAAAGGGACACGTTTCTTTGTTTCGGTGCGATAAGAAAACCCAATAACCGTTTAACCATAATCCAACATTTACGAACAAGAGGTCACTTCTTATCAGGAAAGTCTCTGTACATTTACGCACTGTTACAGCAGACTTTACCTCCAATCTACATCTAATCAAATGCGAGATCAAACTACTTGGGAGAGCTGCCTAAATAATTTACACTGCAACACGGATGTGTGTTTGCATGTTTGAAACCACAGACAAGTCTCTCTACCTAACTTCTAACTTTGTAACAGGATCATTATAAGCCCATAAACCATAAGAAATGTTATAAAAGTTTAGGAAATGAAAACAATGGTGCCTCTGTGTTGGATATTAAAAGGAGGCAAAGACATTGCTACTTTGTCAACAGTGGCTGTACACATTTATAATAGAGTGATGTGATTATAATTTAGATTTTCCCTTTAATTAATCAAAAATATGCAGTTTTCACTTTTTAATTTCATTTATTCCTTTACGCTCAAAAATTGGAATATCTCCAGCTAACTTTACCAGGGGCAGACGATGATACATTTCTCTCTTATAATAAACTCAGAATATTTTAAAATTAACTGACTTTACATTTATTATGATATGACACAATATATGAGATACTGAGTGAAATGTTGACCTTAAAGAGAGCCGCATCCTCAGTCTGTTTGTAGTCCTTCTTGGCTGCGTGTTTCCACGGGATCCTGAACATGGTTTTCCCTTCATCCTCCCAGGACAGTCCTTCATATTGCCCACTGTCCACCTGAGCCACCAACCACTCTTTCAGGTGCATCTTAACTCCTGCTTCCATCTTCAACACATACTGCGCTTCACTGGAACAAAAAACTACTTTCAAAATGTCAGGGAGACATGTGCAAAGTGGCTCGAACGCACTTTAATCACGTTCCCACCGCAAAAAGAATAACAATAATCAATATTTTTTTTATTCTAGTGCCGTTCCCGCTTTCAATTTGATTTAGAGCACAAAGTAACAGCCTTAAATACAATTAAATTTACAAAAATGTCTGGACAGAGAGCTCACCACAAACTTAAATGCAGAACTCGTAACTAAAATTAAGTGCGGTCTTGGAAGCGAAAGCGAAAGCTCATTTGATGCTTTCGGTTTCCCCCTGCTTGCACAGTGCAAGCCAAAGTTTAATCATTTCCAAGTAAGGTGTATGTAACAGACGCTGATAAACAAAAAGGTCACTGTGTCACAAATCAGTGATAGAATGATGCAAATGTATTTACTTTGTTTATTTAAACTGTATGTGGTCGGATGACCTAATACAGCATGACTTTACTCATCATGACACATTATATGACACTGATCACAAGAAACAGTCTTACAACTTTTCCTTATAAGATCAGATAAGCCATATATCAAAAATAGCCTATGTAATAGTGTAAGGGTAGGTGGTGCCTAAAACTACTAAATAAAAGTATCCTATGATTAATCACTGGGACATATTCCTTTTATTTCCCCACACAGATACGAACACATGCAAGTGGGCGACAGGATATGGCTAGTAAGCATTAATCACGTAGAACAGAATGAACAACACACTCACACAGACAGACGCAATTAAGGCCCTGCCTGCCCGAATCATACCGAAACGTTCATGCGAAAATGAAAGTATGTGGGTTTAAGGTTTTTTTCTTTTCTTTTTTTTTCCACTGAAGCTCCTCCTCCATTTTACAGCGTTTATGGTTCTGACTGACAATGCAGCCATTTCTTAAGCTGAGAGGGCGGAAAATAGACATCCAAAGTTCAGATACTTAAGAAAAGAGTCGCCTATAAACATAGAGGAGGACGCCAAATAAACTTTGTAGTTCTCAAATATATTTAATTTTATATATAAATATATATGTATCTATATATCTATACATATACATATACATATACAATAAGTACCCAAAGTGTAGATCCTTGATAAGAAAACTGTAAAGTGTGAGACAAACACACTGCATACTTCTCACCAGCAGAGGGCAGTATAGATCTGTGTTAGGCTACTGTCTGTTCAAACACACAAGTGATATGTTATCAAGCAAATGTACAACATAGACATGTGTTCTGAAATTAAGAAAAAGCTTCTCATAAAAATAAATATATATTCAAGTAACCAGAATTCTTAATTCAATTCAATTGGAGCTGCTTTTCCCATCACTGACAAACAAGTCTGTCTCAAAACAGCTTACAGGTGGTGTTGGTTGGTGTTTACTGCATCAAGTGACCAAAACACAACAGCAAATAGAAATGTAAAGACAAATAGAATTTTCTGATACAATCCAAAAAAGCAGTCAAGTATAACTTCTAATCTTTGACTGTGAGCCAGATAGGTGTTTATTTTAAAGGCTTTATGGTATGGGGTAAACAAAACATTAGAAACAGTTTTCAGTGTAGTATGTCCAGTAGAACACCCTAAACAAACCTTTTTCAAAAATGACCTCTTTAATTAACTGCTCTTTGATTTAAAATGTGAACAAAGCTTTTCATAACAGCTGTTTTATTTCCCTCAAACAAACTTCTATTGAGCAGCGACAGACTATACAGAACTCGGCCTCCAAGTTTCTAACCAGAACCAAGAGCAATGATCACATCACACCAGTTGTAGATTCCTGACAGCTTTTCCTGATTTTACTTGAGTTTTATTTTTCTTAAAACTGCCTTTTATTTCATTTTCTTCTGTTTTACATTACAGGAATTGTTTTTATCTGTTTTATCATAAATATAATTAGTTTATGTGTTGATTTTGTGTGAAACTATTTGTAACTTTGGTTTTGAAAAGTATAAATAATTGTCAGTATTCATATTTGTATTATTATCAGGAAATGCAGTTTATCAAGCACACAAGCTGCCTGTATGCACAGTATGCATAACTTCAAAGTAAATTACTATGCAAGACCTTTTTATTTATGTAGCACATTTCATTACATGTACACTCAATGTGCTGGGCATTAAAATGCATGTGCAAACATCCACCTACCCCTATGCAATAATGATCCATATCCACCTCACAAACATTGCCCACAGACACAGCCATGCACAGCACTCACACAGTAATGCAGTATTAGTCTGGGAAAACAGAAAAGTTTTCAGTTTGTTTTTGAATGTGGAGACAAATCTCAGGTCAGCAGGTATACGGATGTAGCTACAATCCAAGAAAATATTTGTGCAGGGACGTGTAACAAAGTGCAATACAAGCACGAGTCCTTCTTGAACTTGGCATTTAATTCTGCTTTTCATCCAGATTAAACAATACATCTCAAGGTGGTTTTGTTGCTTTTCTCCCAGTCTATTGTTGTGCCAGTTCAGCAGTAAAACACACTGTAGAACACCTTAGCCAGCTCTCAATAAATAGACCTTTTAAATATGACAGATTGTATTACAGCAGAGGAATATAAACCTGAAAATGTCTAGCACACGGAACAAAACGCTTTGCACAAACCCCACCCCTCCCCAACCCCACCCCCATGACAGTTCAGTTGTTTGTTGTTGTGAAAATGTGCAGGTTTATGTAACAGCTTCCACTGATGAAATATGTAGACATTTCCACAGGTCCAAGTTGTCATAAATTGCCTCCCACCAGTGTGCGGTGCACACATCAGGCAGAGAAAGGCGTGTGAGTCTGAACTTGTGTCAAAGTAGTTTTCTGTCAACTTTGTTTTTGTTTTTGCAGAGTTTATGTGTACTATCATGTGAAAGAAAACAGGCAGCATTACATACATGAGAAAACACAAACCCTATTGACATTCCAGGAAATAAATACACTTCTTGCTTTGTTTGAAAAATTATTTACACAGTATTGTACATAGAAGAGTTCATAAATTCAGAACCGGGTCTCTCAGTCATAAAAATATAATATATATAATAAAATCTACAGTAAAAGAATGAACTACAATAACAATTACTGAAATAAACAAAAGATTGTTGACTGTGAATGAATATACAGTACAATCACTGCTTTAAATGTCTTGTATACACAGTAGAAAGCACAAAAGGGTTTGTATGTGCGTGTTTGTTTGCGCGAGTGCGTGCATGTGTGTACTTGTGGAGAGGAATCTAAAATTGATGGAAATTCCTGTTTGGCCACACAACATCATGTTTACTTGAAGACAACCTTGAGAATGAAATGAGAGCTTTTCCCACACAGGAAATTGTCTTGAACTCTCTGAACGTTCATAAAATGCATGAGCATGCACTATGTAATTCGCTCTCAAGGTTTCAAATGCCAACGATTCAAATGGTGTCTGACAGCAAAGAGAAGTCCTCTCAGCTCGTGTATGTATGTTTGTTTGTCTGTGTGTGTGTGTGTGTGTGTGTGTGTGTGTGTGTGTGTGTGTGTGTGTGTGTGTGTGTGTGTGTGTGTGTGTGTGTGTGTGTGTGTGTGTGTGTGTGTGTGTCTGTGTATGTATGTCTCTATGTGAAGATGCTGACAGTCTAGTGGCAGCCACAAGCTCTGACCACCATGTTGCGGTATTTCTTGAGGATGACGTTGGAGCTGTCATCAAAGTAGAGCACGGAGATGGCGTGGAGCTGTGTGGGAGCACAACAAGGCTTAGGAACCGTCTCTGGATTAATGAAATGAACCTGCATATTTGAAGAGAAAAAAAGGGGAAAGTCAAATGTTAAATTCATAATTAAGGCATGAATGAAATGTTATCTTGTTATGTAAATGTTTAAATGTTCACACAGGGCCATGCACAAAAAACACATCTTTGTGCCACATCACTTACAAATTACTGATGACAGTTTGCTCTAAAATACACTCTGCTATTGCTTTGGATCATCATATACAGCAGTTCCAACAGCAACTACATTGTCTTGACAGATGATGAGATGATTAGACTCCTAACATGACTGCTGGGTTTGTGTTCCCTGCTTTCATGGTTACTCACAAGGGTTTGCACAATAGCATGGTTTGTGGCGTTCATGTAGGAGTTCAGTGGGAAGGCACACTCTCCCTCGCAATAGTACGCTGCATATCCTTCTGGAGCAATGATCCAGTCCTGCAAACAGGGAGGGTGACAGTGACAGAAATGTAAGTGAGAAACTGGGAAAAGGACGTACAATGTGTTAAAAACAGACACTGAGAGAGAGAGCTGAGCTGAGTGCTCTCAGTTCACGCAAGGTGTGATTGTGCATCTGAATACCACATTTTAAACGGATTTGGTCCATATACAGCTATAAATTTGATTGAATATCAACTCCAGTTAGCAGCACTTGAGCCACATTTGGGCCTGGAAACAGATTTAGTTTTAGACACAATGAAGTCCATTATGATTCTATGTTTCCTTAACCTGCTGCCACTCTCCCAGTGGCTTTCTCTCTCTCTGTTTGTGTGTGTGTATGTGTGTGTGTGTGTCTGCTTGTGAGTGGAGACAGGTGTGCTGGAGTCAGAGCAGAGCCACAACAGCTGCACCTCATCTCAATAATCAAGACCTCTACAAATACTCAGCCCTGCCACTTCCACTCTGCCAGATTGTAGCCTCTGCACCAGTCAGTCTATGCGTTGAGCCAGTTTTTCATACATTACCAGTTCTCTAGTTGTTGCCAGTTTTTTTTCCTTTGCCTAACTCTGTCTCCTTTTTCCCTGCGTTCCTGTCTGCTCTGGTTCCAGTCCCTATCATCAGCCCCTCATCTCATCTTTGCCCTGAATACCCGCTCTTCCTAGCTTCCAGCCCAGTCCTCGACCATGTAACTGCTTTGGTATTTTGACTTGACATTTTTACTAAAAAGTCCATTCTGGCATCTTTCTAGGAGAACACTTGTAATTGCTCATTGTCAACTGTTAATCAAAATATACATTTAAGGCTGCAACAAAAGATTATATTTGTCATAAATTATTCTGCCAATTATTTTTTTGATTAATCGCTGTAACATTTGGTCCATAAAATGTTAAAAAAACAGAGTGAAAAATCACCCACAACCTATTTTTATTTTTTTTTTAAAGCTGGGACCAGTTTCAAACTGGCTGTTAAGTAACTTTGTACCGATTGTGTGATTGATTCAATTGATGAACTAATTGTTCATCTTTTTTTTTTTTACATGCAAAGGAGTTTGATTTTTTTTTTTAATAGATGCAAATCTTTTATGAATTGAAATCTTTTTTCATCTGGATTATGGAAGCTAGACAGTAAGAGGACACTGTATAAATTATAGTGAGAACATCAAGCTGATTTCTGGGATAAAACCTGCAACCAGGAGTGCCCGATTTAGGCCTCTACTGGGCCAAGCAATTTTGGCTACTTGGGTGAGGAATGCTTCCCATACCTGCCACCCCAGGTCTCTGAAACTGACGTAGAGCTCATGCTTCTTACAGGCCTGCTTCTGATCAGTACTGCTGTTTTCTGAGAAAGAGGATAGACAGACATACAGAGAAAGAAAGAGAGATTATACTTTAGTACATGTGTTATTATCCAATTCAGTGACAAAAGCAACTATTTACTGCAGTCACACCCCAATTATGTGAGGATGATAAAGAACAGACCTAAACCCAGCCAATGTCCTCATACAAAACATTAACATTTAAACAATAGCTGAAGGAAATCACCTCCAGATACAGCAGCAGTTTAGTAATTGTTTCAAATGAATGGGCCACCCTGCTTAGAGGTCACTCTCTGCTGGGCTTTGAGTTTCCACTGGCTGAAACAGATGTGCACACAGAAAAGGCTTTCCACATTTTTCATAACTCAAGTTGTATTTCTTTCCTCTCCTCCTCTCTTCACAATTTCTTTTCCCTCTTACCCCATCCGTGTGTTAAATAGGAATAGTCTGTTTTCTATCTAATGGTATCTCTCGCTCTCTTTTTCTGGTGTTCTCTGGGGCTCTGTGGTACATTAGTTCCTAAAAGTGGTTCACATTGGAAATGATCATGAGAGACTGGTTCTCATCATCCAGTTAAAGGCCGCTGGTATCCAAAGTTCCAAACAGGCCCATTTGGCCCATGTGTTGTGGCCCCGGTTGCCCCACAGCACACCGCAGATGTGTTCTGCCATAAAAGCCTGCGCTGCCTTACCTCCATGCAGGGAACTTGGCCCCGACTGCTCTGTAATGCTTGTGTAAATAAACAAAGACTGCAGAGGGATATTTGAAGCTCAGGCATTACAGTCTAATGTTTCAGCGCTTCACATAAACACAGCCTTCTCACACCTCCAAAACAAAGGCCTCGAACATACATTGCATGCTTTGTTGTGCAAGGAACACATAAATTCCAATGATACACTATTGTTTGTTCTGCATGTATTGTGAGTTTGTGTGAGTGCATGTATATGTGTTCATACTGTATGTTTTTGCATGTTTTACTGTGTAAATGTAGGGAATTCTCATATGGGCTGACAAGTACAAGTCATCTGTGTGCCATTCCTCGGATTCCTCACAGAGCCAACAAAAGCCAGATTAAACCAGAAGTCGGCCCAACACAACAGCATAAATCAGCACTGACTGTATATACAGCACACACACTTTCTGACTTTACCTGCAACATTGGCAACTCTGAGTGCCTCTTGGCTCTTTGCCCCTTTAGAGCGGTTGGGGTTACGCTGTTTGGCCCCCCCTGGTGCTGAGCGGATGCTTCGCAGGTGCACCTCAGTGGCTTTGAAGAAGGCCACCATGAAGGGTTGTTTATTCTGAGGCCCACTGCGACCAATCAGCCCTGCCACACGAGGGTTAATGCTCTCTCCTGTAGGGGGCGACAAAGAGAACAGTACAACAGGTGTTGGCATCTCAAGGAAATCTAGATTTTATTCATACATGGCAATGTACAAGGAGAAAGGGAATACTTTTGAAAGCAAATACATATTGGTGTGTGTGGTCCTCTTTTCTAACAGACACCACTTTTGTTGTGTTTATGATGTTGCAATCAGTTTTACAAATGAGATTTTCCTCTGTGAATTCCTTTCCCTTTTTTCGCCCCTCTCCAACTCTGAAAAGCCAAGAACAAACGTATCAATGAACATCAAAGCCGCTCTGCTTGTGTTTGTGTGTGTGGGTGTGTTTGTGCGTGCATGTGCATGCGTCGTCTGAAGTGTCTATCTTGTTCTCACACGGAAGAATGTCTCTCTGATCACCGTTTGGTGGTTAATCAAGGCTTCTGGTCGCTGCTGGCGACGGGATGTCCCGTGTGCTTGTCTGTACATGCTCACCCATAACCCTTCATACCCGATGCAACACACAAACACACACTCATGGATACGGCCTCCCCAGCACTCCCCTCTAACAACATGAAAGCAATACTGTGTCTGTTTTCCTCACCTTACATGTAACATCCTGCCATCTTGAGAGAGATAATATTCTCAAACACACTCTTGTGCTCCACACTGTTTGTTGACAATGTTCTCCACTGACTAACATCCGAGCCTCGTGATGACAAACTCCCACTGAGATGTTATCTTTACGATAACGCAGGGAATTTTCTGCATGCCAGCTAATGATGCTGAGGGTATCACGGATGATGATGGTGATGAATGACTGGCGATGATTGACGAGATTTATCTTTGTTGTGTACACACAGATAATGAATAATCTGATTCTTTGGCCTAAAAGAAATTAAATCCTGAACAGTTATGATGTGGGCTTATACATGTTTTATTATACTGAAGACTCTCTTCCAACAATAGCAACTCCTCATTACAGCAATGTGGTTAACTTTGGGTCTGTTTGAGAACAATTTTAATGTGATGGTTGGGTGGTTTCTACGGAGGAGTGGTAACTAATTACAGTAATAAAAAGTAAAGTGTAAAGTATTTTCTTCATATTCAGCTGTGTTTGAAGGTAAAGTGAATGCAGAAGCATCTTAAAGTGTAATGCCACTGACAGCCGCTACATGTGGGCTCCAGAAACATCCCTGGCTCCAATTGACTCCCATTCAAAAAATGTCAACTTCTCTCTACAAATACTAAGTCAATAATTTTTTTTCCAATGAGTATTTAGTTTTCAATTGTTAATATGTGTGCTGGTGGTCATTTTGGAAATTGGCCCTCAGTTAATAGGATTTGAAGACTTATAGTAGGTTTTGATGTCTGCCATTTAAGCATTGATTAACAGCTGTGATTGACAGTTCACTTGCCTGCTGCTTTCTCCAGCTCTAGGTCTGATAATGAGTCAAACTATTGTATTTAGATAAGTTTAATTTCACTTGATTATGATACCTGGCACAATTGAGCTATATTAGCTAACTTTGTTTTTTTGGCCTGAGGTAGCAGGGCATGTTTCCAGAGCATGAAAGGCGACACCCCACACTCATTTGGAAGGTCCTGGCTCCAAATGGAAAAGGCGGCAACAACCATAAGCATCTCTGCTTCAAACCAGCTCCAATGCAAGCCCATTGGTGACATCACACCTTGCAACATCCATCTTTTTTATACAGTCTATGGAATATACTGATGAGAGTGACACTCACCATTTGTGCTCTCCAGAGCCAATTGTAGACCCAGGTTTCTCCCTGGGTTCAGGACCCAGTGATTACTGGTGGCTGTCACATCAAAAACCAGCCAACCTTCCTCTGCTGCCCAGATCACCCGTGAGTCCAGGAGAAACAGGTCAGACTCCCTGAAAAGGTAAACAGGAGATAATAAAAGTTCACACTTGCAGTCAGAGACGAACATAAGTCAATAGGGATTAAATGCACAATTACAAAAGATAGGTTGAAGCCATGTGACAGAATGTAAAACCAAGTGACCGAAGCGCAAAGCAAAGTAATGGAGCGGAGAGAGGGATTCAGAGGAGTCCGATGGAGTGAAACAAAGAGAGAGAGAGATGGAGCAAGGAACTAGTGAGGGAGGTGGGGAGGGAGGGCTCCAGATGGTGAGGCCCAGGGGAACACTTCATTTTCTTAATTGACAATAATGGCTTTATAAACGACGGGTCCTTTCATACACTACGCACAGTCCATCACTGGCTGGAATTTTGTGTGAGGGCCAGAAAGCCACAGAGAGAGAGCGAGAGAGAGAGAGAGAGAGAGAGAGAGAGAGAGAGAGAGAGAGAGAAAGAGAGAGAGAGATAGAGAG
The DNA here is from genome assembly GCF_963691925.1 of Scomber scombrus. Classification (NCBI taxonomy): domain Eukaryota; kingdom Metazoa; phylum Chordata; class Actinopteri; order Scombriformes; family Scombridae; genus Scomber; species Scomber scombrus. The sequence continues at coordinate 21,579,309 of NC_084979.1, read as the reverse complement.
AGAGAGAGAGAGAGAGAGAGAGAGAGAGAGAGAGAGAGAGAGAGAGAGAGAGAGAGAGAGAGAGAGAGAGAAAACACAGCTGCGAAAGAGGAAAAAACTGTGTGAAAAGTAGCGAGTGAAATACTGCATATCCAAGTCAGTCCTATTGTCCATAACTGAACTCTGGATTTTCTACTCTTTTACCATTGGAGACTAAAATCTCTTGTTCTTCATGTGGCCATTCATGTATCCCGACCTATTTTCTGACTGGGCAGATAGTGTGTCACAGAGCTCTGGTTCATTCATGTACCCAAGCCTGTCTCTGGCAGAGGAATAAATGACTGTGTTGTTCGCTCTGGACAACAGAAACCTTTAGGAGGGGTCGAGGAGAGCAGGACATGGGCTGCTCTAGAGTTACATACACCTTCTGGATGGCCCGGATTAGCCACATACAGAAGGTGGGGCAAAGTCCCGCTTTGATTGGAGAAGCTTCCCAGAACAGGACTGGAATGTATGCTTATTTTCATTATTGAATAATGTGGCATGTTAATTCATTAATTCTATGAAATATCTGAAAATAGCATAAAGGTCAATCACAAATTCAGTCATCAGTTTAAAGCCCCAAGACATTCAAATAACAATTACATAAAAAAAGAGAAAGTCACAATTCCTCACATTTAAGAACAGTAAGTGTTTGCGATTTTGTCTTGACTTTAAGTATAAGTATAAGAATCCAAACCAAAATTTTAAATTTTAAATTTTTTTTCCATTTGGCAAGTAACACTGACCTTCCACTAAGCCCGTAAGTCTGTTCAAGCCTGTTCAAGATATAGATCTTTAATAACAGCTCACATATTGTTTGATTTTTGTTTGATTTTCACATTTTTTTGTTGTTTTATTTTCTAGCACAGCTGGGCACTGTTGCTTTTAGCAAATGTTAGTAAACCAGGAGTAAATAGTACATTAGTTGGGGACTATTTTCAGGGGATCAGTCAGTGGATTCATCTACATTTTGTTCCCTTGTTTACAGCACTAAGACGATGTACATAGGATTGAACAAATAAATGGCCATATTACTGGCAATGAAGGAACATTTTGCTTGGTTGGATTGAATATCAACAGACTTATCCTTTACAATTAATCAATACTAAAAATAGCCACATAACCATATACCCATGCTCACCTATCAGAGTGTTCCTCCAGCACCTGGTAGATGCTGATGCGGAAGGTCTCATTATCGTAGCGTTCATGGATGAAGTCTTTATATATACGAAACTCCGCAGCAGTGACCGCCTCACCCTCAGGGATCCGTGATAGGTCAAATCTGAACTCTCGATGATGCCGCCGCACTGGTAGGAATTCCTTGTCGTGCTCCACTGAAAGAAGTAAGCATAAAAATGAAATGAAAAATGTGTCATGAAACAGATTTTATTTATGCAAAGAATGTAGCTTCTTTTTTCATGAGCCATTTTGTATCCCCAGTTGAATCAGTTACCAGCAGGGATACTAAATGACTGCAGGGAGACACTGCAGGGTAATGTGACTTCAGGTTTTTGTGTGACATTGAGTTTCATCTCAGTGAGAAATAAACGTATATTTGGAAAAGAGGTAGAGAAGACATGTTTCCTCTCAGACTGATCCTTCCTCCACAGTCCATTACCCTTTATTTGTTAGCAAGGAGCTGCCATAGCTTGTAAGACTCTGGGTCAGTCCCAGATTAAACACATTTATATATATGCAGTACACATGTTGCCTTATGATTGAAACATTCATGAGGACCAGTACTAGGAGCAATGCATCTGGCGCACACTGAGCCATGATAGAGAGATGCAGGCGGACTCTGACAGCTTTATGAGTGCCTTTCTTCTCCCTCTCTTCCTCTCATAGCCCCAGAGAGTCATCCAGTCTGCCCTTCATCTGGTTCTCATGAGTTGGGGCTCCATGTTTGGTGTACCCCAGCCCCATCCCCTCCTCTTTCTCTTTCTTACGTCCAAGCTTTCCAACCCCCTCCCTGTACCCCCTCCCCCTGACCCTGCTCCTCTCAGGTCCCAGCAGGACATCCCAGGGGTCAGTGCCTTGTCTCTCATCATCTCACTCTCCCTCCACTTCCCTCTTCATCAACTGTCAGACAGACCCCACACAAATCTATATACATACAAACAGATACATAAACACACACACACAAACACACTAAATGATTTATAAGCTTGCAAAATGAAAACAATATATCATCTATGCAGACGTGGTGGCATTTCATCCGATGAGTTTTAAATATTAACCAGAAGTCGCCCGTTTTCTGTCTATATTTGACAGATGTTTTTTAGTAATTTAGTAGCAACAAATGCAATGCAAATAAAGGATAAAGGCATGAGTGTGCAGATGTTTTCTCTATTTTATGTCACTGCAAATTTGAAACCTTTGGGTTTTAGACAAAGCAAGCTATTTAAAGGCATCACCTTGGGCACTGGGAAATTGTGATGGGCATTTTTTTGTATTATTTTCTGACATTTCATATACCAGATGTAAGTATAATATTTGAAATGAAAATAATTGTTTGTAGTCCTAATACAGTTAGATCTGAACTAGGGCTGCAAGCCACAATCATTTTCATTATTGCTTAATCTAAATATATATATATATATATATATATATTTTTTTTTTTTTTTTTTTTTTTTTAAATCATTAGGACATAACTTTTAGAGAAAATAGTGGCAAAAATGTGCAACACAATTTCTTTAAGTCCATGGTGATATCTTGAAAATGCCTTTTTTGTCTTAACAATTCTACAAAACAAACAAACAAAATTTTAATAATATTAAACAAAGAAAAGCAGCAAATCCTCACAGTGATTGAATGAGCAGAAACAAGAGAATATTTGGTATTTTCATCTTATAGATGACTTTAAAAATGTATCCATTATATAAATAGTTGCAGATTAATTTTCTGCCAATCAACTAATTGACTAATTGTGTCAACTTTAATCTCAACCACATGCTGCTGCAGGCCTGAGTCCAAACCGGGTGACATAGGAAAGCCTCTCGAGCATTCTCTCCCCTGCTCCATCCATCGACCATCCACTGCAACTCAACAATTCATCATCAAAGTCGACTGCCTCTGAACTCTGCTCAACTTTGGCAGGAAAAACATCCCAAGATCTTTGCCAGGCCAACATCACACATGTGCATAAATGGACAACAACACACACCACTATTACAATTCAAAAGAATTTCTGATGATAGCTGTATACTTGTTCTGTAGCAGCTGTCAGTAATACAAATGTTCAATGATGTAAATGATATGCAGGTTTCACTACACTGCTAGTGTGTTGTTATTTCCTTCACTGTACACCTGCCTCTTTGTCTTCCTCAGCCCCGTTTCCCCTCTTGCCTCTTATGTGGTTTTCCCAGCAGACTCTTTCCCTTGCATCCCCTTTTCATTTATGCCTCTATTAAACCCAGTTGCTGAAGGACATTATACAAAGGCAGCACTGTGAGATGATTGGCCGGAGCAGGAGCAACAGAAAGGATCTAATTACTCTTCAATGAGGGACAGTTCTGCTCTCTGTTGGCCATTAGATGCTCTAGCTTTAGGCTCCCATTGTCCTCCATCTGCTATAGGCACACATTGGACTGGTTTGAAAAGCTGTTTGACTCTTCCGGAAAACAAAGGAGTTCAAGGTTATGTCTACTTCCCTGTAGACTTGTATCGATTCAACACCATTTCCACCAACCACGCCCCTCCTCCCACTATTTATTACCTCTTTTTGAGTCTTCTAGCTCCACTCTCTGTCTACATGGATGGGTCACTCGATCAATCCGGACTTTCATCAAGTCTCCACCCCCCAAGTCACACTTTACACTGACTGTGTTGACAATGCATACATTTTACTGCTGTAAAAGTCTAAACCTCATGGGAGTCACTGTAACACCTGCAGCTCACCTCACAGTCTGACTCTCCTATAGCCTGAAATACTTCAACATTGTCTTAGTTCATTATTGTTATTGAATTAAAAAAAAAATTTAAATGATCAGGCTGGTGATTTTTTATATCTTTCTTATTGTCAATAAATCTCATGTGCAGAGCCAAACCAACAATGTATTGAACTACTTACAAGTAATGTGTGTGTGTCCAAAGCCTGATATATCTTATTCCTCTGTGCTTTAGACATTTGTTGTTGTCCAAAAACTGAAGTTCCTAGAAGTTTACAATGCAGTACAAAGTCAAGAGGTTGATGGTTACTGATGTGTTTTCAATCATTTTTAGAGGGCAACGGAGGCCAACAGCAAATTGGAAAATGATATGTCAGAGTTTGGATACACATGCAATACTTGTAATAGGATCAGTTCATTTTTGGTTTGGCACTGCACATAGGGTTTGTTGAAAATAAGAAAAATATAAAAAAAATTGCCAGCCATATCCTTTGAGTTTTGCTTAATATAGTGCAATACAGGAGCACAGTTAATTTAGTAATTGATCACCAGTTGTTGTTTTTATTTGCAATTTTGCATACATCAACCATATACACAGTCGCCCATGAAGTTGGAATAAAATATTGTTTACTTCTTCTCATGAAGTGATTGTGACAATGTGATTTATTCTTGATAGATAAAGTGTATATATTCTCAACATTGTATTGATCAATCTCATTGCACCTGGTCAAAGGTGATTACTGATGTGTATAAATAGAAAATAAAAAGAGGAATGTGTCTGAAAACTAAATGATTCCAACTTAATCGGCGACCGTGTATTTTTATTTATTAGTATCACAAAAAATATTCTTTCTAATATTATGATATTTATTTGAATGATCACTCCCAGCCTTACTGCAAACACACAGATCATAGCAAAGGAAGTGTTCTCTACTATTCAAAGCAGGACTATAACAAAATAACGACCGCCATTTTTATTTTATTATTCAGCCAGGAAACAATTACTTCATGCTTTTGGTACCCTCTCACACATTTTCATTTCTCCTTCATACCTCTCGGCTCCAAGGCCTGCTTATTCTTCCACCACACCAGGGACCTCTCCCTCCTCCTGTAGCCCAGTGCAGGTGCACTCCCTCTAGGGAGAAAGCCAGACCTGTTCTTTAGCCTCCGGAGCAGCCAACCCACCCCTTCACTGTAAAAGCTCTTTATCTTTGTGCTTGTGAGAACAGCTGGATGCTGCTGTGAAACTCCCACACTGACTAATTCTCTCACATCGCTTTCCATTTCCACTTCTCAATGCAGGAATTTCGTCTGTATAGTTTGAGGTAAAATTAGATTGAATGTAGCTATAGTCTCTGCCGTGATTCTGCTATTTGTCTCTCTTTTTCTTTTTCTTTCTCTTTTTCGTACAGGCCATTATGGCAGTATGGCAATCATTAGATGAGGGGCAGAGGCACAGTTAAAGCCAAGCGGGTGCATTTATGACTTCCTCTGGGAGGAAGTGAGTAGCCATCGCCCCACCTGTGTCACAAACATACACACACCGCAAACATGGCAAACACACCCTCTCTTGCCATATGAGCCCTTCATTCAGAGCGCCCGCCATCCAGATCAGTTGCTTCTCCTCACACGGACACACACGCACACAAACAACTATCACAAAGTATTGCCTGTGAAGCAAACGGTCTTGTGCGTCACAACACGGTAACACAATCATTATGGGTTTCTGTAATCCATAATTAGAGATGCGACAACACACATACATGCACAGAGACAAACACACACACAAGCACACAAAGACACATACACTGTGAGCAGCTTTTATCATTCAGTCTGACGTCTGATTTGCTTTTTATACAAACTGCTGATGATGCACAGTTGTCCCACATCAATTGACTTGAGCGGACCACACACGTGCACAGCAGCGCACATCAGACATGTCGGCATGATGATGAATTCACCATCCTCAAAGCTGTTAGTGCACCTGGCAACCAGAGGGTTACAACCTTATGAACACTGTGTTAGCATCTTCCAAGATTTATGCTTCCCCATGGAGCATACAGCTTCCTTATCATGTTCTCCACTACAAAGAGGCTGTGCCTGCTCTAAGCTAAAACCTCAGATCTTCTCCCAGATGCAGTCAACAGTTATCTGAGGCTCACTACTCTGCTTGCTGTGGTTTCAATTCACTTCATTTTTATTTCAGAAATAATTTCTTTCTTCTTGAAAAGCTCTAAATCAATCAAAATATTTTTTATTGTCAACAAACCCCATTAAAAAGCCAAAACTAACAGCTAATTGACCCTACTAAAAAATATTATCTGCTGTTGTGAAAGCCTGCCACAGACCATCCAAAAATGTTTTTTAAAAAACAAAACAATAATGGGCCACACTGTACCACTGGATGAACTTATTGTTCACTATGATGAACATGGTCAACGCACTTTATTTTGAGTTGATCCCACATACACCATCTTGGTGGCATTTATATTTGCTAAGCACACCCAATCCGCAGCTGAAAAACAATAACACTATTTACTCCATTTGGAACAACATTTACTAAAACTACAGTGCCCATCAAGAATCATTTAACCTTTTTTAACAATAAAATCATACATTCATGACCCCTTTTAAATATTTATGTCTCATGGAACTGCTGGGTTTGGGGCTGAAAGGCATAGACAGAGTAGAGAAAAGTATTGAAAGACAGACAAACACATGGTTTTGGTCTTTTCAGGGGATTTTTTTGAACAACAACAAAAATATCAAATATCACCAGTATAATTCCTTTTGCTCGCTACTTGCATGCTACCTTCTCTTCTCCTTTTAGTCTCCTCTCCCTCCTATTCCCCTCTCCTGCCGAGCTTGTAGACCTAAGACACTTCTCCAACACCTCAGGCTCCGGAGCAGCAGCGGACAGATCTGACGGCTCGCATTAGCCCAAGTGTCTGTTCAGCACCCTCACACCCCTTAGTCCCGCCCTGCACACTTCCGCTGCTCTGCAGGGGGGATCTCACCCCTGGCACTGCTCTCACTTCTCTAAACCAATGGCTTAAGCTTCGCCCCCTCCCCAACCACCCTCGTTTCTCTTGAGATAATTGTGCCATCACTATCTGCACCTAATTCTGCATCCCTGTAGAGCCCATTAACTCTAACAGCACACCTGCTTCCTAAAAACAGAAACTAGTAAAGCATCAAGGCGAGGTCATTCAAATCATGCTCAGGTCTTTTTATGATGGGGATTTGGAGAATCAAGAAGGAATTGTAACGCTACATAGTCATGCAGATTTGACTGATGCACCATAACGATCTGTCTCATTCTTTCTTCCTTTCGGTTCCTCTTACGCCAACAATGTTTTAATTACAGTACTGGGAACAAGTAAGTCATAGTTTCCGAATGCTAAAAGGAGAGAGGGGAAGAAAAATGGAGTGCAAGGAAGGGGCAGATTGCTCAAGATGTTTATCCTATAAAGAGTAAGGAGGGTTTGATCTCTTGGGTACTGGGTGACTACCCACAGTAGGGCGATTACCACGTTTGGAAACATCCTGCCCACTGGCGACTATTGATGACATCATGCCTCTGTGATGTATTTATACTGCTGCAGGGCCTGACAGCACTGGTTCCCTGGGAAAGGGTCAACAAAGTCTCATGCTATAACTTAACTCACACTTAACGATCATTAACTCACCGCAGCCTGTGTGTGTGTTTGTGTGTGTGTGCACGCGATTGCGTAAACATGCCTTTGAGCCTGCCTTCCTGCCTGTGTGCAAGCAGAAGCAGTAACCACAGGAAGAAGAGTCTTTTACATCTAAGACTTGTGGTCAAACCTAATTTTTCTGAGTTCTCCAGCCTGTCTGCCATTGACAGGTCTCAGATTATACTCACAGCAGCACTGTTGACCTCTCCCTCTCCCTCTCACTGCAGCCATCAAATATGCTTGCCCTCTGCACCCATAAACTGTAGTGCTGGGTTCCACCTCATGCTTCGCTGGGCATCATGGACCAAAGATTTACTGGATATGTAACAGCTTGGAACTCACAGGAATGTTTCTGACTTTTTGGCGCTCTACCTCTGCCCTTTACAGAGCACTCAGGCAGTGGCTGTGTTAAAGGGGTAGTTCATCCTTCTACAACAACACATATTTTTTTCCACTTTCCTATACTGGTATATAACCATGCAGAAAAGGGTAGAGATATATCCATGTCCGCTGCTAATCCAAAACAAATGGAATTGGAAATATTGAAAATTACATTGACACGGGACATGTGCTTTTTGTGATTTTCTGTTATGTATACTGCTATAAGGTCTATATTAAACATAGTCAAAGTTCCAAACAAAAATGCTCCTTTAAAGACAAAAAACAAGTCTTCAGCCTGCTGTGAATGCTTCAGATTGTTCACGCATGCCCACAAACAGCCATCTGTTCCACATCCTTTGTTGCTAAGGTTTTTGCTAAGGTTGGGCTAATATCTGCTGATTACTTGTTCGATCACATATTTCGGATTGGATTTCAGCTCAAACGAAGAAAAGAAGTGAAATCCTACAATTGACTGTTTGTTAACATAACCTTCAGAACCAGCAACATCTGATGAGGGACGTCTTACGGAAGCTGACCAATGAGAAGAGAGTGGGCTCATTGGGAGCCTTATAGAGACAGAACAGCCTATTTGAGACAGAGGCCAAACTGAGGGGCTGAATAAAGGGCCAGTATAAGATAAATTAGTTGGTTGTTTTTTTTTTTTAACTTTAATTCAGTAGAGATATTTGAGTTGAGTGCCAGAATAAAGAAATGTGCATGTTACATCTCGTTTAAACTTCAATGGCAATATCTCTTTGTAGAAGCAGAGTAACAGTTACTCTGTACAATATAGATGGTGGAAAGTAGTTCCATAAACCCAAAGATAAATGCATGGCTAGAAAAGCCCAACCAATATATTGGCCAATAGACATCATGTATTCATGACAGATGCAGTACCATACAAAAGTTTCTCATTCAAGAAAGTGGGAAAAATATTTTGACTGGTATTGTATATTTGTATCGGCACATATGTCAGCTAATAAATGACAAGTAAATGAAGTATCACTATCTGCCTAAAAAATGGTGTGGTCGGGCTATACTGGGCACAATTAGTGGTATTTGAGGAAAATATCATTCTTTTTAATTTGGATGGACCCAAACTGATGAATCTGAAGAGTCCTCACTGCACTAACTGAAGGGCATTGAGTCATCTCGGAAATTGGAGCTCAGACAGACTCAGATTGTACATTAGTGAAAAGCAATGGTGACAAAAAAAGAAGCCACATCTCTCATCTTCATGCTCAGCGGTCATTGTTCTGTGGTGTGATGAATAATGTGTTGAGAGACAGGGTTGAAGGGGTGTGGACAGGGATCTCTCTCTGTGCTAATGCCACTGTAACCATCTGCATTTCCTCTTAGCTGGAGGGTAAAACAACTCTGAGACGTGGAACCACAGCCATTCCCCCACTCACCCTTCCCCTCTATCCCCTTGTTTTTATCCTTTTGCGGCCACAGGAGCCACACCCTCCCCAACCAGCCAAGCCGCCTCTTATTATAGACCACAGGAAAATTCACATACAATACACACATTGGCACAAAGAGAAACAGACATTTCCTTGTGTCTACATAAAACCTCCTGCATCCCAGAGTAGCAAAGTGGCACCTTATGTACACATGACGGGCACATTGGCACCCTGATTTTAACAGCTTGTTGTTTATTTTGTTTAATTACAGCCCGTTCCTTTCTAAAATAAACAAAATAGCTGTGGAGGAAACACAAGGGAAACACAGCTGCAAGCTTGCCTAAATAAATAGAAACCTACCACATGCAGTTCATACTCCATGCTGCACAGACGCAATATTTCATCACTTATCGTAAAAACACTTGCGTACAGTTGTTGCTTGGCTTTTACAATCTTTGATTTGGCTGTTGGAGCCTGGTGAGGAATCTGGTCAGTATTATAGGCTTCCGCTAACGCAATCTTCCGCTAGGAGACTTAACACACATCACACAATGCAGCTGGTGACTGGGCAGGGTAGGTGGCTCTAAAATAGCCTTTCACTTTTCAAAAATGCACACATAACTGCTCAAACACAAATGTTCTCAAGCACACAATGTTCCCAAGAGGAAAGAAAGAAGAGAAATTCATGGCATCCATTTGTGATCCACCTTTCCCGGTTCCTCTCCTGTTCCCCTATCCTTTTCTCTTCTCTTTCCTTTTGCACTTCTCTCTTTTCCTTCTTCTCTCATCTCATCCTCCTCTTTTCTCCTCCCCATCAGTGCCCCAGTACCAAGCAAAGAGTACAGTATTTGTTTTTAAAGCAGCAGAGCTGTTGGTCCTAGGATCTCTGGCTGTGCTCTGGCCCACATCTGCTCTCACAGCTTCACTGTTTGGTACCCGCCGTCATGGAAGTGCAGGGGAGTCTTATATGCTGCCAGTCACTGATAAGGCAAGGCCAAAGTAACCCAGATGAAAGAAAACTGGCTGAACGGGTGTCTTCCTGTGCACTTTTTTATTATCACACAGCTCGTGTTCCCCCCTTTCTATATGCAATGTTGCAGTGTTATTATCAGTTTACCACAATACTGCAGAAGAAAGAAGAAAAAAAGAGAAAAAAGAAAGCTGCAGATCAAGACAGTAAAATTATTAGAAAAACTAAAATGAGCCCAACATTCCTGGCAGTGAAGGAGCTCCGTCCATCATTGAAGCAGAGCGAGAACGCCCGCTGTCTAGTACATCTGGGCCTTTTGACCACTCGCCACATTGTCAAGTCCCACCCGCAGAGTGTTTCATCATCTCTCCCAGCAAGTGCCCTGGCCTGGCCAAGAGCACAGAGGCTCTGCTATGTACATCCAGATGTCATTCTGGACTCCTGGGTTCAACAGGTGAATCGCAGAGATAACAAATGGAAAAAAACAGGATTTTCCTGGATCTTGCTGGCTGCGGACTTTGTAAAACTGCCTGAAGCATATAAGAAGATAGATTCTTTATCTCCATTTATGGTATTTATTTACACACCAGACCTCCATGTAATACATCAAATTGTGGAGTGCATTAAGAGAAATTACCTGACAGGACGGCAGGGCTATCTGTACCAACTGTTACATTCCTCTGCTTCTGCTCACTCCCTGTCCTGCAGAAGGCAATAAAACATGCACTCAATAACACTAATTAGCTCCAGAAACATTCCTTTTGGGCATAAAAAAAGTGTATGTGTGTTTCCCTCCATGTCCACACATGAATGCATGCGTGTACATACACATGTATTTGCTTCTCAGTCCACTGGGACAGTATACAGAAGCGATTACATAAATCTACGGGAAAGAGAAAGGCGTACTAACAGTGTCAAGGACAGGATGCATTCACAGAGGGACGACTGGCCTTCAACACATACTTGTGTTTTAATTTTCTGGCCCTAATGTGAAGCCTTCTAAAACACATTTAGGGAAGCAGTTTCTGGCCTGAGATGGTGAGATGGACGAATTACAACAACTCAACAATGTGAGATAGAGACAAAAAAAACAACAGAGAAAAGCAAAGTAGAGACAAAAGGGAAAGCTGTGCATTGGGTTTAGAAAATGTGTGTGTGTGTGTGTGTGTGTGTGTGTGTGTGTGTGTGTGTGTGTGTGTGTGTGTGTGTGTGTGTGTGTGTGTGTGTGTGTGTGTGTGTGTGTGTGTGTGAGAGAGAGAGAGAAAGAGAGAAAGAGAGAATGAGAGAGAGAGAGAGAGAGAGAGAGAGAGAGAGAGAGAGAGAGAGAGAGAGAGAGAGAGAGAGAGAGAGAGAGAGAGAGAGAGAGAGGTGGGGAGTGGAAAAACACACAAAAGAACTTGAGAAAGTGTTGAAATGTTTTATGTCTGGGAGCACGGGAGGTTTAAACCTCTGGAGGTGAAGGCCAGAGCTGGAGGTAGGAGACTAAACACCGCACAACACTACTGGGACCATATGATAACTAACTAATTAAAGCTAGGAGGCCAGTGCTGATAATCAATACTCCTGGTTCAGGAAGGCAGGGAGGGAAATTTGGTGTCAGATGGTCCTGTGTGTGGAACAGAGTGGAGACAGGGCCAGACATGATGGCGGAGGTCGTGATGAGGGGACTTGTTGGACTCTGAAAAGATAAAGTTTCTCTGCACAGCTGCTTTGGCCTGCAGACAGAGGGAAACATCTGTATTAACCTCAGCACCACGGGCAGCCCACTCTGGAGAGGAATGCAAGGAGCAATAGAGAGAAGGGTGGGGAGAGAATGAACGGGAGATATGTTTTTTTAAAAAGAGGGGTATTGGAGTACTTGAAATTACAAACGTGGACGGCTCTGCTTCTCTGCTATCAGCTATAAAACTAGAGCTGGGTTAAACACGTGCCTCTAGCGTGACTGTTGAGTGACACAACTGCTTCCGAGCATGCAGCCGTGTGAGTGTGTGTGCCGGTGACACAATGCTGTCTGCAAGCCAAAGCCTCTAATAAACCCGAACTAATTTACCACTTAGACATTTCTTCAACTCTCTGCTCTCCATTACCTTACTATTAACATGTTCTAGGAAGCAGAGAGAGCTAACAGACAAACGTGTGGCAGCTCCTATGGGAGCGAACAGAGGGTCGTGAATGGTGGAGGGCCAGGTGGTGCCCTGTCAGGTCACCAAGGTAACGCAGAGGACAATTACCTGCTAGAGCACTGACTCTCTTCGCACGCCAAGTCAACAACAATACAATAGTTCTTCCTTCTCTCATCACAGCCTCAATTAGCTAGTTAAATATAGACAGAGCTTTGATGTGACACATTTTCATTGGAACTGTTCACATGTGTAACGTCACGGCTTGTTTTGGGTGAGATAACGATCCAAATGTTTGCCTATTACAACAATGAGAGAAAGAAAGCGTAGAAGATTTGTTTGTTTACTCCTCTTCAGCTCCATTTAGTGAAATGTATCACATCTGGTGCTGATTAACAGCAGCGGAGCACTGAGAAATTAAATGCACCCTGGTAGCGCATGTTTTTCATTGGCTTGATAATTGTTCACTTTTTAGATGCTTTTAGTTTACGACAGCACCCCCCCTGAGAGTCCAGACATAGAGGCTGTCTTACATCACTGTTACACATGCAGAGACCCATCAGCAAGAGTTTAGGATTATGAACATCTACAAGGTTCCAAAACATGTACAACGTAATGTATGATGGATTGAATATAGACACCAGAGCTGAGCAACATGGTATAAGTTCTTATCATGATATCAATAAATATATTTTATATTGATACATATCATTTGGCAAATAAACGTTATATGCTCAAAGCTATGAACTGTGTTACTGTTACACAAAACCTCCTTATACTTTACTTTAAAACAAAATCTTCTGTAATTAATTGTTCTTATTTATAGCTATGAATCATTAAAGGCTAAGACTGGTGATACGTTTTCTTATAGTCAACAAATCTCATAAAACACCAAAACCAGCAATGAATGCCACAGACCTTCATTATTTTCCAAAAAGCTACAAAAAAGATACAATTGAGCCACACATTTGCACTGGTTGACATGTTGATTCATTACAATTAACTAGGCACTGTAGTTTAGTTTGAGTCATTCCCACATAAACTGTCCTGCAGTGGTAAACACTCACTAAAATGTGTATTACAGTATTCTATGGCTGAAAATAGTGCCCACTAAATGTACCATTTACTCCTGATTTAGTAACGTTTACTAAAAATGACAGTGCCCAGCTGTTTTAGGAAATTACTGAGCCTTTTGTAAAAATGGAAGTATATATTTGTGACTCATTTTTAAAGATTAACATCTTCAGTAGGAACCTGCGGGCTTAAATTTGAGTGCTACAGACATAAGGAAGCTGGAAAGTATTGAAAGACGGACTAACACTTTGTTGGTTTTGGGCTAAGATTAGTTGACTATAGGAAAAATATAGAATAACATCTGTCTAATCCCTTAATATTAAAATAACTTGATAAGACCATATCATCTCAATAAGAATCCGCCAAACAAACCATAATATAGAATTATCACCTAGCTCTAATGTACACACACGAACACGGAATGTAAAGCTGCGTCTTTTCCTCAGACTCACCTAAGGCTACATTAATCCATTCATGATTTTATGAGAACAGGGAAGCTGTGACTAATGATACCTCATGATAACATTTTACAGTAAAAGCCTAAAAGCCCCCTCTGCCCCTCCCATGCAAACACAGATGATGATGTTGCTACTGTTTCAGTCATCCAGGATGCAAATAGCAGGATGCAAAGTCACAGTCCTTTTCCTGCAGACTGGGAGGTGTCAATGGAGATGAGCATTATGAGTATTTGTGCTTGTGCCCGTATATTCGGCCTGTGTAAGAGTTTAACATGAACTGAGCTGAACTACAGCTCTGTGCAGGCCAAAGTAGTGGCCAAAAGCGCTGGAAGCTGTGGTTTCTTAAGGAGGAAATGCCTTAATTCACAGTGGCTGAGGGCTAATGCTGCCAGATACCACTGGGATTACCTTAAATAATTACAAAAAGGATACATATGAGTGTACCGTATGTTTGGATAGACAACTGAGCAGCAGGCAGATAGACTGATAGAATTTTTATAAATGTTGCTGGTATGTTAAAATGCACTTTTTATTTATTTTCTGTCCTTTTCTGTTGACAGTGAATGCCACCTTGAATGACAGAGAGTGTGTGCACTGAGTTAACTTGCTGGCGTGTTATCATGGCATGTCCGGCACACACCCAGTGTCAGGGTGACCCGTTGCATGTAGCAGTGTACATTCTGAATGTATGCTGTAAGCCATTTACACAGCTGGGCTTTAAAACTGTAGTGACTCAGTGAGAGGACGTCCCTGGACTGGGGTCTGTCCCAGAGCCCAACACCCGCCCTAACTGGCTGCACTGGACTCCGCCGCACTCACACAAGCTGACAACAAAGTGTTCCAGCTCCCCTGAGTGGCAATCAGGAAGGAAGAGAGACTCATTTCTTTCATATTAAGGCATTACTTAAACAATTAAGTGGCTAATTGTGCTGACATATGTTCTTTAACACTGCTGTGATGACTTAAATGGGTAATTTACACTCTATTACTGTAGCTTTATGTACCCGTAATGAAATCAGATACGTTTTTGTCATAGATTTTAGCCCTAAATAAGAATACAAACCAGGGCATGAAAAGAGGCCTCTCAGGAAGCAGTAACCAGTGTACAAAGTCTGACTAATGTACCTTGGCACGGTAGTTATGGAGACATGCAGCGTTTTGAGAGACAGTTTTTAAATAAAAGCCACATTCATTTTGCTCTCAGACAACCTAAATAAGAAAACAAACCCACAATGAGCAAATGTGGAAAGGAAGGAATTTGGAGGAAATCGTCAATTCATTTGATAGCCATCACTTACTTCTCTATGTGTGTGTGTCTCTCTCTCTCTTTCTCTCATGTGAAGGGTAATGAAACAGCATTATCTGCTGATTTGAATCAAGCCGTCTGGATACATATTTGATGGTATCACATGAGGCTCAGGGAAAAACCCAACAATGAACCCTACTGACAGATGCAACACGTGGCAGATAGCGCATACAATGCAATGATAAACGCCTACTTAGTATCCAAATTAAAGACGTATATGGTAATATTGAACATGTGCCATGAGGAAGACTCAACTTGGGCCAATGCCATCTGTAATGGCATTAGCCACAAGACTTCAGGACAGTAGTATGACTTTATTTCCATGATACTTTAATATATTAAATAAAAATGTTCTCCCAAGCTGGCGTGACCCCCTTAGATTTTCTGTGTGCTTTAAGCATCTTTCTTGCAAAAGAAGCTAACTGAGTCCTCTCGAAAGCTCCCTTCTTCTCTGTCAGCTTACTGCAGCCATGGTCCTTTACTTTGTGAGGCCCTTGACTTTGCAAGCTTCTGTGGTCAAATCCATCTGTGTCACAGCCTGTCAAAAATAGTCACAATGCAGCAGCTCCCACAGTAATTACACAGTGCAGTGGAGGAACCAGTGTCACCTCCCTCTCTTTTGCCAAAACGCTCCAACAATGATCTTTCCAGGATTGAATGTAAACTTCCAACTCCTTGCAGACAGGACTTCACTAAAATTCTATAGGCTTGCAAACATGTAACTAAAATATGCCTTCGCAGAAATTCATTTACTATACTGCCTGTCATGCGTCAAATAATGGTAAAGGCTAATGAGCTCAAATAAAGCATGACAACTCATCTGGAACATGACTGGGGCAGTTGCTGTGACTGCATGATTTGTTGTGCAAACTGAATTATTATCGGTGTGTTTATTTATCCATAAATCAGACACCACCTGCTAATGCTGTTATTATTTGCCCCTGACAACCTCTGGTTGTTGCTGACAGCCATAAAATAGCACTAGATTGTTTGATTTTAATAAACATACTGATTAGATAAGCACAATGGTGTTGAAACATCCAGAGAACATTATACAACAACCTACAACTCAAAAAACAACAACAATCCCATTGGAAAGTGCATTCTGAAACATAATGGCTCGCTCTGTGACCATCTGCTTGACCAAACTAACCTTGGACCTTTATTGATTAGCATTATTCTTTGAGTGTTTATAAGGATGTCTCCAAATCAGAGTGAAGGGAGGACCCAGTGCACTTTGATCCCATTCTGCTGTTGACTTGCTCATTCTTTAGATAACACATGGTTGACATATTAGCTGCTGGCTGCTCCATCATCCACAGCTCGAGCACCTGAATATTAGCTGGTTGCACAGCTGTTAAACAGAGAAAGACGCAGGAATGTGACTATTAACTGCACCTAGTTTGTGTAGACATGGTTATTGTGCGCCACTTCTGTGTGCTTGCAGGTGTACTATCAGGAAAATGCATGTGTTGCTCTGCAAGGTGAGATAAGAAGATAAAATGTCATATCAATGTTGACTAGAAGATTCAAGATGTGTCCTAAATGCAAAAAGTGGAGGTTAGCACTTACATTAATTAATTTGCCCTGACAGTCGGTAATAGTATGTAAAGATCTGCAGGTGATCACTTGACAACAAACAAAAAGCAAAAAATGTTTGAAAACAGTGTATATCCTGAACAAAAATGACATATGTTCTTCTGCTTTCTTCTTCTCATGTGCCCGAGGGTGCCAAAATAATGACCTGGTCCCACTGTACCCTACTTTTTAATGCTGAAATAGTGTCATTAAAGTATTGATCTGGAAAGAATTGAGAACTGATGTTTACACAATAGTGATTTTAATGGCTTTCATTTTTGCCATCATTATAGGATGTATTATCCTTCAGGTGCTTGTTTTGCTGCATTAAAGTCTTGTAAAATACTTTTTTTGTTTTAGTTTTATCTTAACTACACAATAGTTGTTGGTCATATATGGGATGAGAGAGTATGAAGCGTACCTAAATTGACAAAGCTCATGACCATGTCTGCATCGTTCAAGAAGTTGTTGTCTTGCAGGCTGGCTATCGGGGGCCCCTGGGTGGTGAAGACGGGCTTGTAGGGGTAGGAGTATCTGTCCTCGTCCCCCTCTGTGGACATGGCGTTGTACAAGTCCAACATAAACATCGGGGCAGCGTTGTGCTTTCCGTGGAGGTGGGGTCGCGGCCGGTGCGGCAGCCCCAGGATCGACAGGATCTCCCGCTGCATCTCTCTGCGCTCCTGGCTTTTCAGCCGACGGTGGATAAAACTGGAGTGGAACTCGTTGTCCAAAGTAAAGTTCGTAAAAGCAGTGTCCGCCAGGACGCAGTAACTCCAAACCAAGAGCAAAGCGGGGGCTCGTCTATCCAAAATCGGTGCCATAGTAAACGCCGTGCGTAATTGCGCCCAGTTCTGCTCGCCGAAACTCTAGAAAATGGATATTGAACTTTTAGCAACTAGTAGCCTGTGTTCAATATCCAAAATCAGTTACGGTCCCTCATGTTGAGGGAAGTGCTCCCAAATGAAACATGAACTTCACTTCAAAGTCCTTTAATTGATTGGTTTTCAGGCGGATTGTGTGCGCGTGGACCTCTGTCCTCATCCACAACCTGTGGCCAACAGCTACCAACTGTAGTGCAGCCTGCAACTGCAGAGAGGAGGCTGTGAGCAGACGGGTTTCACCAGGAGAGACACGAACAAGTTCTGAGGAGGCGCTGTGTGTGCTGGGAGGAGCAGGAGAAAAAGAGAGAGAGAGAGAGAGAGAGAGAGAGAGAGAGAGAGAGAGAGAGAGAGAGAGAGAGAGAGAGAGAGAGAGAGAGAGAGAGAGAGAGAGAGAGAGAGAGAGAGAGAGATAGGGCGAAGTTGGCCTTTGTTAGTTGGAGAAGGGCTTGAGGCTACATGTGCAAATACAAAACGGATTATCATGGGATTTGTATCATGATGCTTGAGTTTATGATAAAGCATATTTCGTCATTCCTTTCCCACAATTCCATGAGCCTGTGTACTGCGTGGATTCAATAATGACAGATGTGCAGACAGTGACAATAGACCTTTCAGTGTTAGTGTGCTTATGGAAAATAACAGACTTCATATCAGAGTGTAATTATTTGCCTCTGTGGGAGAGGTTGCAACATGCAGTTGCAGCGCTGCCACTATAATAGTTACTCAGTGATCTGCAGGTGCACTCTCTGAATACCTTGGGTCACGTGGTTGTGAGACTTTAAAGTCAGTTGTCTTTTGATGTCAAAGACCTAGTACTGTGGCCCGTACAACTGCCATTTCACGCTGCATTTTTGAAGATATCCGAGCTTTCTATCCACACTGCTGGGGCAGGAAGTTTGTGACAAAGGCAGCGGTGCACAGACAGAGCGCAGACTGCGAAGGAGGGGTGCAGATGTTTGGCAGCTGCTTCATCCCTCCATCTGCCCCCCTGGCCCCAGCACCTCTTAAACACCACACTTTAATGGAACGCTCCTGACCCTCTTGTGCGCTGTGCTCTCACTGACACAGGCAGAGGGATTTCAGATGGCCCTTGCACCAGTTGCTTTATCTAGACAGAACTCCTAAAACCTTTTCACTACATAGAGAGTGGAGTTTTATAGGCTCTGTAGCTGAGATGTTTTAGGGCTACAGCTTGCCAGGTGATTTTTATGACAATAAAATTAGACTTCAATGGCACAGCAAGAGAGGCTGCCAGACGGCTTAAGCTATGATTGCAAACAGAGGAAGGGAGGAAAGGAGGCAGAGCGTGTCTTGGGGTCTTCTACACTTAGTTCACCTTCCTGCCCATTTAATGTGGTTGTTCTTGTCTTCAAAGGCGTTCCACTCCTCTTTTTCCAATGACAATTCAACATGGCTGAAAGCCTGAAAGCTTACATAGCCTGCCCCTACTCATTCTGTATATCTAATCCTCTATTTGCTTTTAAATGGCCTTTCAGTAGTAGCCTGTAACATATAAACATTTCTATCCGGTGCCTCAGATAGAATCAGCTAATGGCCGCAGGTGTTTACATTACAGCAGTTTCCGACAGGGGACATGAAAGGGTCTTGCCTTCAGTTATAACTATACATCTTCCTCTCTTTCTCTCTCTCACTTTCTTTTCCCTCTCTCTCATTGTAACACTCCTTCTCCTGCTCTCTCACCCTTCCTCCCCTGTTGCTGTAGGGTTGGTGAGGTCAAATACCCCGGTGCTCCTCCAACAACCCCTAGCCCTCAGCTCAGTTTGTGCCCAGAGACGGGATGACAATCCTGGGCAGGACAATAGGAACAGACCCCCCTTTGTTTAGGCCTCCATGGGCCTGGTGACAGCCACAGTAAACAGTGGGCACAGGCTGAGGCCAGGCTGGGTGAGCTTCACTGAGAGGCCTTTGACAAGGAGAGCTAAAACAGAAAAGCAGAAAAACAGTGTTTGCACCTATCGACGACAACACACACACACACACACACACACACACACACACACACAGACACGCGCACACACACACACACACACACACACAGACACGCACACACACACACACACACACAGAAAAACAAGACTAGAAGTCTACAGCCATATTAGTAGCTCTGTGAGGCTGAACTTGAGCTTAATGCACACATTAGTATACTAACATAATCACTAATTATTTCAAATGATCATATTTGTTTAGCGTGTTACATGCAAACATTTCCTAATTAGCTAGCACACTAACTTAACACATTAGCACTAAATACAAAAGATTTTTGCAGGTATTTGGTCGCAAACAAGAGTATTGGATAAGATGAATCAATCCATCCAATAGTTGTTGAGATATTTCAATAAAGAACTAAAAAGTCACCCTGACAGTGGCGCCAGTGGAAAGTCAGAGCAACATCAATGTTACTTGGATTCATAATCTGGAGACCATGAATGTCTGTAGAAAAGTTCATAGCATTCCATACTTGTTGAGATATTTTAGTCTGGACTGAAGTTGTGGACGCAAAATAAAGATACACACAAAATGTTATGTATTTAAGATACAGAGAGAAATTTACCATTAGGACAATAAGCTTGTAAAATAATACATGCATTGATAATGCAATGTACATTTTTAAAAGCATTTGAGGACAGAATGCTGTTCAGTTGGACAGCTGTATATCCATGACTCTGATTCCAGGATTAAACTATTACAACTCTCACAAAATCTCTACATATCATATTTGTGGTTAATTGCCTCTTCCTGTTCTTTTATTAGGCAGGTTTTAATCTTAGATATAATTTACCTCAAATTCAGTCTTTGACCTGGAGCATTTGGAGTGCACATGCATACACACTTTCCACTATGATCTCAGACAACCTGCACAAACACACTCCCCACTAAACTCCAACAGGTTGGAGCATGATACCACGCTCCAAAGCAGACCACACAGCAGTGCAGTGAAACTTCCCTGGATACCGTCTCACACCCCTACAAACACAAGAAAAATTCACACCCTCAACCTCCAAATAATAAGTCCTGTATTTTTTTTTTTTCCCGTGGTAAGACCTGATGCGCTTTCTATCTGCCCAGTTATCTCTATGTAGGAGCTCAAGGCATGCAGTCAGAGGTCAGATTAATATTTATTTCATGTGTTGCCTCAGAGAGCAGCAGGCAGCAGTCCTTTGAAGGCCTGTGGATGCGGGGAGGCGGATAAGGTTCATTGGGGATTGGGGGGTGGGGGTCCAGCCAAGCAGACCCACAGACGATACAGTAAAACTTTTTTTTAGGGTAAACTGACCCTCAAATGAAGCAGTGTGGGGTCGGAGTGCAAGGACAGGAGAGGGTGGAGGCACATTTTTTCCTCTCCCCCGCCTGCTTTTCCTACCCACCCTCGTCTACCTTTTTGGCGTATCCCCACTGTGTGCGCTGCACAAACCAGTTAAAACAGCCTAACCAGGTGGAGCTGAGCTATTGCAAATGCTCCCCTTCTGGTGTCTCACACTTCCAGGGGCCTCATGAACATATGAGACACAGCTGTGAGACAGGCAGAAGAAAGAGTGAGGGGGTGGGTATATGAAACATCTTTGAAATAGCTCACTTTGTATATCCCATTAAGTTTGGGATTGATAGCATTTAGGATGCAAATCTAGATCCAGTGTTGAATATGTATCAAATCCAAATCCTATAAAATCCCTTGTCAAGTGTTTTGTTTTTCTTTTTTTTTTAAACAACGCATTTCTTTTTAAGAACTAAAACTCTAAATATTGATGTTCAAAGAACTTAAACATAGTTTTTTCCACATAGATTAGCCAAAAATTTAATTTGAAACTAGCAATTGCAACCCAGCCCTAACCAATTCTTTATTGGATTTCCACACTATTAATTTTGCATAACAAACCATTTTCATGACAGTATCACATGTCCAAATGACATGCAGAGACTTTTTTGCTGAATAATACAAGAAAGAAATACTGCAACTTGCAGTTTTCCTATCACTCAGAACCTACTTTCCCCTGTATCCGGTCCTGTTCTGTCACTTGCATGTCTGTCTGCAGCCGGATATGGCACTGGGGAACACCAAAGTAGCTCCGATCTGATTCATAGCTCTCAGCAGTCCAGCCAGACCCATCAGTTATGGTTGGTGTCACGGACAGTCAGAGATACCGTTTTAGTTAAGCTTCCCATAATGCCCGACTTAGTAGGGCTTATCCAGTGCAGGATGTTATCACTCAGGCACTCTGTCACTTGTGTCATCAGCACAGAGTTTGACACTGAGCTGGTCTCCTCACCCAGCCACACACTTATCAGCATCCATTACTGAGGTGTGAGGGCCTGATAAAGGTCTTCCCAGTTGCAGTCAGCTCTAGGCAGAGGTCCCATTTAGATTCTTGTCTTGGCAGCAAGAGGCCTTGCCCCTTTGACTCTTGTTCTCATCACTCTGTGAGGCTGTGTTGCTCTGTCAATCAAAGAGGACCCTGGGCGATCAGTCAGCTCCTCTTTAGGGGATACTGGTCTGAGGAGCCATTAGAGAGGAGAGGAGAGGAGGCGGCTTTGCCAGACTGGCCCAGGCCAAAAGCTGATGAGAAACAGAGTAGCAACAGAGCCTGAGGTAGAAAGTGGGGGTGTGGGAGGGGGGCAGAGGAGCAGGAGGTGGATGTGCTGAACTAT
The DNA here is from genome assembly GCF_963691925.1 of Scomber scombrus. Taxonomy (NCBI): domain Eukaryota; kingdom Metazoa; phylum Chordata; class Actinopteri; order Scombriformes; family Scombridae; genus Scomber; species Scomber scombrus. Next base: position 21,556,867 of record NC_084979.1, on the reverse strand, counting down.
GTGGATTGTGAAGGGAGGGCAGCTCTGTTTTCTATTTGTGAGGATTAGGTTGACAGATCTGTATTTAGTTTCTTTGGGCCTCTAGCTGCAGCTAATCCCCCTCACCTGCAGCGGGTGCCCCCCTCTCTTTCCTCTGACCCTGCAGCCCCCTACTTCCCCCGTGTTCCCCCCTCCTGCCCAGTACAAACACTCATCCCGAGACAAGCACATGACTCGTTGCACTCTGTCTCCTCAGGTTAGGGCCTCACACTCGACACAAATCTCTCCCGGGCCAAAGAAACAGCAGGGGTCTCAGCCTTTCTGGAAGAGAAGAAAAAGGACCCCCACAACCTGTGGTCTTCCACATATTAAGATTTTTTTCAGCTTGGGTGAGGGGTTGTCCCTCATCACTTAGAGATAGCAATTACTCAGAAATTAAGAGTCATTACTACGGAAGCAGCTTGTCAAAGCCACTAAGGGGTACCTTTGGTAAAGCTGCACATTAGGAAATATTCAGGGTCAGGTCAGGGGCAGAGACCTCTTCTCTTTAGATCCTGGCTCCCACACACTCTGACCAGGCCTTCACACTATGAAAGAAAGACTGCAGTGCCTCCGCAAACACACACAGCATGCCTGCCAGCAGTTCTTGAAGGTGGGGACTCTGGATGACCTAATAGTTATAGAATCTAAGCAAATTTCTCTGTTTTGACAATAAAGTGACATGACTCTACGATGATGCAATGAAGAGACAAAAAAGGTTGTTGATGGGATTTCCTCAAGGCGTCGTTCTTGTTTAATGTCATTTTAATGTTTGGTGCTTGAAAACAGCTATATTTAGCCAATAACTGTTGTATACAATCAACTGAAAACCTGCTAAAAACGAAAAAGAAAAAGAAAAAACAATAAGCAACATTTATAGCGTCTCACAGCTCATAAAACACATTGGCCACCATCATCGTCACACACAACTATCATCAAATTTTTATTAAAAAATCACTTCCACATTGCTGACACATACAATATGTATTTGGTTTCTTTGGGGCTCTAACCCGCAGTCAATTACATCCGCAACCCCCCAGCACCCCTTTACCGAAACCACCACACACAAAAGCGGAAAGACACACATACAGTAGACACACCTTTGGACAAGTAAGAGCAAGCTTACATACAGGGTGTCACGAACAGGCTCAGAGTCAGGGGAATCACAGATGAATGAAATTTCTAAAATTATGTTTATTGTCAACTTTAGATAAAATACAATAATAATGTTAGTCAGCTAGGTCAGTAATGAATACAGTGTGTGGATGTGTCAAGCATGTGTGTGTGTGTGTGTGTGTGTGTGTGTGTGTGTGTGTGTGTGTGTGTGTGTGTGTGTGTGTGTGTGTGTGGTGCTTGCAACCAAAACACAAAACCCTAACCCATCTGGCTGGTGGAGGCCTGGGAGGATGAGAGGACAAAAAGAGGTTAACCAGGAAGCCACACAAATAGGCTAAAAGCCCAAACTACCCAGGTGCAGGGAGTTCCCTGATGCCCTCTCCAACCCCACCCACCAGCTCCAGAGCCAGAAAGCCAAACCAACTTCACAAGCGGAAGGCAGCAAGAGTGGTGTCACATACTCCCCCATCAAAAACTTGCAGGTCCACCATTAAACTGAGACAACCTAAGAAAAATACACATACCAATATTAATGTCAACCATTTCAATTGATGACACTCATGTTTTCTTTGACTTACATGTGCCAAACTGCATTCCCATATAAACATAATGTGCACCATTAACAATTTAAACAAACCATATCTTTGACATGCTCCATGCTCCATGCTCCAACCTGTCACCCAGTCTCACCTTAGCAGCCTTGGATCCTTAGGACCAAATTAGGAGGCAGATTAAATGGGAAAAGCAGATTTAACAGAAGCGTAAACAAACACACACAGGGCATATGAGGTCATCAACACAAACACCTCAGTTTTAGGCCCAGTATGTAAGGATGTAAGCCATCTAAAAACACTAATAGATTTTTGCAGGGAACACAGGAACAGTGAGAATTCCGGTCAGTGATAACATTCACCCCCTAACCCCAAGTATGCTTGAGTATCCAACAAGGTTGTCTGCAATTAGACAAAACATTGACAATGCCTTGCACTTGCAAAATCCCAGCTATGAAAAAAAGGTTCCTCTAAACAAAAGCAGCAAGGCTTACAAGCCACCAAAACGTCCTGAGTAACACATGTTAACATAAACAGTGGGATTAAAGGGTCAACAAAAATAGCTACTCAAACCAAGGCAACTGGAATTCAAATGGCCCAATGCTTACCTGATTTGAAGTACTTCAGCTAAAATAGGCAAAGCAAAGTTAAGTAAATAAAACCAAAACAAGGGATAAGTGCTGCTCCTCTACTTACAACCTAATCCAAACAATTATTGCTCCAAAACCTGAATCTAGGGATGAAAATATACAATTTCACATGTGAAACCCCTCCACAATAGCAACAATGGGCATGCTATAAATCCTACACAAATGCCATGTGGATACCACAACATACCCAAGGTTTTAAATAAAACATACATAAATCTACACAGAGCCAATCTGACTTAAATTTACGATGGATAAAGTTTACTGAAGAAAAGGCCTTCATTTGTCAGGCACAGGCTAGGATTTAACCTCTCCCAAAAGCTTGGACTAGCCACATTTGTCATGAACTGGCTCAGAGTGACAAAAAAGGGAATCACACATGAATAAAGTTTCTAAAATGACCTGTATTATCAACTTAAGATAAAATATAAAAATAATAATGTTAGTCAGCTAGGTCAGTAATGAATGTAGTATGTGGTTGAGTCAAGTGGGTGTGATGAGAAAAAAACGCAAAACCCTAACCCATCTGGCTGGTGGAGGCCCGGGGGGATGAGAAAAGGTGTTACCAAGGAAGCCACCCAAATAGGCAGAGGCCTAAAGGTGCAGGGAGTTTCCCAATGCCCTCTCCAACCCCACCCACCACCTTTTGTGCCAGGAAGCCAAACCATACTCTCAGGCGTAAGGCAGAGAGAGTGACGTCACAAGGGCCTCATTATTGAGCACCACAGAGGGTGCTAATGGGGATTTTTTGAAACACCACCAGCATGGGCTTACTGCCTTGGTACAATGAGGTGCTAAACTGGCCCACACACATTCATGGATCTTATTAATGGGCACAGGTTGCAAATGTGTACTTTCTTTTAGCAGAGTAAGACTGGTAGCTTCTTGCAGTCATGTCCAAGCTGCTACGTGCCTGTCAGAACATACATACTAATTACTCCATTACATAGAAGCCCTGCATTGACATGCGTTATCATCTTAATTCACTTTTACAGGTTTAAAAGTAAAAAGTACCCAATAAACACACAAAATGGCTTCTGTTTATGTTATATAACTGTATATTTTACTTTTGAATCATAATACTTTATAATATGTGCAGCATTTTAGTGTTGACCCTTTCTCAGATCTGATCCTATAAATTGATGAGTTTTTTTAATGAAATGTAGTGTAGTAAAAAGTTTGCATTTGCATCTGAAACATAGTGTAGTGTTGTATAAAGTAAGTAAGGTAGCATAAAAATTAATGTTAAGTAGTCAAGTAAGTACCTAAGAATTGTACTTTTCACATCTGCAAGTATTACCAAGGAGATATAATAGTACACTCACTGGTCTCTTTATTAGGTACACCTGTGCAATCTAATTCAGTCCAATACAACAGCTCTTCCATAAATTCTACATTTATGAAGTTTATACATTTTCAGTTTTTGTTGACATTGTCAGGAAAGTGATCATTCTACTTTATGTTTAGTATTGAGGTCATAGTGGGTGATGATGGTGTACTAGGGGGCATTATATTGAGTGGTGTTGCTAATATTTTGTCCACACCATTAACATACATGAGAGGGACAAAATATTAGGAACACCATTATAATATCATTCACCCCATTACGCCACCACCACTTAACTACGTCCTCAGTAATAAACATAAAGCAGAATCATCATTTTTTATCACATTGAAAATGTGTAGAGGTAGAATCATCATTTTTGACTAAAAATGATGATTCTGTATAGGTAGAATTATGGAGAGCTGTTGTATTGGATTGAATTAGATTGCACAGGTGTACCTAATGAAGTAGCCGGTGAGTGTATTTATAATGGTGTGAAGATCGTCTTACTATGGAAATATGATGGAAATAACAATAGTAATAGTAATAGTAATAGTAATAGTAATACATAATAGTAATAAATACATTTATAAATCTCCATGGAAACAGCTAGGCAAACTTCTTCCTGAGACTTCTGCCAATCAAATGCAAAAGAAACGCGCGAGACTTCCGCCAAAAAGTTACGCGGGAACAACAAAACAACAAAGCCATACAATTCAAGATGGGATCCCATGTAGCAGGGCTGTTTACAGAAATTGACAAGCTCCGTGTTCAACTACTGATCAATGCTGAGGTAATGGCGGACTGCCAGTGTGTCCAGGAAGAAATAAACAAGTAAGATTACAGTAACTTATTCCTGCTGCCACTAAACTGAGTTAGCCAGCGTTAGCATGTCATCCATTGGGGGTTTCCAGCAGCACAGTTATAATTACCTTACCTTTGTATGATGCTTGATCTGTTAATCACAGTTCAGTTTAGCTAGATTTTAAGCTGTGCGGTGCTTTTGTCAGTAGAGACTTCGTCAGCTCGTATCCATGCTTCTGAAGTCCTGTGTAATGCTGTTTATTGATTGAAAAACAAACAAACAAACAAACCTGACAAGCAGCTGTTGCACTATAATTATTTTAAAAAACACTTGATGTGATATGTGATAATGACGAAAATATCAGCACCCTACTATCCCCCGTTGTCTAAAAACTGCCCTAGCCCTAACCCTAACCCTAAACAGGTCAAATAAGATGAAACCACTCCCATGTGTCAATCAACACGTGATGGATGGTGTGCAGTCCAAAGAAATACATAAACACAGGCAAATATACATTTTGGCTCCTACATATAGCTAGTTAGCTAAGTTAGCTACCAAACTATTGTTACCAAAAAACCTCATAACTTTATTAAGATAAGATGTATCTTTATTGATCCCCCTTGGGAGAAATCCACATTGACACAGCAGTACAGTGCAAAAAAGTAGCAGCATAAGGGTGAAAGTGTACTCAAAGTAGAATTAACAATAAATAGGATCAAGTAAAATGCTATATATAGGAAACTGGAAATATATTAATGTGCAATATGTAGAAAATCTTAGATATATACATGTGCAGTGTTCCTGTTCAGTGTTAATGTGATGATGCACCTTGATTTGTCATCCGGTGTTAAATCTTCAGGATTTGTAAAAACAAACTCCCCTCTCTGAATTTTATCCATTAACAGTTTCTTAGTGTTTTCAAGAAATGTATCCATATAACATTATATTTATTGATATAGAAATATAAAATTATATTTGCAGTGATAGAAGATTTTGCCTTTTTCACCCACTTCTAGATCTGTTCATTAAGTATCTGTCAGAACCCCTGAGATTTTCTCCAGCCCAAATTCAAAGCTATTTTCACTATTTCAACATTGACATAGTTTATACAGAGCAGAAACTACAGTCTTTTGTATTTAGGTAACTTGGCCGACTGCTGTATTATTCTTGGTTGTCATATATTGCCATCCTCTCTGTACTCTCTCTCTCTTTCCAGCAATGTCATTTTCACCCGCATTGAAAACATAATTCTGGGAATAGTGACCAGTCTGTCTAAAGATGAGGCCCCTGTCCTGGCACTGCCCAACAGATCCAGCTGGGCTAACATCAGGTAACTTGTTTTAAAAGCACTGTAGTATGAAAAGTTTTTCTCCCCACCCTGAACACTGCAGTCATTTCACTTACTGACTGCGTGAGATCCCAGTAAGCCGCCTGACCTTTTAAAAGATAAACACAAGCAATCATGTTGTGTAAAGAAATAAATAAACATTTACCTACATGGGTTTTATTGTGAGAGGTCAGGCCACACAAGATGACCAGGTTGCTGTTTAATTTCCTGTGAAGAGTAAAAACACACTTCACCTCTGTTTGAATTTGTGTAAGAGGTGGTTTAAAAAGACCGCAGGGGGAAACCAGGTGGTAGGAAAGAAAAATCGTAACTTTCAACTTTAGCAAGATTGAAGTTGGAAAAAACTTCCAGCTGCTTCAAAGATGATAGAGTGATAAGGAATTAAAAAGCACTGGCCTACACACACACTCACAAATTTGCAAAAAACTTTAATGTGACTAGGTTGCGGATACCTTACGCTCATAACAAAACAGACTGTCTGGTCTTGTTTGTATCAAACATTGCTGTAGCTTAAAGCACATTCTGGCTCAGTCCGTTCAAATGTGAGAATCCTACAGATTGAGTGCCAACACAGAGGAATCAGAGAAGTGAGTTACGGAGGAGGCCTTCTTACAGGTAGCCCTCGGGGTGTGGGGAGTTTAAGATGGCTTACAGGTGGGGGAGCTGATTTTCAAAGCTGTAAATGTATTAAGCACAATCTGTATAGTTTACTTTTCTGTCCTTGTTTTTAACTTGACCTTCTATTCGTTTTTCTTTCATTACTTCCCACTTAAGTTTTGACAGTGCCGTCGGGCTTCGAATGAGTTCAGAAAGCTCTGTCACCACCATTAGGAGCGACTGTCCTATGTCTGTCACTAAATTTGGTGAGAAGATACACACACATACACCTCTGTTCTTCTGTTTTCTCATTTTGCTTCATATGCACCATTTCTGTTCTTGTCAACCGACATTCCTTTTAGTTAAAAAAAACCAACCTTTACAGTTGTACTGTACTTCATGTGGCTTTCATTTATATTCATTGTGAACACATGCATAAACTGCACAAACGGCAGTAAAAGTCAGACTTACTTTTAAGTGACAAATTGGCAGAGACAGAACATGTTGAAAGAGGCTTTTAAGGATCGGTTTACCTTATGGATATCCTAATTAAGAACAGAGTATGTCGGGTTTTTTAAGTTAACTCAAATCCTTTAAAGATCTGATATAACACTTGTGATAGTGAGTATAATTTTTAATATTCAGGAGAAGATGAGTAATTATTTATATTTGTCTCTTTGTTTAAAGCACAAATTCTCAAGATTCTCTCAGTCATCTACAGACTTGTGCAGAGTAACTCATATGCTACAAAAAGGTTGTCATTAAATCACACATTCCCATTTCAAATAATTACTAAATCTAGATACATTTTGAAAATAGTTTGTTAAATTTGTTAACATCAAGTATATTGTTTTTTTTCCACAGAGACATCTACTACAACAATACACAGCTGTTTGGTTCACAGAAAACTGTGGATAATATTGTGGATGATATCTGCTGCATGCTAAAGGTTCCTCGCAGATCACTGCATGTGGTAAGTATGCATGTTCATGTTAATGTGAGAGACAGTGCACATGTGTGAATCTACTGCAGAAAACACACTGCTCAGACATTAAAACCTTGTAGCCAAATTCCTGTGGATAGGCTATATTAGTTTAGGTCCCACACAGATGAAATCTGTTAGGTTAGTGTGGTATTTTAAGTATTTTGTGCTGCTTCATATCTGAGGAAACACCTGATCAAACAGAAATTGAAATAAAGTTGAATTCAAAGGGGCACTGTCAGAAGTGTGTCTGTGTGTATATATTTGTGTGCTGTCACAAGCTACTTTTGGGGGAAAATGTCAGACTGTGGACCAGTTAATTGGGGACAAAAGCTGTGTTCCTGATTTGGAAAAAGCTGATTTTAGGATTCGTGGTTAAGGTTAGGGTTAGACTAAGACTCCAGGAAAGTCTTACTGTAAGTCCATGTAATGTCCCCAAAAGTGACAATGGTCTGATACATATATATGTGTGTGTGTGTGTTAATACAAACATGCCTTAACTTTTGTGTTTGTGTAAATTTGATGTCACCAGTTGGCCACGTCCAAGGGATTAATATCAGGTGATCTGTGTTACATAGAGGAGGATGGCACAAGGATTGACTGCCACTCCAGCTCTGCTGTAAGTTCCATCAGCAATTGGCACCATCTGCCTCATTGACTGAAATAGTCTTCACATGATTTAAATGTATCCTGAAGGTATCATCATAAACAGTTATTTGTATTTTATCTCACCAAAAAGTGATTGTATCCATAAGGCCAAAAAACATGCAAAATACATTTCCTAACTTTTAAAATATCAGCAAACTTCTTTTTTAAAAAATATATATATTGAAAACATCACCGCAGTTAGAAGTCTTATCTTTCTCTTTTTACGCCATATTTCCACCGCCACATTACTGGCACCAACCTTTGATCCTATACAGTTGACAGAAATGTGTACCATGCTACATTGGTGTGTACTAGTTGAATGTGTGATAAAAAACAAAATTACATGTCATTGTTGCCACCAAACCAGCAGTGGTATTACTAGGCGTATAACAGAAAGGAATACATTTAAGTGACATCTTTTACTTGTTGAACCTTTTTAACATCCATGTTTGCTTTTAGGCTGTTGCAGTTTCCTCAAACATTGGTGGGATTAGAGGTATCCTTTATTTGTTTGAGAACTTTCCTGCTTATGCTTTGTAAAAATAGGTTCCTGTTTCATATCTCATTTTTCTCTCTTATATTTGGTCACAATATTATATTCTGTACTATTTTTTTTTCTGCACTGATATGGTTGCATGATCAGGGTGTTTATCCTTAACCATGTACAGATATTGTATCATCTGCAAAATTTGTCATGATAGTTGAGAAGGATGCAACATTTCAGAGACTGCTGGATGACGACTTCTGCACAAAGCATTCTCCTTGCATCATAATCACAGTGTGTTTCCTTCTTTTGCCACTGCTTTTTTTATCTTGTAATTCTGACTTGAATAATATAAATTTTAGCAAGACACAGTATCAGTCTTCTGTATACATAACAGGTGTTTCTGTGTATCAGGGCAAAGGCGTGCCAGATGTGAACAGCAGGTTGATGGTGAGAAAACTCTGGGACACGCTGCACATCCCCATCTTCGCCCTGGTGGATGCTGACCCTCATGGTACATGTCATCAGTCTCAAGTCTTGATGTACCACGTATACTTCACATATTTAAACACTGTTAGGGAATTTTCCATCATTTCCATCAATCATTGGCATTTACTGGGTCAAACTACGCTTTGCGTTCATCACGAGGCCACACCAAATCTTGACTCTGAGACACTGTCTCCCCTTGAGATAGTAGTAGGCAGTGAGGCGGCTCCTTTTGGGGAAAAAAGGAGGAACCCTGATAGTGTTGCTATAGCAGCCGAGGTCAGATATGTGTTTTCCTCTCTCTCTGAACGGAGTAGAGGTAACTAGTCAGAAGTTGGATATTGTGAACCCAGTAGGATGGAGGACAAGACCCTGAGTTTCGTCTAGGCTCTGTTTTTATCTTTGGGCATGGCTCAACCTGTGGTATTATCTGTGTGGTTTAAGACTATCCCCGGAGGACAGAAACTTCAGATTTGAATGGAGCATCAGAACATAACGTGTACTGATTATTCATTCACTTCTCCTTGATCAAGTAAATAAACATTTTCAACGCAAGACATCTTGTACTCCTGTCTACTCTCTCCACAGACATATGGGTTGCATATTTAAAAATCATCAACAATCACATTTCACAACACTTGACTGTCTTTTCATCTCTGCATTCACAGTTAGGTTTCACTTGCCACTATGGCAGCAGATGTTAGCACCTGTCCTCTATGTCATGGTGCCCAGTCAGGCTATTATTTCCGTTAGCGTGATATCGTCAAGGCAGGATGGCTCAGTTTTCCATTAGTCTCGATACCTCTCCTTTTCCCATTGCATGGCGAGACACATATGTAATGCTTTACTTTGTTCTAAGCTCCGTTACACATCTCAGAGGATAATTGCTCTGGTATGTCGGTGATTGCAGCGTGTCTCTGTCTCTCCCTCTGATTTTCCCAGGCATTGAGATCATGTGTATCTACAAGTACGGATCAGTGGTGAGTCCTGCCATGCCAGTTATTCCTGTACTGTATATTATCCAATGTGGCCTGTTCAGTGTCTCTGTTAGCAATATGTAATTATGCCCCTCTTAAAGTAAAAAAAAATGCACCAATCATCCATCCCAGAATATTTAAACTGACATGGTATGGAGTGAATATGTTGAGTGATTGTGTGGCAGTGTCTCGGCTGATCTTCGTGATGTTTGTGTAATCATCCCTGTGTTCATTAACTTCATTGTGAACATGTGTTGGGCATAACCACATGATGTAGGTACATTGCTGATTATCTGTGTGTTTATTTGAGATATACTCTTGTGTGTACGGCCGCTGTGTGACTGTGTGTGTGTGTGTCTGTGTGTGTCTGTGTGGGTTTTTCCACAGGCCATGTCGTTTGAGGCCCACAGTCTGACCGTCCCCAGCGTTATGTGGCTAGGCCTCCTCCCCTCTGACCTCCAGAGGTTTGGACTCAACATTCGCTACTTCCTACTTCCTCCTCCTGCCTCTAATTGGGATTATATTCTGGGGACATTTTAGATTGTTTGTTTTGGTTTCTGTTGCTGTCGCCCTCACTTTTTTTTTCCTCCTTGGAGGATCTGAGACTCAGAGCGTATTGAGTTTTAAGTATACGTCCCCTTGTGCAAATTTAGGCCAAAATGGCTTTTAGAGATACGTTTAATTGTAGTGTGTACATTTTACCCTTTTATGTTTTCCCCTAAACATAAACATAATAACTCCTCAATGTCAGTCTGTTGAAAATGTAAGGAATAATGCTGTATGGTCAACATCCATCAACAGAACTGCCTGCTGACTGCTGTCATTTATTAGGAAATTGATTTTCTTATGTGTAGTAAAATCAAAATTTCATCCCTCAGATTGCGGGTTCCAGAGGTCGCCCTGATCCCCCTCACCAAGAGAGATGAAAGCAAACTCAACAGCCTCCTTGAAAGACCGTACTTAACTAGCCAACCGGCGTGGCAGAAAGAGGTGAGGTCAAAAAAGGTAGAACAAAGCGCTTTCAGGTACAGTGAAGGACTGAAGTAGACATTTGTGTTTGAGAGCTTAATAATATGTGAAAGTAAAGTTATTGAAATGTTTCACTTGTAATTAATGTGATTTTGTTCTACTGAAGCACTAAAGAAAAATGTACTTGAGTTTTAACATTTTCCATTTGACTTTGAGCATTGGTAATTTCCGACCTGTTCCTTTTTCAAACGGAGAAGGAGTTCTTCCTCAGAGATTTACACAACTTTACTTCATGTGATGCATGGCAGAGGAATTTGTGTGAGAGGTCTCTTAGCTCACTGGTATTGAGGATAAAGAGTAGCCACTCTGGCGTGGGATGGCTTTTGGAGAACCACTTGATGATTTATGCTTGTTTGCACGACTTCCTCTTGCATGGCCTTTAAAATTGCGTGTTTGCTTTCGTCATAGATGGAGCTCATGAAGCAGAGTAAGGTCAAGGCTGAAATACAGTCCCTGGCAGCCATAGCTCCTGATTTCCTCACCAGCATCTACCTGCCCAATAAGCTGCGTTTTGGAGGCTGGGTATGAACGCAATGATGCCACCTAGTGGAATAAAAAGTTAACAGCTGAAACTGGTTGCAAAACTAAAGAAAGATCTTCTATGTAACTGTCCTGCCTAACCTTGCCACAGAGAAATATGACTGAGTTTGTTTGGTTTCTAAAGTTCACATGTTTATCAGTGACTGTGTGTTTGTTTCAGAAAATTCTCATCATATCATTAAAACACTAATCTCATTGACAAGTCAGAGCATGTTTTTTATCTTTGTATTCTCTTAGTGGTCTTGTTTATATTCACAAGATTGTATGAATCATTGTGTGAATCAGCTTTTATTGGCGTAGCTAATTATTTTACAAGCTCCACAACCACCGAATGATGCTATGCCTGCTGGTACAATGGCTACAAATATGATGAATTTATGGGTTGAAATGGGAGTGTCTGTGAGCATGTTCATTCATGAATGCGGGGCAAGGCTCACACTGCTGTTCTTCATATGATCTAATCTCCAGCAGGGGGAGACAGTGCTCAGGTAATGGAGAATGGGGCAACTTAGTGAGCTTGATCAGGGGAGGACAGGGTAAATAGCGCACACTATAATGAAGTTCATAGCTGTTAAAGAAGTGGGTAAAGTCAGTATGTGCACGTTGAAGAAAACTGCATGAACAAAGTGATGAGCAGCTTTCTATAACAAAAACTGTTCCAGGAGTCTTCTGCCTCACTATGAGGCAAGTTAGGCCTGTTCAGATAGAACAATTTTATTGAAGTCTTTTCAAATTGATTAATTGGGTGCTGATTTTTACATCATACTTTAGAAATACTCAAAGGCCCAACCAGTCAACAATGTGTTTGTCTGTGTTTCGCTCCAGTTGAATGTTTGAGCGTCACTGTGCTGGATGATGTATGTGCAGAGTTTGGCATTAGAGGCTGCTTTCACATTCATCTGGTGAAAGTTTCTCTGAGCTCACTATAAATCAGATTTTTAGGGGTGAGTGTACATGATTTGTCACATCACAACTAGTTTGGAAGTCAATCTTGGTCCAGTATTACATTTAATGATGAAAGTGAAGCACGGACACTGGGAATGGACGTTACATTGAAGCAGGAAACATCTCATGTTCAGCAGGAAAACTTTTAGAATTATAAATATTTGCATATTTATACTTCATGGAATTTTTAATGAGGGTAAAGAAGAGATGTAATTTTAAGGATTTTAACAAGATAATTTAACTTTTTTGTGGAAAAGCCATGTTGGACAAATTAGTATTTGTTTATATACATCTTAATGTCTTGAGGCTTTATTTGACTGAAGAGGTTTGTTTATATTAGGGATGTAGCGATTATTTCCATTTCCATTATTTTCGTTTCCCTCCATGTCTAGTACATGTGGCAATGACAATAAAGCTTCATTGAATCCTTGAATATTAACATATTTGCTTAAAAACAAAAGAAGAAGAAAAGGAAAACACCTCCAAGATGAATTGACTGTAATATATGCCCATTAATTTTTCATGTCGTTTAAGCTGTACTTCAAGAATAATAACTTTAAAACTTTAAAACAACAAAAGTCACGGGAATTGAGTTCACTTCAGTCAGCAAAGGGAGGAGAAAAAAAATAACAAAAGAAATGTGTATAAGTATTTTGTGTTCAATGCGTGAAGTACTGTTCCTGTTTGCAATAGACGATCTTTGGGGATGTATTACATGACTGTCGGTGGGCGTGGCTGCAAGATTGTGCAACATACTAGCAGCTACGTCACCGCATTGACCGGAGTAGGGGAGTAGGGTCATTTAGCCAGCTGGGGTGTCAACGTGGAGAAACTTTCCAGGAACAGACGACTACATTATCTTACGTAAAACAGGTGAGTTAATGTAGTTGATATATGTGAGAAAATATAGCAGGGATAGTGTTTTCATGTTGAAAATCTAACAACGAGTGTTAAATAGCCTACTGCCATCAATTAAACCATGTGTTTATGAGTTGATGTGCTGGTCAAAACTGACACACTGTGTAACTTATGCATATTTACTTCTGATCCGTATAATGTTGCTGCACTATTATTAAGTAAAAGCCACTATTTGTATCAGCTTAAAAATAACTGGATAACATGTTTTTGGCTCTGACTGAATGACGCTTTATCTCTCTGTCTATACTAGTTTTATTTGATAAGATCTTAGGTGCTCTGATAATAACTAAAGACAAGTGAGTCAGTGTGTAGTAAGTGAAAGTTGTATTGGTCTTTCTGTGTTACTCTCAATTATGATCTTTATGTTGAGGTCAGTTACCTCAAAGTATTCATCCATAGGTAACTAACTTTAATTATTGTAACATGAGACTGCAATACTACATCATCATCACATTTGATTGTGTGGATGTTATGATCTGCAACAGACACCCCTGTTTTGTAACATGGGGTGATGGGGGCTCAGTGTGTAATAGTTCACGTATCTGTCTCCAGATGGCTCTTCTTCTGTCTTAGGTAAGATCATCCTATTGTGGTAGCAAGACAGGTTCTCAAGAGGCCTCTCCATTTTACCCTTGTCAGGGACAGCTGACTACAGCACAGAGTAATTGAGAGTAGTCACTTGGGCTTTAAACATATCACCCTCTCTGGTCTCCGATAATTCTGGAATCAGTCATGTTTCGCAAGGCATTTTTCCTCTGTTACATCAAAGTGGACTGGGATGTAGTCAGGTAAAGACAATTACTCGGTAGAGAAAGGCTGTGTTTTTTAAGTTTTTGGTAGAGGATAATCTTGAACGTTACCTGAATAGTTAAACCTTTTCACATTGTTGGGAATGACTGGATTATCACATATTTGTATTAGTTTAATTCATCTGTTTTTATATATTGTCTGATGTCAGTCAAAAGTAGGCAGGAGCAGGTTGCATTACATTACATATCTGACCTTTATGGAGAATATGTAATGGATTGTTTAGTCTACTTTCCTTGATCTCAAATTCACAGTTCAAGGCTGTCTCCTCATATTGTAATGCTCTCTTTCTATGTCCAATTCAGGTCAAAAGTATCTCATATGGACGCAGTACTCCGCCGGTGCCCTTTTCTGACTGTTGCACCCAGAGTTTTCCTGCAACTGTCTGGGAAGTCATCGCTGGTCAGCTATGCCCAAAAATGCCCTGTGATGATGGACCTGGCCTCCATACCTCTGGCCAGAGCTCTCTCGTCTTCAGCTTCTGCATCCCAAGGCACTCCAACAAATGAGGGTAAAGCAAATATTAAACTCCATCTTCTTTTATTAATTATTGCAAGTTCAAGACTTAAATGCACACACATGATCTATATTTGGGGAATTTATATTAATTTAGCAATGTGCTTCAATTTTCTGTAGATCAAAAGCATGAAGTAAAGTTGCCTCCAGGCCACATCATGCCACCTGCTGGCCAGGCTGTAGGTTCCAAATGCCCTTTCCTGGCTGCAGAGATGGTGCAGAATAACAACAGGGTAGTGAGGGAAGCCAGCACGGAGCTGCAGGAGGACTTTCAAGAGATGCACTCTTTCCGCACAGGTAAGCAATCACATGGCTACACCTGTAAATGGATACCCATACAGTAAATCTGTTATGTAAGTCTTGAAAGGTCATTGTTTTGAGCATATACACAGTCTCTAGTGATATTTAAAGTGCATAACGTATGAGTGATGCAGGATGCTAAACAATGCACACCTTTTTTGAACAGGGAAAAATGTGGAATTATCGGTTGTGGATCTTATTGAGGCGGACAAGGTCAGCACAAAATCACCGAAAAACCCTCTAAAACCCATATCAGTGTCTCATCTCCTGAAGGATAATTTGCCTAAGGGTAAGAAAGCCATGTTTTTTAAATGAATAATAAATCTCAAAATGATCTGAAGCACATTTTGAATCTCCTCCTATTTCTTCCTCCATCAGCTGTCACCTTCAAGTATGACAAGTTCTTTGAGGAGAAGATTGACAGCAAGAAGATGGATCACTCTTACAGGGTTTTTAAAACAGTGAACCGGCGTGCCCCTTCATTCCCCATGGCTGACGACTACTCAGAGTCTTTTCATGCCAAGAGAGACGTATCTGTGTGGTGCAGCAACGACTACCTCGGCATGAGCCGTCACCCAAAGGTCACCGAGGCTATCATGTGAGTAGGCACACTGATCAACAATTAGTGCCATTGAACTGAAATCATAAGACAATGGTGATAATTACTTGTTCAACACTGATCAAAAAGGTTGTTTCTAGGAATTAAACTTTATTCTATTTTTACCTCAAGGGTGACTTTACGGAATCATGGTGCTGGTGCAGGAGGCACACGAAACATTTCGGGGACAAGCAAATTCCATGTGGACCTGGAATATGAGCTCGCTGACCTGCACAGCAAAGATGCCGCACTGTTGTTCACTTCCTGCTTTGTGGCCAATGACTCCACATTATTTACTTTGGCCAAAATGCTTCCAGGTAAAATGAATCAACTGGGCTTGTATATATTAACATATAACCTAAGTTGCATCCTTGTCATGATACTTTATCATAATGTATGCATTCCCATATGTTTTTCTTTTTAAACTGAAATCTGTAGTGGGGAATTTTAGAGCTTACGTGTTCCTCTGTTTATTTACTCCTCCAGGTTGTGAAATCTACTCTGACGCTGGCAACCATGCGTCAATGATCCAGGGTATACGGAACAGCAGAGTCAAGAAGTTTATTTTCCGTCACAATGACGTCAGCCACCTACAAGAGCTGCTTGAGAAGTCAGACCCCTCTACTCCAAAGATTGTTGCCTTTGAGACAGTGCATTCAATGGATGGTGAGTACTCAGCCCTGGTTTTAATAGGTCACATAAAAGATTGTATTATTTATTTATTACTAAATTGAAGTGTATTAATAAGGACATACAGGATTTATAGCATTACAGCATAATCGTCTCTTTAAATTGACTCAGTAAAAAGAGCACATGTTACTGTGTGTACACAAAACCACAAATTACACTTTTTAACCTGTGTTTAAAAATGGAAACATCACATTCCTGCTTTTGATATGTATACATTCATTGTTATGATAAATTGTCTTAAATAATCGAATGAACGCTGCGCTTTCTACAGGGGCTGTGTGTCCACTAGAAGAGATGTGTGATATTGCCCACAAGTTTGGTGCTATTACCTTTGTGGATGAAGTGCATGCTGTGGGCTTGTATGGGATCAGAGGTGGAGGGATCGGAGAAAGAGACAGAGTCATGCATAAGATGGACATCATCTCTGGTACCCTAGGTAAGTAGAACCCTTGCTAATGAGGGGAAACATCTCATAACAGTCCTGTCAGTTAGATATGTTCCTCTCTGACTTGTTACCGGTTTCATTTCTAGGCAAGGCATTTGGCTGCGTTGGTGGCTATATCGCCAGCACCAGCGCCCTCGTGGACACAATACGCTCCTATGCTGCAGGCTTCATTTTCACCACTTCGTTGCCCCCTATGCTTTTGGCTGGGGCAAAGGAGTCTATCAAGATCCTGAAAAGCAAAGAAGGCCAGATGCTCAGGAGGAAACATCAAAGGAGTGTCAAGTTGCTCCGACAGATGCTGATGGACTCGGGCCTCCCTGTGGTCCACTGCCCAAGCCACATTATTCCTGTCCGGGTAAGAATATTATTAATTTACCCATTAAACTAATGCTGAAGCAGGGAATGACCTTTACTGTAACCACTGTTGCTTCATTGTCTGAAAGACCTTATTTTTCCTACTAAAATCAATGTTATAGAGTGCCTTGTCATCCTGTTTCTGTCCGAATTAAATTTAAGGCTCTTTGAATTGGGAATCTGATGTGTGTTATGTCTGTTGGACAGGTGGCAGATGCAGAGAAGAACAATGAGATCTGTGATATCATGATGTCTCGTTACAACATCTACGTCCAGGCAATCAACTACCCCACTGTGGCTAAAGGAGAGGAAATGCTTCGCATCGCTCCCACACCACACCACACTCCCCAGATGATGTCCTACTTTGTTGGTATGTCCACTATAATTTGCATCTTAAATCTGAGCAGATAGTGAGCAAAATAATTGAAACTGTTTAACCTATGAGGTACATGATTTAACATCCATAATTTCTGCTAAAGATGGTAGTATTCTCACCTGTTTGTTCTCTGCTTTGTCACCACAGACCAGCTGGTGAAAACGTGGAAAGAGGTGGGCATGGAGCTGCAGCCGCACTCCTCAGTAGAGTGTGACTTCTGCCAGCAGCCTCTTCACTTCGAGCTGATGAGTGAGAGGGAGAAATCCTACTTCACAGGCCTCAGTCACATGATATCAGCTGTAGCTTGATACACATAAAAACACTAAATTACGGCAAGTTCTAATCACCAGTATCCAAGCTATTTATTGTATTTAAATTTAACATACCTCTACTCTTCACCAATAAATGTCTGGCAAAAGTGTCAATTACCCTTGTGTGATCATTTTAAATGTGTTGATTATAACTTACACACAAATTAATTTTATTCATGTGAAAATGTGAATTTCAGGAACAACACAAGCCATTGGAGCACTGTACCAACACTTCTTGAGGCACTGTGAGCAAAAAGTAAATATAATTCATCAAAAAGGTACAATTTAAAAAGGATAAACATTCATATTATTTGATATGTTTTTCCGAATTAATTTATTTGATGTTCCACAATATACAGATTTAAGATAGTTACATTCATCAACTATTAAATCACAAAAAGGCTCCTCTTCATTGTAGTCCTTCACATATATCAAACAGAATGACACGGTCAACATAGATCAAATACATAAATGTAAACAATTACATACACTGAGTCATGCATACATTACATGAGGATGTTGAGTATTTACAGCTTCTAAAGGGTAAATAAACATTTTCTAAATCTTATTGGTCATTAAAGCACTACGTCATACAATGGGTGCTGTGCTATTTGGACATTTCATGCTAGAATAATCTTCAAGTATGAAGTGAAAGAGATAAAAGATAGAATGAAATATCACACACTCACCCAAAGCCGATTCTACAGTAAACTCACAGTATCTCAAATCTCTAATATAGTGAAACCATGCCTTCATACAGTCTATCCGTATACGTGTATCACGAGACGCAGGATATTTGCTGCACTTGCATTTATATGTGCGCTATTTATATTACCATTACATGCAGTGCTCCTAGCAGATAGATTATTTCTCCAATTGTCGTCGTAACGTGTTGTGGAATGTCATATTACTTCCTTCTGTACACTGATCCCTCAAAAGTCACTTACAAGGTGATTTAGAAGCTTATGGTTTAAGGTCTCAGGTGGTGTAGGATGTCATTTAGTCTTACTACTATAATAGAAACAAGTAAGTGATGTGATTTTATTAAGTAGTTCTATTATCAACAGTGTGAAAGGCATTTAATGTAAATGCCACAATACATTCTAGTGCAATGATTTTTCATTGAAAAACTCTGGTGCAAAAAGGCATTGATGTATAAAGCAGTGCTGTTCATGTATAATCAGCTTAAAGGGCAGATTTGTGGTCATCTAGTCATTCATTCATGAAATACATCTCATGGAGTTCTTGGTTTCACCACATGGGGGCATGCTGGGACTCCTGTTTGCAGCCGTGAGGCTGTGATGTAAGGCACCTCCTCCTTTTGCAGATGACTCATAGCTAGTGCAGCAGCTCTCATGATGAACCACTAGATGGTATCAATAGAGAACAGGATATTGTGTTTCCTATCTAGATAAGGGGCTAGATCATAAAATGCAATACATCGCCATGTACCTAACAACATGTGTTGAAGACTTGCAAAATCAGATGTTGGATAGCATTTTAAATTAATTTTCAGATTAATCTGCCATAAATGTAAATCAGTATGGCTATAATACAGTCTGATTATTTTCCAAAGCTTTTCATGCAAATAGTGTTCAGATCTTTATTAAATGTAAAAAGCCCTTTACTCCCACATGCACAGAAACATCAATGGAGAGGAAGCTCTCCTCCCATCTGTCTCAACTCTGAATGCTTCCCACCGTACATCTGCACATGACAGGAGTGTGTTTGTGTGCCCGCTGGGTATGCGTGAAAGCCCTCAAAGCAGCACTTGACACGCAAAACCTGGAATTCTGTACACCAAAGACGTTTCATCTCTTTCCTCTGAGAGAACAACCACAAGCTCACGTTTGGAGTACATTATGTAACCAGTGTTGTTGTAAGTGGAGCAGTCAGGTGACAACCACTGTCGAGCCTGCTAACATCAATCATTGATTTTATTTGTATTGTAATACAATGTTCTAGTCACATGTTGTGTTGATTTAGGTCTTGTGGATTTCAGATTTTAAGGCATATTAGTTATACAGAGGGTCATACACGACAGCCGCATGTTGTTCTTAGATTTGATTAATAAACAAGGTCCTCCTTCCCCCTTAACTAACTGCCTCATGCACAGAAAGTCCACAGAATGCCATAAAAGTGCTGCTGGCAGGAAAGACTCCATTGTGCAATGTTTAACCTCGTTGTCATACATTATTTCCCGCATCTATTATTGTCTTTTGTTGATGCAGGCTGTTCAGTTCCTTATTGAATGAAGTCTCAGGGCAGGGCCAACACCTCTATACTTCCTGGAGGACAGTTCAACCGGAACAGCAATCATGTGGGTATGAGGGTACACAGATGGTATGTGTGTGTGTGTGTGTGGTGGTTAGCTGTTGGGGGCAGGTGTTGAAATGGTGGTGCAGTGTAGTGTGGCAGTGTTATGGTGCCTGTTGTTTGTCGGATCAATGTATGGTTGAAGGCATTTGTGTGCAGGTTTAGCTCTATTCCTCATTCTGTGTTAATCCTGATGCACTGCACATCTGTGTCACCCCCACTCACGTGTGCAGACAGATGAGCTGCATGGCTGGATTCCCGCTGCACACGTGTCTCTCTCTCTCTCTCTCTTATTCCTTCTCATTCACCATTCCATTGCATTAATACACACATCAGTAGTGAACCATGTGGAACATTGTGGTTGCACTCTAAGACAAGGCACTCATGCGCAGCAACATACTTATGAATTTCCTATTGTGGTTACCATGCAATGTAGCATAGGGGGCCAAGGGGGTATCCTTGATACACTTCACCTAAAATGAAAATTGAGGAAGGGAAAATTTTGGGTGGGTGTGTCGAATCTGATAATAAAAGATGTCAAAATACCTTTTTTGTAGAGAAATTATCTGCTGATCTCCTGCTGCAAAGTGCATCACCAATTCAAAATACAGTATACAAAATACACCCCCACCCCCACACAAAAAAAAAGTGTATGGCTTCAGCCCATTTGTTAGTCTTTGTGCTCTAAATTGAGGGTGGGTTTTATTGTAAAGACTGCATTGCACCTGTTATACTTTGTATTAGGACAATAAATTACGATTTGTTGTAATATAACTATTGTTATATGAGATTGCATACAATATTTGGATTTGTGTAGTTCCTATGCAAAGGGTATTGAGAGCTCTTTTTTAAAAATACAATAAGTCAGGTGACTTTGGTTGTGAATGAAAAAAACAATAAGGCCATCTAAACTCACTTGTCACTGGATATCAAATCATTTCCACCCTCAAAAGATGTAAAGAAGTACATTATCATGAAAGCTGCATCTGTGCGAATATTATGGAAGATTATTGTTATTTTAAGTAAAAAAAACACACCTGATACCTTGATGCTCTAGAAAATAATAAAAGTAACACAAGGCCACTGCAAGGTTATGGGGTAGCCCAAAACAGAACCACTTTAGTCCTCAGGTGAAATGTGGTATTTACATTATGGTGATTTTTAGTAATAACAATCCCCCTTTATGCCACACTATAAACTTGATATAACATCCCAAACACTTGATAACAAATGTGATGATGTAATACTGATTGACAAAATAGTGATTGACAAAATGATTCCACTGAGACCCATTGATACCAAACTTTGTGATATTTCTGCTATGACTTTAAATCATAAGCAATAAACTCCTCCCTCTTGAGTTGCTTTCCTGTCAAGTAAAAAAAAATGAAAACCTCCCATGCATCGGAATGGTAAAACGAGAATGTGCATGGAGGATCCTGGCACGATGTGGAGTAGTTGAAGTTGATGAAGAGATTATTGGCTATAGAACATTCACATTTAAACTCGTAGCTCGTCAATCAAAGTGTAGATAGGTCTCTCTATTAGCGCCTGGGGCAGGTCAGACTCACTGACTGATGGAAACAGAGAAGAGGAAAAAGGGGGAAATCTCTTCGCTCAAGCAGAAGCGCCATGCACTGGCGGGGCAACATTTAAACGCCTCTTTTTCGGGTAAAAAAAAAATGTAGTAGAAAATGTAGTTTATTGTCGAGCGGTGGACCATGTAGAAAGTGTTTGCGGTTGCGTGTAGTATGATATTGAATCCGATATGTCTAATGTGACGCCGAGCAAAAGCGTGGAATGGCTGCAACTCGAGTTAGAGTCCGGGGGCAGTTCTCTGCTTCTGCTGGACTGCCGTTCTCATGAGCTTTATGAATCATCCCACATAGAGACCGCCATAAACCTGGCCATACCGGGATTGATGCTCCGGAGGCTCAAAAAGGGTAGCATGCCTATTCGGACTATCATCCCCAACCATGAGGATAAAGAGAAGTTCATAAGACGGTGTAAGACAGACACGGTGGTCCTGTATGATGAATGCACAGTGGACTGGCAGGACAGCGGAGCGCCGGCGACAGTGTTGGGTCTGCTTCTTCAGAAACTCTGGGAAGACGGCTGTAAAGCGTGTTACCTGGAAGGTAAACAAGTTGTCTATCGTAACAACCAAACATCCTTGTATTCCAAATGTATTCGGTATTTGTTTTTTTGTGTAGGGGGGGGGGGGGCTAAAGACGTTGTCAAATATAGTCGTGGAGCGAAAGTTTTTTTTTCTTTCTTTCAAACTTAGACTTTTTCATTTCAAGACCGAGTTTGTAACGTTTTCCTGATTATATGTTGTGTTTGTATGAGTACTTCTGCTCATCCAGTGTTGTGGGTTTGAGGTTTTGTAGGCTGTTCAGAAAGTTTGTGTCACTGAGATTCTCAATTAAAATTCCAAAATGGCTGCTCCATGTTTTGCTGGAGCAGGCATGCATTTCATGAATGGTCTTTTTGGGGGGAACTTGATCTACTTCTTTATAGCTATGCTACAACATGTGAATGCCTATGTGTATGTGTGTGTGTGTGATTTAGAATAAGATTTAAATGAATAGTTTATATGAGGTGTCTAAGAATGATTTAAAAGCACACATAAGAGTTGTTATTTTGTGTTTTGGCTCTTGTCCAGGTGGATTTGTAAAGTTCCACACAGAGTACCCAGAACACTGTGAGACGCTCCTCGACAGCTCCTGTCCGAGCTCTTCTCCTCCGCTGTCCGTTCTGGGTTTTGGAAATCTCCGGATCAGCTCTGATTGTTCCGATGGGGAATCCGATCGAGAGCCAAGCAGTGCCACAGAGTCTGAGGAGAGCCCCATCCCCAGCAATCAGCCCGCCTTCCCTGTCCAGATCCTGCCCTACCTTTACCTGGGCTGCGCCAAAGACTCCACTAACCTAGACGTGCTGGGCCAATACAACATCAAGTACATCCTGAATGTCACGCCCAATCTCCCCAACATGTTTGAACACGATGGTCACTTCAGGTACAAACAGATCCCCATTTCGGACCACTGGAGTCAGAACCTGTCCCAGTTCTTCCCAGAGGCCATATCATTTATAGGTGAGTTGGTCAATAACTGGCCTCATTAAATGTAATATATACTGGTACACGCACGACTATTGTTCTTAATGTGTGGATGTTTTGCTGTCTGTTTTACCACAAGGAGTGCCCTGTAAGCCTACGTGGGCAGGGCATCCTCAGGTGATCACATTAAAACCAAAGTCTTACAGTTTGCCTTGGTGTCCAAAGTGCAATACAATGCTTCTCTAATGGTTTTTATTACCCTCAAAATTGTCATCAATCTTCACATGCTAAATACCAACCGTCATAACCTTTCAAACACAAACTTCAGTACTCTACCATTGACAAGAAGTGGATCTACAGATTCAGTTCGTAACATGTACGTCCTCAACTCTGCGTGCAACTTATCACATGTTACCAAATGTAGTTTAGAGGGGCGACTCCTCAGCGACCATTTGTTAAACACATTTACACCACAGGGGGTGAAACTGAGTTTTTACATAGTTTCTGAATATGGACCAGGCAAACACCAGAGAGGGACATCAGGCTCGGACAGAAGGGAAGGCTGTATGTGTTGGTTTGGTCAGAGGAGGATAGAGAAAACATGTAGCCCAAATGACGCAACAAAGACACGTACAGAAAGAAAATGGCATTGTGCCATTTTTTTGTGTGTTGTACCGCCAGGACAAATAGCAAATAAAAAATGCTGAAAATAGACGAGAATGTTTGGACAGCAAATGAGGTGTTGAGGTGGACATTTTTATTTTTAAATGGTTCCTGATTTACATTAATTTGTTTTTATCAAGAAATTAGTCTTTACTGAACTCAGTCATTTTTTTTAGATTTAAGGTACTTACTGTGAATAAGGGTGAGAGAGGTGAACACTGACAGAGAGACACATGTGGAAAGCAATTTGAAAGTGGTGTTTATGTGAAATAAGTGTATTCAGTTGGCTGTACAGGATATCTGACTGATTATTGGGTTACTGTATTGTCTGCTGTCATTCTTGCATAGTTCCTTTGACATTTGGCAGTGTCTGTCGTTTTGATGGCAGCGTTGCACTCGTTTAGGAAGTTGTTTACTTTTGAAAGACAGGTTAAACGTTTTGAGGGAGTGACAGCCTCTCGCAGGACAAATGAAGCATTGTGCTGCTGAGTATGAAATGATGTGATTGCTGTTAATGTTTTAAAAAGTGAGTTGAAGCACCTGAGAAAAAATGTACTTAATTGATTATTATTAGTATTTGTTGGCATGCGAGAGAAGAGTGGGTTGAATGGTGAGAGGTTTTGTGTTAACACAAGCATCTGGTGGTTGACACTATGAGATGTGATAAAAGTTCCCTTCCTAACCACTTGTGAAGGCCGCTATCCGCTGTTCTACAACAGTATCACTGAATTGCTTTGATACGAAGCAACAACACTTTAATTGTGAAAATAATAAATGGAGAAAAAAAGTTTTTGATTGCACTAAAAAGATACATGTTTCAATTTCACTTTTGATCTGCTGTCTCTCACCGCTGCTGCTGACTGCACCTGAAACCACAGCTTCTGACTTGTTTGTTTGGTGGCTGCACGCCTTTGTGTCATGAACTAGTTTCCAAAGGGGTTCAGAGTAGAATGAGGAAGGAAATGATGTTTCCACTCTCTGAGGTTGTGTTTGATTGCAGGGTCATCACCAGTTAGACTGCAGTAGTGTTGTTTAGTTTCAGTTGTTGTTGGTAGTTGTTTGCTAATGTCTGCTGCAAACAGGACATTATGTAAACTCATTTTCTAAATCAAACAAATTGTCAGAACAAGAACTGAGCGTCTCAGTCAACCACAGACGCTCATAGTGTCGTCACTGTGCTATCAACAGGGTTACTTTGTCAGAGCCAGAATCACATTGGTGAATGAAAATAGAATAAACTGAAAAGTGCAATGATAAATTAACACGTCTGCTGACTAAAGCTTTCCTTTCTTCTCCCAGATGAGGCTCGGTCTAAGCAATGCGGCATCCTGGTCCACTGTCTGGCAGGCATCAGTCGCTCAGTCACGGTCACTGTGGCCTACCTGATGCAAAAACTCAACCTCTCTCTAAACGATGCATATGACTTTGTCAAGAGGAAGAAGTCCAACATTTCCCCAAATTTCAACTTCATGGGTCAGCTCCTGGACTTTGAGAGGACGCTTGGGCTGCACAGCCCCTGTGATAACCGTTCCACCAACGAGGAGCAGCTCTTTTTCACCACGCCAACCAATCACAACGTCTTCCAGCTGGACACACTGGAGTCGACATAATGATCGACACGTGGACAGCTTTTTTTTCTTGTTTCCTGTGGTGTCTGAGGTCTTCTGAGTCTCCACTGTCCAATGCCTTAATATCTAACACAAGGATGACTTTTGCGATCCACCGTACATGGCGTTAATGAATGATCATGTACAGCCATAATAGCAGGACATTTCATAACTTTTCTATTAAATCTTGGATTGTTGTTTGACTGTTATTTGTTATTCACCAGCTGTAAAGTGGATGTTTATGTATTTCTTCGTAGCAGTTGTAATTATTGCCTTTATGGTCTAAAAGGAGTCTTTGGCCAATCAGAATGTTTTCTGGGGACCAATCCGAGATGTTTTGATGGTACTCTAGCCGAGGGAAATAAGCTACTACAGTAATCCGGCCTTGAATTATTGTCCAGTTTTGTTTTTTTGATGACTGTTTGCAGCAGAATGGAGTGACCACAGAAAGCAAATGTGCTCATGCTTTAAGCCAGAATATCTACTCCAATGTCTGCTTCACAATGTTATAAAGTTATTCTTAAAGTAAAAGATCAAGTGGCCACTTCCAAAGTTAAAACATATTTCTCTTCTGAAACGCTCCTGTACATTCTATTGCTTATAACTGCATTATTTGCATGTGATCATGTTCTACCAAGGACGTTGTTTTATAACGTTTGGGTCATATGGCTTGTTGTTGTCACGGTCTTGACCGTACCTTAACATGAAACTGAACTGTCAGTTACCAGGTCGAGGTATCGTGTAAATCACTGGTCTTTGCCACGATTGAAAGGAACAAATGTGTAAGTAATCAGTGTATAAAGGAATGGATTTCCACTTTTTTTCTTTGTGCTCTGACAGTCTTCAGCCTGCAGCTACTCCTACCGTGGCACAATAATGTTAAGGGAAACATGATGTGTAATTAGCTGTTCTCTATTGCCAGTCTCGTCTCAGAACAAAATGAGTGAGTTTGATGTATGAGAGGGAATGAAAGGAAATGAGTTTGACTAATGTGTTCTTACCTCACAGAGAGACATTTTCAGGGATTTTTGTACAAGGCATCTGTATCTCATCATGGCCTCTTAAAGTGCATCCAAGGGCTGTTTTGTTTTGGTATGTTTGTAAAGATGTACATAAAATGTGGTTGCTATGGGGGACATTTTCTCAACAATCATGAAGGATGTGAAAGTGACCCTATCTTGACCCTTATATATAGTATATGTAAAACTAAATGTCCAAGACATTCTGTACAAGTTTATACAACAAATATATTGTATATTTTTACTTGAATATCTTTGTTTGGTCTTTGTTTGGCTTTTACTTGATGAAAGTCGATAGCACACTTTCGTAAAACAAAACAAAAGTGGTTCTGTGGTCGAGTCAGGACTAAAGAGCGCTCTGAGAAGTCAGAGGAGTTGCTCTGTGCTGTCCAGCCCCAAGGCTCTTGGTGTGGTCTGTTTTCTGTCCACTCTGATGGTTGGCTTCCTGTCTCCCACAGGCTTTCTGACACAAAGACAAGTGACATGGCCAGATCTGTCAATATCACAGTGCAGTCACACCCACTAACAGTCACTCAAACCGTGCAACAGGGAAGAGGAAGATGACACAGCATGTGCTCCACCACAGATACGCACACATCTTGTGCGAGACTTCCGACAGGCCTTAGCTCTGCAACTTGAGGTAGTAGTAAAAATCTAATGACTGCGTTGCATAATATGATAATAATATAATATATTTTTTACTTTTATTGGTAAAAGCCATGAATCTATTGTTTAAAAAACAGGAAATGATAGTTCCCTTGCTTCTTCACATTCATGCTGCCATTCACAGAGGGAAACACATCATTTGCCTGCTGTACCTTCACTAACGTGCTGATACAGAAGTTTATACCAATGTATCACTATATCAGTTAATAAGTCTCCAGAAAACAATGAATCTATAAAAGTAAATTTCAAAATTCCAGGCATAACAAGATTCAGGTGTTCATGTGGTATCGCTACTGGCAGAAATCTGTTGTGCTTACTTTGCCATCTCAAACTCTGAATATTTCAAAATTTGTTTGTAATGTTCCTGGAAGAAATATGTCTTCTCCTTCCCAGTGTTTTCTCAGTTTAATGTTTCGTTCCAGCTCTCTGAATCCCTGATAGGTTTTTTTTTGGTTTTTTGTTTTTTGTTTTTTTTTGGGGGGGGGGGGGGGGGGGTTCTACCTTGTCTAGGAGATTTATTCATATGTTCTTCGCCAGATGACAAAAAGATGATGCAGTAAATTCCCTTCCCTGAAGAAATGATTTCATGAACTGAAGCCAAGTTATCTCAGTCAGGGAGGAGGGGGGAGGTTTAGGGGGTAGATGGGAGAAATGTTCTGTAGTCGATCTTAGAAGCAGTTCATGCTCCAATGACTGTCATTCCATGGTATTAAATGACTTAAATACTGCACTGAAACTGTTGTAGTTCTAGCCTAGGGGCTAAGAGACAACTTAGAAAACTGAAGCGGGCTAAAATCGGGCTAAAATCTTCAACTTTCCCAGCAGCATTACAGTACATGAAGAGACTTGCTTAGTAACACATTGCGGTGTGCGATAATAAAAGCTGTTGAGTGATGGGTTTTCCAGCAAGACTGAACCTGGCTAGCCACATACCTGCAGGGCAAACCTATGATTAGGTCTGAAAAGACACCCACGATAAGGCAGAGGCAATGGGTGGCTGCAGTGCATTAGAGATACAGTAGGAGTACAGATGCTGAGAAGTGAGAAACATAATTTAGAGAGATATAATCTGTATCTAACACTGGATATCTACATTATATCAGCAGTACTGTACTAGATGATTTATATATACACCTTCAAATACCAGTGTCTCGACACCTTCAGATATATAACGTGGCTGCTCATGTGTGGTTCACGTTCAGTACTTTTTGGCACCAACTGTTCTGTGCTGAGTGTCTCACCTGAGGGATAAGTGTAGCCTTTTGCATTCTGTAATTATAAATCATTTTCTGTGTCGTTTCCTGCTTCAAAGGTGAGGTGTGGGGTCTCAGCAGCTCCTGTTTTCCCCCTGTTACTAAGTTACTCAAGAAAATTGATTGGAAACTCACGTTAACTGTGAACTGCAGTGGAGAACTTGGAGAAATACCTTTGTTAAGGAAAGTGTGATTTCCAATTTTTTGTATTCATGCCACAGTTTGTTTGTGGGGTATTTTGTCTACTTGTGATCACTCATGAAAGGAAGCAGAGGCTAAGGCAGACCTCAGCAGTAGTTGCAGGGGAAGCAGATGTGCATGAGGATTTTTAGCTTGGGGTGGGGCATGTGTCTGTTTGCAAGCATGCTTATAGTGTGTGTGAATATGTGTGTGTGTGTGTGTGTGTGTGTGTGTGTGTGTGTGTGTGTGTGTGTGTGTGTGTGTGTGTGTGTGTGTGTGTGTGTGTGTGTGTGTGTGTGTGTGTGTGTGTGTGTGTGTGTGCGTGTGTGTGTGTGTGTGTGTTAGTGTGATGTACAAGTAAGCTGAGCAGAAGCTGGTTCACACCTGCTGTGGTTATAAGAACATACTTAGCATACTGCATAATTTCACAGCTGCTTCTGCCTCTGATGCACAATAACTAGAATTTATACAGCTCACCCTTGCTCAATATGACTGGACATTGTCATCTGTGTCATTTTTAGATGAGGACCAATTCACCTTGTAGTCTTTGTACAATTAATTACTGTGTTGAATTACTGTGACTAATAATAGTTTGAACATTACCATTATCCTATTACAGATAAATGTTTGGTCATCATGCCGTAAAGGCCAATCTCATCTGAAACTCTGCCATATTTACCATGGGGATTTTTTCTCTCAGCAGTCTCGCTCGGTTTGTATGCAGCAGATGTTCAGGGCCGAGGACAATAATCCTAATCTCAGTATTTGGCTGAAGTCTCTGACATGTCACCGAAGAGGGGATGACATCATGGATGCTGTGCTGTTCTCAGCTGTTTTTATTTCTGAAAGAAGCCACTTTATATTTTCAGCATTTAGACATATGATTGGAATATATGCTATACTTGTTACCAAGGATGATGATTAACGTATACATTTTAAATTCTCTTACAGTAAATCGGTATCAGTTAACGGTTGCGTTGAAAGATGGAAATACCCTTTAGCCATGGTTCATCGGAGCTATGTATAACTGCATTGGAATGGTATGCATTATCATGCCAGTGATTTCATCTCCCGTTGTTGGGGATTACCATTTGATTCTCAGAATGTTTGAATCACATCGAAGCCATTCGCAGCGCTTCCTACTTCCCCACATTTGTAATGGAATAAGCATAGATCCAAAGTTAGACAGGCTCTCACGGACACATTTAGAAGCTGCTCAAAGCTCAACTGTGGAGTTTGTCACCATACTCTAAAATTTAACAACATCACCGCAACTCGTTATGACAAAATACTTCACATCATTTTGCTTTGGTAATCTTATTTGCAACGCTGTCAGCAATAAAGATTCAGATGCTGACATGGCATCCATCAAGTCATGCTAAAGACTCTCCAGGAACCTGCTAAAGATATATATGTATCTTTTTTTAAAAATCCCTTATAACCCTCCTAACTCATCTTTTCCAAGAGACATGTATGTCCTCTGAGGAGAAAGAGAAGTGTGAGTTTTGGCAAACAAAATACTGGGTCATGTGTAAAGTACAGCCACATGGAATACTAGTGGCAGAGTGAGCCTGCCATCTGTTAATACCAGAAGTCTCTCTTTCTGTGGCCAATTTCACCATCCGGTGATGTACAGTAGCCCAAGCTCACCAAGCACAAGAACAAAGTGATATTTGTTTGCAGTTTAATCTGTGGCAAAATGAACGAAAGGGAACATTCCTCGTGTCTCACTAGACCCAACACAATGTAAAGGTCATCTGTCTATCATGTGTTGTCTTGTTCGGGAACTACAATACAGAGGAGGCCATGCTGGGAACTCGCTTGCTGTCTGGTATGCCATTCACACAAGGCCATATGTTGCTTACAGTACATAATTGCTGAGTAGGCCAAAGAGTATGTCTGTGCCTCGGGATGTGGATTTCTACATCACTAGTGACCAAAATAATGATGTCATAGCGTTGATGACAGGAATCTCCAAGTGTCTGTACAGTCTATGATGATGATGATGACCTCTAATAGGTCAGTTGGACAAAGCTTCTAAAAATATGAAGATTTATCTTATTTCTCCAGCTAAACATTTTATTCATTGGTAAAACTGACAAATACATTTACTCAAGTACTGTACTTAAATCTGCTTTAATCAGTATTCTTATAATAACAACAGAACACAGGGCAGCATGGTTGCTGTGACAAACCCACAGAAAATAAGCACTTGATTCTGTTGTTAACCTCAGCTCTAGCAACATTGTAACTGTTTTTAGTTAAAAAGCTCTGATAAACTTTCTATCTGCTACCTGCCCATTAGCAAACAGCAGGCAGTCAAAGTTAATGACTTACCCAGTGAACATAGTGGAGCATTTAGCTGCTAAAAGAGCCCAATATTTATATCAAGAGTTGGTGGAGACCAAAAACAGAGCAAATAGGAGATTGAATACTGGACTTACATTCATTATGTGGCTAGAAACGCAGCTCCAAATAAATTAAGGTTTCTCCATATGTGCAGGATATGGAGGCATCTTATTGCTAACAAGTTTGCCATAGCAACCTAAAAGGCAACAATGTGTCACTAAGTACAACTTTGATGTACTTTTCCATTTCATGCTACTTCTCCTTCACCACATTTCAGAGGGAAATAGTTTATTTGATAGTTATAGTTGCAAGTTACTTTACAGACTAATAATATACTTATAAAACATTGGATCAGCGAACAAAGTACAATAGTTATAGATTTAACTACACAACAGTAGTAGCAGTTCCACCTTGACCAGGTACAACATTTAAATGCTGTAATCAGTAATATGACCCAGCATTATAATACGTAATAATATAACACTGACAGGGGTACTTTAAATACCATAGGACTTGTGTATATTGACATTTGTAGTGTTCCTTCTTTTACCTAAGTAAATGATCTGAATAGCCCATTTCTTTAGCCATTTAAGACACAAGATTCATTTTTGAAAGTGGTAAAAATAGATAAACCCTCCAGTGGTGCATTAAAACAAAACAATCGCCATCATTCATTTGAATGAATGAATAGTTTTTGTGGTATTTGAGAATTCAGTGTCTTTTAGCCTTGCTGTTCTATGGGCCATTATGGCCAGGCAGTCCTGAAACAGTACTTCAGTGTTCTCAGCACCAGAAGTGGGATGGAGCATCATGATACAATATTCTGTCTGTTCAAGTTTGATTTGCAGTCCTTCCACTCTCTCTTTGTCTAAAGCGTTCCACTTCCTCATTCTGTATTTATGGCAACAAAAACAACCTACAATTTGCTCTCCAAAAACAGTCCATTTCTTCTTGCTTCTGTTCATAAAAATAATAAGATCACTTGTAATACTTCCATGGTTCCCATTTTTTCTTTAGAGGGGAAATGTTGCTCAAAAATAGCAACATAAAAATCATTCTTTTATCCTCAGGTGCCAGACTATTAATAGTACAACAAAACATCAAAAATGAATAAATCACTATTATATGACCTACAAAAAGAGCTGACAATGAATTAAAGAGAAATTGGGATAAGATATTCATATATTTGAATGCAACTGTGAATGGTGATGAGAGATTTCCTGAGATTAGTCTTTGATATGTGGTGTTGGACGACTTCCAAGACCATGTGATGTAGAGAAGCAAGAAAAACAGGAATCCTCTAAACCCAAAAGCCTGCTGGCTTCAAACGAAGGTCTGCATGTGTGGGTGGCAGAAAGATGGTATGAGTAGTTAACGCCTTCCAAACTCTAAACTGTGTCCGGGGTATTCCTCGCTCTTCCGGGGATTTTGTGACTCTTTTATACCTCTATAAATCATACTGAGCCAGGAAAAGGTTATGAAAACATAACACTGTTGGCGTAGCTTAGTAACACAGTTTTAGGACAATTTCATGGTGGATGGTGACTCTTATGTGATCTTATGGTTTGAATGTATGATTTATAAATCAATAAAACAGTAAACCAGTGTGTGGGTGGGTGTGTCTCTGTGTGTGTGTGTGTGTGTGTGTGTGTGTGTGTGTGTGTGTGTGTGTGTGTGTGTGTGTGTGTGTGTGTGTGTGTGTGTGTGTGTGTGTGTGTGTGTGTGGACACACTATATACAGCCCTATGTCCACCTGACTCACTCTTAGCCAATGGAATAACCCGCTTTACTCAGCACACACACACTGGCAGAATAAAGCTGAATGAAATCAGTTACGTAATATTGATAGCTCACTGTTACATTTACAAATTCCCTCTCTCTCCCTCAAAAGCTCTTTCAAAGGTCAGTGTAGCAGGGGCATAAGTGCAACACACAATAAGGAAACAAGTCTTAATGGTGGCTTTATGTGCCCCTAAAAAACACATTACCATAGGAGACTTATAACCGCAGTGTGTCTTAATAACAGCAGGCATGAGTCATCAGGCCTGTCTTGCATAACTGCATCACTTCTCCACCCAACTTGCTGCTTGTGCGCCACACCCAAGATTCATTCACACACTGCTCTGCTGCTGCCCAGCCTCCCATTGATGGGTGGGAGAGCACTACTCATCCTGTTCCATGCTGTACACAGCGGCTTACAGATTATTAAGAACTTGAGCAGCAGAGCAGTCTAATGTCATCACTTGATTTTAATGCAGTTTTCTGCTCAGTGCAGCTGGACTAGATATAACTGCAGAAGTAATTGATGTAGTGTGTTGCATTCGTCAGACTGTTGAGATTGGACTGGCAGAGCAGTGGTGCTTCACTGCTGATTTGGGTTTAAAATCCCCATTTGAATGAAACACGGGCCATGAGGACTGAATGGAGCCAGGAACCTCAGGGAAGCAGAGAGAGATGGAGGGAGGTGTTGTCATCAGTCAGGCCACTGACGTCACCTGCACACACAAATTACAGCCAATCTCATTTGACAAAATGAAACCACAGAAAAGATCAGTGTCACAATTTAGCAATGAAGGTTCATTCAAGACATGCGATTTTGAAAATAGATTTAATTAACAATCTTCCATCAGTCAGCATGAAAATCTAAACAGGATTTTAATTATTGAAATATTATAATGAACTAATACTATTATATGAATGGTCTGTTTATTGTATCTTTCAATTATTGTTTTAATGGCTTAAAACTTAAAATATGCTCTGGGTGATTATTCTTTTCAGCTGATTGTGTGGTTTATATAGACCACACAATCAGAAGTTATTAGTGATTATCTGTCATTGAAAAGAGTATGGCTGCACCATGTAATCTCCTAATTTTTTTAGTTCCTGTAACTGAGCCAAACACACATAAGATTGTGTTTCCCTGCTGACATCAAGTGGTGACAGCGATAACTGCATTACTCCTCTGTTACTAAAACTGAGGTTTTCACCTGGAAATTATATTTAAAACCACTAACAAAAATCACAATGTAAGCATAATTATTGTATTATATTGGTACGGATTTTCTGTGAATATGACTCTAGAAATTAAAACCGCTGAGGAGAGAAATACTAAATACTCTTTGTATGTAATTATTCTAAAATAACACGCTTGTTAGTAGGAAAGGAATCTTTCTCCTCTAATGATCCAGACCTCAGAATTAAAGCTGCATTAACAATAGAGCTGTTATGTCTTTGTAGTGGAACAAAGTTCTTTATAATGGCAAAGGCATCTGATTGTCAACTGGTGTTGGTCAATCCAGATCCCCTAACATGGGCACTAACATGATTAGACATAAATAGCTCCTGTCTCAATAGACTGCGTAACTAGATACTAACACGGCAGCATGCAAATAGTTCACATGCCGCAGAAAAGAGCCACTATACAATGCAATTTACACTGATAAATCCAGATTTAGGGTTGACAGCTCAGATTTACACAAAAGAAGCATCTTTTCAAAAGTAACATTTTAGGCCTTCTTTTGCTTGTTTATTTGCTGTGTGAACAGTGGGCAGGCCAGAGAGGCAAGCATGTGATCAGCCTGTAAAATTTGAAGACCAGCAAGGCACATCAGGAATGTGATAGTAAAATGTGTGTTTCTTAGTAACAACTGCTAATTTAGTCTAGTTAACCAAAAACTAGTAAAACAACAAAAGAACTAACCCAGGATAGAAAGACAGCAAAGCCCAACAGGGACCTTATTGCCAAGAGTCCCAAATCTGTCCTTTAAGTGTTTTTTTCCCATTAGATTATTCAAACAAAATGAAAAACAGATGACTGCTCTGACAAATGCATCTTGTTTATTACATGAGCGCATATTTCACGCAGACTTTTCATGTAGAAATGTGCAGGCGTTCCAGGGATATGAGAGGGGAAGAAGAAGTCCTGAGGGTATGTTAAACAGAATTGCAGAAATGTATACAATGTGCACATCATAACATACAATATACAGACTTGATCAAGTAAGCTTGAAAAGTATGATTAGTCTACCAGAGCTTTGGTGTAAAACGGTTGACTCAGGGATATGTTCTGCTTTGTGCACACATACATTTCCTTCCCAGATAAACAATATCAGCCTCTCAGTAAAAAGATTTGTAAACTGGCTGTGTAAGATTTAGAATCGATATGTCAAGCAGCCGAACTGGTATTCTACAGAAAATATAAGGAATTTGGATACATTTACACAGATTCAGTATACATGGGCACCAAAATAGTTACAAACTGTATTTACAACGATGCAAGACATGGTAGGAAAATACAGAAACATTTCAAATACAGTATTGAACTAAATCTTGCAAAGTCGTTCCAGCGCCATCCAAAGTCAGCTTCCAGTTTTCCACAGATGACCATGTAGTCACAGAGAAATACAAAAATACTCTTCTGTTGTTCAGGATTACTCCACTCCTTTCATGAACTCCAAGAATTCTGTAAAGTTAAGGAAGTCCAAGTTAGCAAAGAGCTGCTAATCCCCAAAAGTCAAACATGCTATGAAACTGTAAGATGAGAGAGAAATGTAAGATTTGTCAAGCAAATGTCTCTTTTGGTGAGTATTTCTGAGCTTCACATAAATGATAGATTAAAGGATGATGAGTGCTACAGAATTTTCTCTACATAACTATGTCACCATGTATCTTCTAACAGTGTAACACACTTCAAATTCCTCACCATCGTAGTCAATTTTGCCGTCATTGTTCTTGTCCCCATCTTTCATCAGCTCCTCAATGTCGTCCTCAGTAATTGCCTCTCCTGTAGATTCAAGCATCATTTTCAGCTCGTCCAGGTCAATGTAACCATCTGCATTCCTGCACAGTAAAAAGGGAGTAAAATATATAAATTCACACAAGAAAGTTAAGCTTTGCAGATGGCAGCGGAGGAGGTGGTGTGTTTGTGTGACTGATCCTATCTTGCATTTAAGTGTTTGAGACCCATCACTGTGAGAGAAAAAAAAGTATGGCAAGTTTATTCTTTGATGCTCAGGCGAGGTGTCTGGCTTACATGCAGTGGGTGTTTGAATATTCTGTGCTGTCAAAAAGGATTATGGAGCAAACTACATGCTGTACTCTGCAGAGCTTTTTGGCATTTTGTCAGAACACATAATTGCACATGTGGAGCACACTTTGATGGAACCACGCTATGAAGACCAATTTGAATTCAAGTCTTAAGTGATTTTCAGATAGTTGCATGCTCTGGTTGCAGATATTCTATCATTAAATTTAAGGTATTTTATTGTAATATTGTGCTCTCAAGGCATAAATTCTTCTAGTTCACCGAGACATAAACGGGGCAAATTAGCAACAGGGTTTAAACGAGAAACTCACTTGTCGAACATGCGAAACAGCTCTGCCAGTTCTTCCTCTGACTTCCCCTTGCTGTCGTCCTTCATGCACCTCACCATCATGACTAAGAACTCATCAAAGTCCACCGTGCCACTCCCTGTGCACATTACAATACACTCCATCATATCTTTACACTCCACACTGGTTAGGATTTTTTTAATGTCACCCTCTTAATCAATGTAAACACAGTGTAATGTAACATATGAGAAGAAGAAAATTCATTTCAAAAGTTTTTCTTTTCTTTAAAAAAAATAAATATACCTATAATTCTAGGCCTTAAATGTCTCCTTGTGTAGATTCAGTTAGAGATGAAAATGCACATCGTCTGACAACATGACAAATACGGTAACCATATCCTTCACTGAAGATTTATCAATTAAATTCAAGTTGCTATTCTTTATGTTGCACCATAACAGCACATGAAAAAAATCGAGATGACTTGTGCATCATCTGATATGCATTTCCCTTTAATTCACCCTGACATGTCTTGTTGTATTCGAGATCCTTGACGATCATTTGACATTAAGTTGAGGGGTTTTGAATAATGCCTGTCTGCACTATATGATGGAATAGCCAGCTGGTCTGTGGGGTTGAAGAGATTAATAGCAACCAACAAATCATTTTGTTTCTTTTTATGTGTTATGATTTACCGTCTTCATCCACCTCATCAATCATCTCTTGCAGCTCTTCTGGTGTGGGGTTCTGACCCAGCATCCTCATCACCTTCCCCAGCTCCTTGGTGCTGATGCAGCCGTCCTCCGCATCTTGTACGAAGATGTCAAAGGCGGCCTTGAACTCTACAACACCAAAGCAGCACACAGGGAAACAGGGTGAGCCTCTTTACCTTGCAACCTCAAACATTTTATACAGTTGATATCATAATTCATTTATATTTGAAAAACAAAATGACATTTTGAAGCATATGTAAAGATACAATTTGAAATACTTCATCACCAAAATTACTGATGATATTGCACAATTTACGCACCATTTTTCTGTTCATCTGTCAGCTGCTCAACCTGCAAGAAGTAAAAAGTTTAGTAAGTGAATGCTTTGTTTACCTCATACAGTATTTCAAAGTGTTACTATTAAGTAATTAATAACCTAACCCTAACCCTAATTTAGTTACAACTACCAAAGCAAAAAAGTTATGCTAGTGTTTCACCTGTGGAATTAACTTAAGGTATCTTGATTTATGAAGTGTGAAATAGTCTCTGGACTAGATTATGTCTATGTGTTTTGATAACTTTTCGGTCAACAGAGGTAATATTTTGGTCCCACACACTGGGCCATCCCTGACAAAACACAGAACATATATATCATATGTGAAAGCCAGTAAAAGGAGGAGTTAAAAATAAACAGACAGGAGGATCAGGAACCACAGATAAAGAACACAATACACAGTGCTTTAAATTAGCATAGCTGTGGATTTGGCCCAACAATAGAACAGTAATCCTGGAAAAGCTACAACGAATGAGAGAGGGAGACAGCTGCTTATGTAAGAGTTATTGTCTGTCGTCCACTATAAATTAAACACACACACATACAGACACACGCATACGCTCAGCCCTCTGGGGATGATGTATGAAAAAAAATCCATCTAAACAAACACATGTAATGTACATTCCTATGTGTTTTTACTGTCTCAGCTGCACTGTTCACTTGGAGATGTGAGTGGACAGGACAGCCGGCTGACCATCCGGGGCGGAGGTGGACAGACAGCCACACAGCTCTCAGGCTCATAGATAATGCTGGAATTCAGCCGTGGGGGGTTTTATCTAAACCTGAAGCCTTTCTCTGGCACCAGAGAACCATGAGTGCAGAAGCATCTGAGCAACTGGCCAAAATTAGCCATGTGAAGTGGGACTGTTCCATTTGAAGTCGTGGATGAAGCGGTGGAGTGCGGACCAGGGAACTGTCCTGTCAGTGACGTCCTGAGTGGCTCCTATCAGCTTTGATAGGGCTGAAGTAGGAGAACATCTCGAGACATATATGGTGTCAAGGCTCTTTTTGACATCAGCTGGTGATGGAGACGATGTGCTGTGTAAGCCGCATCAACAGGGATTTGTCAACCATTCAAGTAATGTCAATGTCAGATCTAATGAGGGGGACTTTTTTCATATAACAAATGCATACACAAGTGCCAGAATTTCTATATAACACCCACTTAAATAGGATGGAATGAAATTACAGTCTTGCATAGTAAATCACTGATCATAAGTAACAAACTAGTAATAATTGTTAGGGATATATGGTTTTTGATCCAAAACAGCATCATTCTCATACCAGATCTATTGCACACACAGATTTTTTTGTGAGCATCCAACGAACCAAATCACTTCCATCCAGAGCAAACCAACTACACTTTCATCTCGCGTGAGTTGTGAGAGAACGTACCGCTGCCTTGTAGATGTCGTTCATGTTGGAGGCTCGTCTGCTGCCTGTCCTGACGGCGTCCTGGCACAGAGGAAGGAGGTACTGTCCAGCTCAGGGCAGGACACTGGCCTCATCCTGGGAAGGTTTTATAGCTGGAGCTTGGTGCTGTCTGGTCCCTCCCCGGGGTGACCAGCCTCCCCTCTGTTTGTGCCTCAGCGTGTGTCTACGAACGTGTGTCTGTGTATGTGTGTCATTTGGCCAATCTGTCACAATCACCAGGCTCAGATAAAAATGCGGCAGCTCTTAGGGGGCATACTTTGGAAAGGAATGAGGAGAGGGGGCAGGCATGGTGAAGCCTAATCTTCAGGGAGGGGGCTATAGAGACACTCAACATTCCTCTGGAGCTAGACCAGAGACCAGAGGGGTTGACAGGCTGTGTGTGCGTGTGTATGTGTGTGTATGTCTGTGTATGTGTGTGGGGGTGGCAAAGGAGGTGAGAGGGTAGAGGCCAGGATGGGATACAACCAGACCACAGCCAGCAGACAATAAAGGGTGGAGAGAGAAAGAGAGTCAAAGGAAGGTGTGACGGGTGTTAAGGTGGTTCAAAAGGATACAAAGGTGTGTATTTCTCACAGCAGACATTTGCACATGTGTAAGTAACAGTATTTATGATGGCTCCATTCAAATTAGGGGGCCTAGTAAGCCAATGCCAATGACGATTATTCATGATAGCAGGGCCCTGGACCCGTAACACCTAAACGTAATGCAGCCATCAATAATGCTATCAGTTGCACCTGTGGTTGTACTGATAAGTCATGTCAAAATGTCTGCCATGAAAATGGTCTATTAGGTAAGACAGATCACAGTTAACTTAACTGTTTTTGGTCTTTTCTGCAACTGGAAACCAATAGGGAGTTTCATCTTGTTATCTGTAAAGGAAAAGAGAGAAATTAAGGAAAGGTTAATTCACCCAAATTACAAAGAAAATGGGTTAGGGTTAGGGTTTTCTCACGTTCGGACGTTTTGAGATTTGCGCCCTTCAAAGCAATACAATGAAAGGGAATGATATTTCATTTCTGGTTCTTCCAGTGC
Organism: Scomber scombrus; assembly: GCF_963691925.1. NCBI lineage: Eukaryota > Metazoa > Chordata > Actinopteri > Scombriformes > Scombridae > Scomber > Scomber scombrus. Next base: position 21,517,103 of record NC_084979.1, on the reverse strand, counting down.
TCTTGATAATCCACAGACATCACCATGAACAGCTTCTACTGGAACTGCTTTTTACAGAAGAAATAGTTCCCATAAGCACTTCTGACACTGACGTTTGTGGATTATCCACAGTCACAGGAACACTGTACCTGGAGAGACATATTGATGTTGAATTTTCAAATATTAATTTCAATAATAGAGCACCAGAAACAGAACTCTATTCATTTTGACTGTATTGGGCTGAAGGAAGCAATCTCAGAAACAGCTTCCCCAAAACCAGAGCAAATAAAACCAAAACTATCTGCAGGGCTGATAAAGTTAAGTGATAAAATATGATTGTTGCTCATCTGAATGAACCAACACTTTAAAAGGAAGCTATTATTGTCACCACATATTTAAACACAGCTCATGCAATTCCTTCTCTACGTGATTCAAGAGGATTTTGATTCTTTGATTCTTGTGCAACACAGATTTACTCAGCAGAGGGTGCTGTTCACTACATATCGACTAAATTAAATTGTTGTTAGGCTGCCTCCGGATATCCAATTCATCAACAGTGGAATAGGTGAGAAATCTGGGTCAAACAAACCAAACACTTGCAGACACATTTAAATTGAATTGTACACAGCACAAGACTTTGCTGCATTTTTTTTTCATGTTCTTTTGAAACAAGGCCATCTCAATCACTTGACTGTTTGATTCACACACGTGCGCTCAGAAAAAAGCTCACATACACACACACACACACACACACACACATGCACACACACACAGAGCATGCTGTGGCAGGCATTCTAAGTGACGAGTGATCATGCTGGTTTATAATGGGATGCTAATGGGAACTGGCACAGCTTACAAGCATCATACAGCCGCTCGGAGTGAGGGAGAGGGAGCTCACACTGAACAACATACATGTCCTACTCTTACTCAGATACAGAAATTCAAGACAGAAATGAATTGTCATCAATGGCACTGACTCCATCAGCTGAAACCCAAAGCATACTGATGAGTCTACATGGTCAGCCAGACGGAGTCATTTGGAGAGCTGAGTGTAGTCTGGTGGATGCCAAGAATGATGAGCAGCTCTGCAGGGGGCACTAGATTCTAATGTAAAGCTTTCTTGAGTGTGCACACACACATGCATGCCTGCACTCACACATGCTATAGAACCAAAGACTGGCACACACATCAAAGAAAGCATATGGAGTGCTGTTTCATTGGAGCTCTCCACCAATTTCCTCTTACAGAGGAAGGCTGACGAAAGAGCCAGCCATCTCTTCCACACAGCGCAATCAGACAGCGCATCTCAAATCCACAATTCTCCGCGCACCGCTTTTTGAGGGGTTGCCATAGAAACTCTGCTGGGTAGTAGCGGGCAGAAAATGAGAGGAGATGAGTGGGGCTATTTCCCCCTCCACCTTCCTCTCTGGCACCACATTTTGTCCTCAGAGTGACTGCATTATTTTCTATTCTTTGCCTTCTATACGCATACATGCACACAGCAAAATCACATACACACCTGGGGGTCACAATTAGGGTTAACAATGGTTGTTTGTGCAGTAGAGCCAGCCATGCAAATGAACCAAATCCACAAATCCAAATGATTACATTTCATGTCTCAGGCTGAATACTGGTATACATTGCTTTCAGTTCTTCTCTTCTTCTGTCTAACCAGGTTATGTGAAATGTTTTGAAGTTGAATGAGCATGCACATCCTACATGACATGGTAATAGTTATCTGACCGATTTGAATTGACTCTGAATTTTCATCATCAAGCAAACCTTTTGCTGCAGAAAAATATTATAGATTCCAAGTGTGCCTAAGGCGTAATATCTCATGTTGGCAGCACTGAATCAGCTGGACTACATTTGGGAATATCTGCTAGTGTACAAATCATACATCATGTCAATTTAAATACTTGTGTGATATAATGATTGGACTGACTTGCAGCTGAGCTTGAAGCATAAGTCTTGTGCGCTCTCCTCCTCCCCTCTGTGTCCTCACCTCCTTGATTGCTGAAGGGAGGAGGGGGCTGAGCCTGTCAGCTTCTCTTTCTTTCCCTCTATTCTTTCCTCCTTTCCTCTCTCGATCCATTCCCCTCTCACTCTGCCTCCTTTCATTGATGACCAACCTGTCAGCAGCTCCTGTTGTGGCAGGCTGTGAATACTCTGCATGTGACTGAATGACACAGATTTGTTTTTTTCACTATGAAAGCGTCTCTGCCTGTCCAATGAGCACTTTTGCGGTGAAGCCCATTCTCTCATCAGTGACAATGTCAAACCCAAATTGAGGGATTTGTCTTTAGTGAAACTTTGCTTCACTGCGTTCAGTGGGTTCTTTCCGAACTCTTTACGCTGAGGCACTTGGTGTTACGCAGTGTTCCCTATATCAGAGCTCTAATGAGCCAGTGGCCACATCAGCTCCAGCACCGATAGAGCCACTCACTATCTATCTGCTAGGGGGGAATGTTTTCCAGTCCACTGGACCACCAACTCGCCTACCATCCTTTATACTCAAACCCGTCGCCCTCTCCTCAACTTCAATAATAGTGTGTATGAGACACCCAGAAAAGATTTCCTCTAAGATATATGGAGGATGTAGTTCCCTTCAAGCAAGAGAGAAAATGTGTTCCTTCTATGTGACAGCAAAAGGAATGGTCCAGATTCTGTCTTGAGATTCATCAACGAACTATGTTGACAAAAAAAAAAGAAGTTTTCTGATTTGGCTCAGTAGTGGATACTGACTTACTGCTAACTATTCATAAAAACATATCTATAATGGTTTTTGAATATTTGTTAATAAACTAACATTAAATGATATTGCGACATGTGTGGCTTTCCTCATGTATCTATTCATATGTCATATTCCTAAATATATAATGAACTGAACTGAGGGTTAACTCCAATGTTCTGTTTGGGTTACTGGAGACCCTGGACCCCTCTTTGTTAAGAACAAACTTAATATTGTTTCTTTTTGCTTCATGATTTTTCTGAATTCTAGGAAAATTGTTTCTAAACAGACTTTTAACATGTTTCAGACGTCTTCTACAGAAAATTACACATTACTTTTGTTTGAGGTCTAAGAGACGTCAGAAGTAAAACATTGTTAAATAAATTGTGATCCATATCTGTGATTTATTTTGACAGTACTGTTTATGCAGTACTGTCCCTCCCAAATCTCAAATAGGTCTGTTTGAATTTCTTAAAAAAACAGGTTGTTCATAAGATATTTAACCGACCCCAAACATAATACAAATTCTGTAAAATAGTAGATAAATCTGAACAGTAAACTTTAAGGCTGGAAAGTTTATGAAATTATACTGTTTGTTTAATCAAATTTCTACATTAGTTTTTTATCAAGCTTAAAATTACTAGTGTTGTCAAATTCTGTATTTTTTGTTTAGCGATTATGCAATTTAAGTTTAAGTTAAATTGGCATTTGTGTGTAAATTTCTGAACACAAGTTTCATAAATAATGTTTTACATTTGATTTTTCCCCCCCTCACAGTTTCAACACCACAAGTGTTGTAATACTGCCTGCAACAACTACAATATTTGTTAGTAAAATATGTACAAATAATGGATACCCATCTTCATCATGGTTTAAATTTTGATAAGTGAGAAATGTATAAAGATGTATAAAGAGACTTATAACAACCCTCCATCATAGATTTTCTCAAATTTGTGAAGAGAAAAACAAAACATGTAATTTTAATCCAATGTTTGATTTGTTTTAATAAATGTTGGAAAGTAAGCTATTAAGCTCATGATGTTTCTGAACAGATTTGATGCGTAAAGTTAGCGATTAGCTGGACATTTAGTCAACACAAGCATATAAATTCTGAAGTGGTTTCCCATCTTAAAAACAAGTTTACAGAATGTTTGACTTTGCAATGAATCACACCTAAATATTTTCAGCTTGTTGAAGCAAGAGACCACAACTGAAATTATTATTTTAAATGCTGATAATTTATATTTCTACATTTTAACAACCTATAATGCCAAAGAATACAAGTTGGCATTTTTATAGTGTTACATTTCTAATTATAAGAAAATGAACATATATTTTTTCATGCATGGCCCATACAACATATAAAACATTTTCCTTATTTGGTATAATAACGCTGTTTTTATGGTCATTTCTACAGTTGCTAGGTCAGGCTTTTATACATACTGAGTCTTAGTAAAGTAAAAAAAAAATCAAAATCGAAAAGTCTTTTTTAACATATTGCCATTTTTGTTCATATTTTTACAGATATGGCAGTAAGGAACTGTCCTTATAAGCCCTAATCCATGTAGCGTTGCCTGTGTTTGTGAAAATTCTCCTTGCGTGCACACACACCCATTTTGGATTTGTCAGTGTCTTTACCGTCTCCTCTTCCCTTCAAATATCAGCGCTCTGAAATGGAATCCAAGAGCCCTCAGGGTTTCTGACTATGTTTCAGTCATTCCTAAGTAAAATGAACAGCAGTATGACTTGCCCATTATTCAGTTTAAAAGTTGGTTCTAATAGGAGTGTTTTAAGAGGAAGGGGGTCACCGTTTTCACTGTTCCAACTTATATCACCCCACCTTTAGACTGCCAGCTGCTATTTAGAGCTTAATGAGAGCTGACGTGCAAAATCTCTGCAGTCAGATTCTGGAGAATGGTGATGAAAAAACTTGGCTTTCATCTAAATGTAATATAATACCGTACATAATGTAGGAACACTGATTTGTAAATGGTCATTTACAGGTACATATTAAAAAATATGAGCATCCTGATCAAAATGTGTAGAAATATTCATTTAAATATGAAAATCATCAATCGCCGTGTTAACATTTTTCATGTGATTTTGGGGTCTGTTGACATTTTGTACAGAAATTCATGGTTTGCTGCTGTACATCATATCCCTGATTTTTACTTTAGGGCCACCATGAGGTTACCATTTCTATGTTTATGTGTGTTTAAGTGTCTCGACAACCACTGAATGGATTGCCAAGAAATTTGGTGCATACATCCATGTTTTCCACAGGATGAATCATCATGACTCGTGTGAACTCTGACTTTTCCCTGTTACACCACTATGACGTTGACATTTGTAGTAGAGTGAAATGTCTGAACTATTGGTTTAAGTGTCATAAAAATTTGTACAGACATTCATGTCCTCCACACCATGAATTGCAATAACTTTGGTGACCCCTCAACTTTTCATGTAGCACCACCATCAGGTCAAATTTAGAATTTGACCAATACTTTGGTTTATGACTGAATACTTGCCAGCTGGTGGCTGTAGACTCTTATAAGCTCTCTTAATGTATTACTGTAATGCTGTTTTCTATCAGCCATTACTGAGCTGTGCCCTGTGAGTAGTGTTCAAAAGAAAATATACTGTCGCCCATAAAGTTGGAATAAAATACTTTTTTACTTCTTCTCATGAAATGATTGCAACAATGTGATTTATTCTTGATAAATAAAGTGTATATATTCTCAAAATTGTATTGATCAATCTCATTGCACTTGGTCAAAGGTGATTAGTGATGTGTATAAATAGAAAATAAAAAAGGAATGTGTCTGAAAACAAAATTATTCCAACTTTATGGGCAACAGTGTATTTTAACATGACTCTGTAAATGAGCCTGGAACAGGCTGTCAACATTAAAGCTGCACCAGGCCTATTCTACATCAAAATATGCCAATGTTGTCCAAATCGTGAAATGCCAAAATATTGGCCTCCACCAAAATATTAATGTTATTTGGGTTTTTGGTTTCGTCACCTTTGCTAGAAGGAAATAAATATCATGCTGCCTTATTTACAAACCATAGTACTGCTATTTCGGGCTAACAACATGCAAAACTGCCACATATTTCATCCTTGGAAGCAACTAGAGGCATGTCATACTTTAAGGTTTGGTGCTCCCACAGAAATGTTCTGTACAATAACATTTGTACGTTTCCATGTTTTATTGCCTTAAAGCATTGAATCAAAGATTTGATCTTACTTTTTTGACACTGATCAAAATTCATCTTGGTGGAAGTATGTGTTTAGGGGATGCAGCTTTGGTAGCAATTATAGCTTTTTCCAAAAGGTCTGAGCAAGGGTTCAGGTACAGGAATATTGGATAAGTGTATAATTGAATCATGTTGTTTGAGAGGAATCTCGCAAATCAAACCACTAAAGTAAAAACGACCCTGCAAGTGCAACTTTGTAAGAGTCCAGCTTTGCCCTCTGTGAGATGTGAGTCCAGAAGTACAGTTGTATTTGTTATACAATTCATAGAACTGTCTGGGGATGAATGCCCTCAAGAGACTCATTCATAAGATAAATTGGCCTGAAATTCATTGGTCCTGCAGACAGTCTATGTCTCCCTTTGTATGTCTCTCTCTCTTTCCTACTTTCCTGTGTGCGCACTCTCACACACACATTCACACACTCACACACACACAAACACACAAACTGTCATAAAATCACACAAACAGACACGCATGTCCCTTCATGCCCTTGTGTTCTTCCGTGTTATACAGGATTGCAGTGAGCGCAAAGCTAAAAGAGGGGGGAAAAAACACCTTTGCATTTGTCTGTGTTGCTGAGGTCCAGCCTTGGGCCTACTGGGCTTCAGTGAAGTGTGCTGTGATTTGACAAGGCCAGTGACGAGAGGCACTGTAAATATCTGGCTGTCATGTGACTCACTTCATGGCCTCAAGGAACCAACGAAAGGTCAATGTTTCCTGATGCCATTGCCAACAACTAAATTAAGTGACTTCATCTCTTGCTCATGCATCTGTCCCATTTTAGGAGATGGATACATTGGAGGTGTTGCATCACTTTGCTCATGCACTGCAAAGATCATTCAACAAGCATCCATGCATACACACAAAACATACATTGGGTTCATTAAACAAGCTTGTCTATACCATACATATACCACACACACCGTCAGGCTTGTGGCACGTACTCACAACCTCCGGGCTTTTCTTCGTGGATGTCATGTCTGACAGTGACAGCAGTGTATTAACATGTCTGCACAGCTTCTTTCATAAAGCAAACTGTGATCCATGATCTTTATCCAAACGCAGTGCAAAAGGTTGAATAGCATCATTAACCTCAGTCACTACTTACATAAAAGAAAGAAACTCTGCTTGGAATCAAAAGAGCAGAATATCTACTGTGAATGTGTGTGTCTGTCATAAAATGAATTTGGGGTCTTACTTTTATCCAGCATACTTAATTTTGTCCATTTCTTGGTGCTAATACATTTATGCCAAAGTGCAAAAGCACCAAAGATTTTGTCCTCTGATTCAGATAACAACTTATTGCACCAAGAAAAAAGATTTATCTTTGCTGTTAAACAAAATAAGTAGCCAGTACATGTGGCAATTAAGAGAACCTGCAGGATGTTCAAAAACAGGTTAAGAACAGTCAAATATAAAGTTATTTGTGGGAAGGAAAAGCAAAGCTGGGAAAAGGGAGTTAAAGCCAGTGGGTATTTTAAAGCAAAGAGAAAATAGATGCTGACAAATGTCCAAAAATCCTGAAACTCTGTAATGCCTCCAGTGGAAAAGCCCCCAGTGGAATATCTGTCCATGTGCTAAAACATTCATCTCACTGATTAATTGGGGGAATTTAAATCCATTTTCCAGTCCATCACTGGTATGTGCCCATTGAGAATCCAATGCTCCTTAAATAAAATGTGGTTTACTTTGTACAGTTTACTGTGCCATGGGGAGAGATGGGAGATCATAGAGGAAATAAGTTATTTAGAACAAGCAGCCAAAGCAGAAGAGCAAGGCTGGCAAGTTGTGGGTTTCCCCCTGTGAAGGCTGCGGTGGGATAAATCTAACAAGTCTTGGATCTTTGTTTAAAGCTTTAAGCACACTGTTATGTCAAATTGACAAATAAGAACAGCCAGCGCCCCTGGTTAGAGACAGTACACCAGTGTGGGCCAGAGGTACAGTAATGCACTTCATAACCAAAAGAACAAACAATTAGAGGGATAGCCCTTCGGTATATCATCAGTAATTTATTCTACAGGCAATCTATTGGTTGCAAAAGTATTGTAGAGTCTGAGTCAATTTTTCAAACTAGATAATCAGCCGTCTCTTATATGCCAATCATTGTTGCTACAGTGTTGCATCAATGATCGCTTTAAGATGACTTGCAATGTAACAATAACAGTTTCTCTTAAGGGTATTTTTTCTTTTCTAATTTTATTTCTTTTGCAGTTTGATTGTTTCCAAAAATCTCAGAAGTTTTCGTAAGCATATTTGAAGGTCCAGTCAAACCAATTATTCTCTGCAAAAAACCTTGAAAGACTGTCTCACTGCCGAAAAAGAAAAAAAGTGCATTAGCTTGTTCTTGTTAATTTACCTGTGTTGTTTTGTTAAGGTTTTACTGTAACAGTCTCAAAATGGCCATGGCACAAACCTCATGCCAACAACTCACAGTACCCCATTTTGAGAAATATATGACAGTATATTTTAAATACTGCGATTGAATAAGTAAACATAACTTTTAACTTCATTATACTTATAATTCCAGCAGCATTATGGTCATGGATTAATTACTAAATGGTCCTACCGGTTACAGCCAAAGAAATCCAGGACATCAAGTGGCCCCTGAGTCAGAGCTTCATTCATGAAGTGAGTGTTGTTACCAATTCTTGGCAGAAAGTCAAATAGCTTAGTCAAAAGTTGGGACTTTGTTTTTAATCCCAATCTATGTCCTTTAATATTGAGTATCTGCTGAGTAAGGTCTTATATTTATTTTGATTACATTTGTACTATATTTTGCTTCTTTTTTGCATAGACCTAGTTTGGCCTAGTATTAAAGCAAGTATTAAAGCAATATAACCATGTGTGACAGCTAAGCAGCAGAGTAGCTCCACTTAAAGAAACCTGCATCAAAGGAGTCCTTCGAGGGTTTTCCTGTATTTTGTATTGTGACTGGTAGTATTTTGTAGTATTTGTATGGGAGAAATGCCACTGTGGATCTGCTTTTGTAAGAAGCATTGGTAATTATTTTGACAATATGTAAACAAAATGCTAAAGTTCAAGTGAAGTTCATAACCAACAGAGTTATAATATATAAAAAGCACTTAGAGTTACAGTTAGCCTGCAAAATGTTGCTCAAAAAGAGCAAATGCATGCTTGTGGTTGATATCTTTCACTCAATATTTGGTTTATTTAGTGTCCGAAATGTAGTTTTAATACACAGGACTCTTTAGTCACTACTGTGTCAGGTGAAAGTCAGAAAGTAGCCACTCTGGCCTCATGCCAGATGGCACAGAGATAGCTGGGAAGAAAAGTCATAAATACGACATCCTAAACAAGCATAATATATTATACCTTATATTGTACCACTGGTGGCATGATGTGGAGTTTTTCATTTTTCAAACCTGATTACATTTTTAAAAAGCACATACATTGTGTGTTTTTCTCTGTCAGGAGAGTTTGAAAACAGTAGAAATGTGAATTTACACAAAACCTGTGTTTGAAAATGTTTTAGTTGGCCAAACACATCTGTACAGGTGCTTCTTTTCACCACTGAGACAGAATCAACATGACATCTGTCTCAGCAACAGATGAGTTGGTCGTAACACACCCTCATAAATGTTAAAATAGTGTTGATTGTTGCACTGCTAGATGTGAATTTGTAAGAACAAACGACTTATGAATCTTTTATAAAGGACATTATTTATTTATTTCATAGTTCACTGTTTGCTGATGTGTTACACAAATGACAATTTATTCTGGGGAGGTGATGACAAAATATTACTTGACAAAACATTTTACAAATGTTTAACAGTGAGCTGAACTGAGATGATGTAGACTAGATCAGACTGTAGGTTGTAAGACTAAGTAATGCTAAAAAAAATAAATTTTGATTAATCTCGGAGCTAAAAAATTCCTGACATATGCTACGGCTTCTCTGATGTGAGCATTTCTTGCTTTTCTCATATGAATGTTAGTTGACGCCCTTCACGATTTTAAGTGCTAATCCGACAAAATGAGCAGTTTGGGCTGTAGGAGCTTGTAATAACCTTGACATTGTTTTTTTTTGGACATTTTATAAACTAGGCGAAGAAATGATTGATCAAATATGCAGCCCGCAGTAGTTATCTGGAAAAAACTGCAGTCATTTAAGTGTGTAGGAGCATCTAATTAGACATCATGCAATGCTAGGCAATGCCATCGAGGTCAGCTCTGGGACAAAAACTCACCCAGGCAGGTAATTCATGACTTGGGCATGCTATTGGCATTTTTATGAAAAGATGTAAGATGGCAGTAACAAGCAAAACAAATGTGTGTCTGTGATTGTCCTGGTTTTATTTCAATAAAGCAGGACTATCTCAAGATGCATGTAGCACAGCGTTCATTTTGGCTTGCCTACATTTTAGGCTGAGTTTACCTGTTAGCCATCTTCTCTCCAGATGAATCCAGTTTATTTAGTTTCAGTGCTAGCGCTGACCAGGCTGATGGCTCTAGTGATTATATCCATCTTTTTCCTGTAATGAGCAATTACTGAAGCTCCTCTCCAAGATGTTGAGAGGGTTGAAGAAGTGGTTTTGGATAGATTAAAGCTGACGTCAACAGCAAATGCAAATGTGCTTCCTGAGCTTTATGTAAAAGCTCTGAATTGGGAGCTTAGCTGGGGAATTTTGTCCACATGCTCCAACCCATTCTTCTCAGTGCTGGAAGGATTGCGTGGTCTCACTGATGGGTTGGACGACCAGCTCCCTCAGCTTTGAAGCTGATAAACCTTTTAAAACCATGACAAATATTTTCCTGCAATTTTGCCAGAGGAAAGGCAAAGAAATGAAATAGGTAACAGGCGCAGGAATATGAAAATGTATTCCATCCACCTCAAAGTCACCACTATACAGCCAAGTTTTTCTTTTAAAGGGCTGAAGTGCTTTCTCCTACACGGCTTTGAGCTCATACTGCAGTGAGTGTCTCTTCCAGAGCTGTCTTCCAGATTTAAAAAACGCATTATCGTGCAACCTAAAGCTCTTGCATCAATATGGCAGCCAATAATAACCAATAATGTCGCAGTGTGGAGATATGTGGTGAGAAGTGGAGCAGTGATCAGCAAGCATTTTACTGCACAACCTCCATGTCAGTTGCGGACATGGCTGCGTGGCACAAGTTAGGCAGCAAGGGTGAGACATCCAGTCAGTTTCCATAGTGATGTGGTTGAATGGAGGGGATTAGCAGGGGCAGTGTGGTGAGAAAGGATTGCAGGCTCCTGTCAAAGCTCGCATTTAAAGAGCTCCATGTCGCGGCTCCCTCCTATTTGGTGATTCTGATGATGGACCCGTCGTTACCCTTCATTCCCCACACTTTCCCTGACACAGACATGTTTTATGTGCACTGAAATGGCTTCCCTCTTTTCTATGGCAATCTTTCAGGTGTTAAGTACTTAATGAGCAAGTTACAGTAACATATAACCTACTGCTAAATCCAAAACAAAAACCTTCAGAGTTAAAGGATCGGTTTGCAATTTTTCAAGTCTGTCTTAAAACAATAGTCATGTGCAAATATGAATATTGAAATGGTATCGCTTGCAGTAATAAGTAGAGGGACAAAATCCACATTCCTCATCAAGTTTTTTTCCAGCTATGATGCTTCAGTTATCCAAAACAGTCAAATCAAGTTTATATCTATAAGTTACTGTCCTTTTACTACAACATTCCCTGATTGTGTTTCCCTGTTGAGCTGCAGCGGAAGGAAAGAAAAGAAAAGAGGAACGTTTGTACTAAAAAGACAAATGATGGAAAACAATGATTATTTTCATTATCAATTAATCCATCTATTAATCGATTAGTTGTACACAAAAAATCATGAAAATGCTTGTCAGTTTCTAAAAGCCAAATCTTTCTATAGGCCCTGTCCAAAACCTAAAAATATTCAGAAAGAAAAGAGGAAAAACCTCACAAATGAGAAGCTGAAACCAGAAAAAAATGACTTAAATGATTATCAGAAGAGTTACCAATTAATTTTCTGCCAATTGACTAATCAATTAATCGTGTCAGCTCCAGACAAATTGTTTTGCCCTGATCAATAGTCCACAACCCAAAGATATTCAGTTCACTACCATACAAGACCAAAGAAACCAGAAAATATTCACAAGATGGAACCAAACATTTTTAACAAAATAATAATAATGATTAATTAATTATCAAAATAATTGGCTTTACTTTTCTGTCAATGTACTAATGGATTAATCGAGGAACTTTGGAAGATCCAATTTATATGACTAATTTGTACAGCTGACCTGAGGACTCCTTTTATAGATTTATGGACACATTTGACTACATTTTTACAGGGAGGACTGAGGAATGAGTACAGCAAGAAAAACCTGTTTCAATGACAGACTTGGAAAATTGTGAACCTGTGCTTTAACTTTTTTTTTTAGGACCAAGAGTTCACATTAAGAGTGTAATCCTTATCACCATAGCTCACTACATGTTAACTTAGTTTTGTGTTCAATCTCAGTCACAGTGCCTATCCCCCCACAATTAACACTTCATGAGAAATAATTACGATAATCAACTTTCTCCCCCAAATTATCAGGAATCTGATTATTGTAGATTTGTCATTCATTTGTAATCAAATTGCTTTAATCCCATTGTTTGTATTTTTTATCTATTATTTTGCAGCCCTGGCTGTAATTAGGACATGGGCATGTAATTAGGCCTTACCAAAAAAAACAAGAATGAGAGCTGTACTGCAAGTTGTAAAAAGAGCACTGCAACAATAAGCCTAAAACAATTAAATTATGGGATATAATTCTGCTTCTTTTTTACATGAGAATGTTCCTTTAATACACTGAGATTTACTTATTAGTCACATTGCTGAATCCTTTTATTGACGTATATTGCAGTAGAGACTAGAGTCAAAAACATGTTCTCTAATACACTTTTTTTTTTGGACAATTTTTCCGATCTGAAGGAAGCAACTTATTATGCCTTCAGACATACAGTAACCATCTGCTGCCATCACTGAAAGCACTTCAGCAATTTTTAAAACATGATTTCTAATTAATTGAAGAGCAGACAAAAAGGGTTTGCAGTACTAGAGCTCAGGTTCAATGCCAATGCTGTAGCTGACCCTGAGTGAAGACAGGCTTCGTTTGAAGACATTTGAAGGTTTCCAGCATAATAAAATGAAGGAAAATGTGCAATTTATCAAATAATATGAAGTTTCCATTTACACTTCTACACCAAAAATAGTCGACTCACAGTTAATTGCTTATTTTAAAACAAAACTAAATATATAGGCCTACTGATACCACAATGCCTATTGTTCCTTCTTTCACCCCAATTGATTTGGGGAGGGGGCTCATGAGATGGATGTACACAGTATTGCCGTACATATGAAAAATATCCAGAAAAGGAAATAAAATGAAAAACGGGCCTGTAAATGAAAACTGAAGGATAAATTGAAAACATACAGAGCATGTGAACAAATCTCACCGTAAAGTCAGTATCAGCCCTGTAACGTTGTAAAGTGTAACGTTTCTATATTTCTGTATGCGCATAAATAGACGTGTGCAAGAGTCAAGATTCAAGAGCTTTTGTTGGGGCAACAATTGTGTGTTGTTTAACTACACACAACATACAGACAGATGACAAATGAAAGGAAAAAACAACATAAAGTGTCTTAGTAAGGTGTTGGTCCACCATGTGTCACCAGAACAGCTTCAATGCTACAGTCTCTGAACTCTACTGGAGAGATTCTTCCAAAAGATATTCCCTCATTTAGTGATTTGATAGTGATGGTGGTGGAGAGCGCTATCTAACACGTCAGTCCCAAAATCTCCCATAGGTGTTTAACTGGGTTGAGATCTGGTGACTGTGAAGGTCATACCATATGATTCACATCATTTTCATGCGCATCAAAATATTCAGCAACCCCTCCTGCCCTATGGATGGGGGCATTGTCATCCTGGAGGAGACCACCCCCATCAGATAGAAATGTTTCATCAAAGAATGAAGGCGATCACTCAGAACAACTCTGTATTGATTTGTAGTGACCCTTCTCTCTAAAGGGATAAATGGACTCAAACCATGCCAGCAAAATACCCCCCACAGCATAACAGAGCCACCAGTGTCTCTCACTGTAGGGGTGAAGCATTCAGACCTGTACCGTTTTTTCCTTTAATCTGCTACCCGTCTGTATCTAAATAGACTATTAGTGCTCGAGAATGTTTAAATACATTTTTTCTAACAGGGTAACATTTATTGCAACCGCCCCTGTAATTGTATTAAATTGTTCAGCTCATTATAAGAATCAGTCTTAACAGATTATATCCGTAAATTTGAGTTTGTCAGCAGTAGAACCAGTATATCCAATTTGCCAAATGACCTTTTTATAGTGATAATATTGTTTATAACAGTTGTTTAAGCTGTTGTTGCTAGAATGCAAAAGACCTGCAGATACATGGCTCTGGGATAATTCATTTCAAAGCCCCCTTTAATCTCTGACATGCGTTTGTAGGTTGGCGTATATTTCTGCGTAGCCTAGATGTGCTTTTTAACCCTCAGAAGTCTAATCTGCACCATTAATGGACTTTTTGTAGAAGTTAATTAACCATTTTCAATGATAGCAGCACAGCAATCCCAGTAGAGAGCCATATAAGGAGAGAGAAACGGAGACCGATTATGCTGTTGCCTAGCAACACATGTACAAAATTTGAAGCGATTTAGTGCCCCCATACTGGTTATCATGGAGGTCATATGTTTACTAAATCCACACCGTGTGCTGGCTGTCACACTGGGCTGTCAGCATATCAACACAAGTACCTGTCCCCATCCTGCTCGCTGCATGTTGACGTACTGATGCCAAACATGTAAAACCTGCAACCAGGCTGAATGTCTCTTAAATCATAACTGTCTAATTCCTTGGATTTGCAGAAACGGCATTTCTTTTGAATGAGTGGCAAATGCTACATGAGAAATCCCAATAGAGAAAAAAGACGGTCTCTTTCAGCTGTGGGATTTAACTTCTTCGCATAGTTGATCCCTTCAGGAAGGTAAAATGAGAGTTTGAAAAAAAAACCCCCAAGGAGTGAAACAGAGCATGCTCCACAAATTTGGCAGAAGATTCACTCAATATTCCTGAAATATCATTGGCCAGCCCACCTCTCTGATTCCTGCATCCCACAATACTTCACTACGCATGTAAATAATATCTGGCAAAAGCTGTTTGTTATAAAAAAAACTGTCCTCTCAGCTTGTTTTTCTTGCTTAGAAATTGTGTGTGCGTGTGTGTGTGAGAGAGAGAGAGAGAGAGAGAGAGAGAGAGAGAGAGAAAGAGAGAGAGAGAGAGAGAGAGAGCGAGAGAGAGAGTGAGAGAGAAACAGAAAGGAGGCATACAAAGAAAGGAAGACAGAAAGAAAAAAGAAAGAAGCGTAGGCAGGAAGAAAGAGAGAGAGGCAAGACAGAGCTGCTGAGGCACTCACTTCACAGCAATTTAGGTCATGCTAAACAAATGCTATACTAAAGAAGCACAGACAAATAAGAGCATGTAGCCTTGAAGTGATTTCAGTGTCTGTGGAGGTTATACACAGTGGAGATCACAATGCAGTGACTTGAAATGAAAGAAGCTGTGTACACGCAGTGATGTCTCGGGTGTCTCTGTACAGCACGTGCAGGTGTGAGGTAAATTTGATCAATCATTCCTGGGAGGGCAGACCAAATTAGATCTACGCCTTATAGAGAAATATTGAGTGAGCGGTTATTCGGTTATGCATTACTTCCCCAGCAAAATATGTGTAGTCCAATCCCTCTATCACCAAGACACAAGTGGTACACCGCAGCGGTATTGTACTCTACATTCTCTCCATGCTCACAAGTCAAGGAAAATGTACAGCAACAATCATGGTTAGAGGCTGATGAAAACAAAGAGCGGACAGCAACCAAATGTGGAATCCTCATTCTCACTGTAGGCTGTGACCTGCATTTTTACAGTTAAACAAAAAAAAATAAAATGGGATGTGTACACAATTTTAGCAGGAGAAAAACAAGTCTGCGACAATATGAATAAAATATGTGAATTGCTTATGATTAGCATACTAATGACTAATCATCATGCTAATCAGTTCATTTGTGGCCTCAAATTGTGAGACTGGTGTTGAGAAATATGAGGCCACGAAAATGCATCTGAAAATATGAGGAATACTCAGAGAATTGCACAGAGATTATGAAGCAGTTAAAACAATCATTTCGAGGATAGTTCATTAACAAGTAGACATCAAGGGAGAAATGGAGGGCAGATTGATCCTAAGGAAGGTATTTAAACAATACTTGAGCCATACAAAGGGATTTTTTTACATTAAATTTAAGTAATTTTTTTTTTTTTTTACTTAAACCCATATTTAAAAACTAAAATCAAACAAATGTAGGTATTGTGTTTATTTAATATTTCATCTTTGATTTAACATTTTGTCTTTTTATTCTGATTATTCTGATTTTAGTTCATTAAACCAAAGCATGAGGTGTCCGTGTGCAATTTCATCTTTACATTTTAATCATGTTCTGGTATTCATATAATATAGGATGACATTTTTGCTTTGGTGCTGGTTCTCAAGTGTATATATAATATATAATAGTATATATACCAATCGTATATATAATACAATAATCATGAGTGTCCATAAAAGGCTAAAAATTGGTAAGAAACCAGCATGGAAAATGTCTATGTTAAGTGAATGGCACCTTAGTTGCATCCTTCCACCACATTAAGATGATTTTACGGCTAATGGGCCAGTAAAGAGGGGCAAACCCAAGTCTCAATCTCAGTCACATTTTCTAAAAGCCATTACAAGAAAGGACAAGTAATCCCAGCCTAATGGAGCACGTACAGCATTCCACAAGGAGCCAAATACAAGCTTCCGATTGAAATTAAGAGACTAAGGTCTGCTGGAGAAAAAGGCAGTGAGCTGAATCAAAGCAAAGCTGCAGGGTTAGGAGGTCAACCGGCTGAGCGTACATGTCACCAGCTTATTGGACATGCCTGTGTGCTCCATCAGCAGGTGTATAAATATGTGTCATGTTTCACACCCAATATCCGCAGGGACGGCAACCCAGATGGGATTTTAAATGCTGCATTTCATGTGGTATCATTTAGTAGGTTAGTTCACCCCTCATTGGGTTTGCCATCTGGTGCCCTCTCAGCCTGTGATGGGAACACACTGGAGTCTAAATGCTCCTGATCTCACTGCCAGAGCATTTCCAGCAGTTTACAGTCAAGATGCACTCACTCCACTTCAACTTAGTGACATTAAAAACAAAACAAAAAAGTGTACATGTTCTGAGTTTCAGCAGGAAACTAAATGGCACCACCAGGCAACACGTGTGGAGTTTGCAAACAAAAAAAGACTACAAGTATGGAGACAAACTAGAAAGCCTTGAAATGTCGTGAAGTAAGGTGTTAAAGTGCAGATAAGCAGACGCCAACATGACATCACTGTTCACGCAAGAAAAACAGCTGATCTGTAAAGTAAAAAACGTGCGCTAAAATATTCAAGTAAATCAAACAAGTGGGCCTAAATACCGGCTTCGAATCACTTACCGCTGTACATACAGTTGACGAACTGTTCCTTAATGAAGTGTTTCACTCTTGTCTTTCACTTTCCGGATGTTTTTTCTTTAGAAAAAAAAGAGAAGGAAATTAAAAATCCGCGACTGGAGCCACTCTTCGCTGATTTGCTTTACATGTGAACAGATTTTTTCCCCCGCTTGTTTTTTTTTTTTTCTTTCTTTCTTCAAATCTGTAAACATTTTCCTTTTCTTTCTTTCATTTTTCTTCTTGTATTTAAATTGGGAAAAAGCTTATTCCAGGAGTTTATTCTTCTCATATCATCCCCTCATTTGTGGAAGACGTCGGGCTTTGGACGATTACAGGCAGAGTTAGACAAGCAGCCAATGTTCCCTCCCTTTATTGACGGGCTCCCTTTATCACAATTTGCCAGATTTGCAGACAGCCGCTGACTGGCCTCACCTTCCATATACACGCGTTCGGAACTGATAATGATGCTTACATTGCCCTCCATAAGGTTTCATTTTGCACTTCGACAATACATTTTGGAGGGGAGGATGGGGGTGATCTTTTTTGTGAGGGGGGTGGGAGGAAGGGGTGGGGGGGGGTCACGTCTTGTGGTGCTGGGCGTAGAGACAAAGACAATTCTTAAGCAGTTGACTCTTTAAAGTGTCTGAAATAAAGAGTTAGAAAGCCCCCCCCCAAAAAAAAAAAAATTGGCCAATATTTATCACTTTCAATGGGATAATTTAACATTTCCATTCAGTTTCCATGGATTGCAAAACTTGCTTGCCTACCAATGGGAGGTGAAGGCACAAAAAAACGTGAATACCTCGTTATTGGTATTTATTAAAAAGAGGTAAAAGAGTAAAACAAATTGAAATATTAAGTAAAACAAACATGCTATAAGTGCGATGTCAGTGCAGCCTATAGATGAGGATGAAGATGAAGAGGAGGAGGAGGGGGGGGCGACTTTGAGATGACATTGAGGCTGTGTAGATGGGAGTTGAGTCTCTGGTTGTTGATGTTAGACAGTCGCACAAGGCGAAGCGCCTGCTGCCCGTGTTGATTCAGCCTCCTCCTCCTCCTCTTCCTCCTCCTCTTCCTCCTCCTGGTCTTCAGCACTGCTCCCCGCTGGACAGCTCCTGCTTGGACACCTCTAACGCTGCATGGTCCCTTTAAGTCTTTTAATGGAAGTAACATCTATTTATGTTTCAAGAAATATTGGGAGTTTACAACTTCGCCCACAGGAGGAATCTACGGATACCTCGTTTCGAGATTTGTGGCAGGCAGAGTATCCTCGGCGGCGCAGATCACAGATTCATTGTGAGTAAACTGGCTGCTTGAATTCTTGCGTCTGTCTGTGCGTGTGTGCGTGTTTGAACCCTCGTACAAACGACCCTCCTTAATGCATGATTCATTCTTTCATTTAGTCTTTGCAGCGATAGTGAGTGTGATTAAATTGTGAATGAGACTGTCAATATGTTGCTGGGGTCAATGTAATGACTGCATGATGAGCTCTGCACCTACACGCTATAGCCAATTAAATGCAGAATTGATTACTGATGTCTAGTCTATTGGATTGTGCAAATGTGGCATTCTCGTGTGCTTAATAAAGCGTTTGGCTCTCAATTAATCGGTTAGACTGGGTTGGTTGTTTGTGCAGCCGGATGCGTAAAGCTTTTACGCATTTGGACATCCCTTTGTCTCCACTGTGCGTTTTGTGTTCCAGTTTGTTTGAGACCTCTCTGTATCCATGCTGTTCAATTTCCCTGCTGTTCAATTCAATTCTGCATGTGGATAACTGTTAGGAGAATCTGCAGGTGGTAATTGGTGGACTCTACTTCATTATACTTAATTGTCATAGGCTATTTGGTATTGCTACGGTGCGTCTTGCGCTTGAAGTGTACGTTTTGGATCCTGTCGTTTGTCGTAAAGTTTTCTTGTTTTTGTCGTTGATGTTAGTAATGTCATTTTATTTTGTTTGGCTTATTTAATTGCATACTTTATTTAGCCTATCGTGTGTAATGATCTGGCTTTGATTGCTGTTAATTTACGCGCAATCTGTCGTCTGTGTTTTACTTATGGGATCAAGTCCAGCATGACTTTGCCATAGATGGTTTTTGGTGTTCGTTGATTCTGATATAAATGAAAATTTTGTCAGGGATCCAAATGTTCATGAGATGCTTTACTCTGCGTTTTTAAATGCAAATTGAACCAGTATATATTTGAATTTAATTGATATTGTTTTATTGCACTTGACAGGGAGTAAATTGATGTAGTGCAATATTTGCTTCCTAAGTAACCACATTTTAAGCGACTCCTGGGGGGAAAAAACGACCAATTGCTCTATTCACGATTCCAGGTTAACGGCGACTGAAGAGCCGTGTGCGCACAGGCTGCATCTCCAGACATTTGGTCCAAAGGTGAGGTCTGAAAAACCGCGAAGCTGCTTTCTACGTGGACTGGTGCTGAAGCCTCCCGTCCGACTGCCAGGACCTCTGCCAAATCCAGAGACATGGCGACGAACGGCACCAAAACGGACGGACAAGTCACAGAACTGAACGAGGTGGCCACTAGTAATGACAAACCCAAGTCACTGGACGTGAAACCCGATAAGCAGAAAAAGGAAAATGAGTTGCCTGCTAGAGAAACATGGGCGGGAAAATTTGATTTCCTCCTGTCGTGTGTGGGTTATGCAATTGGACTGGGAAATGTATGGAGATTTCCCTATCTCTGTGGAAAAAACGGTGGAGGTAAACATTTTTTTTTTCTTCTCACTGCTAATTTAAGCAAACTGCACGGCCCATTCAGCTCCAAGACGCACATAGTCGAGCTTAACTAATTGACCGTGTCGATGACATGAAAAGAATATCACCTACATTTGCTGCCTAATTAATTGACGTTGTGCTGTGGTGTTTTTAAAGTAATGCATCAGTGCAGTTTTAGCCTGAGATGAGTCATTTTTCATGCATAACTTGATCTACTTTCGTCCATCCAGGAGCCTTCTTGATTCCCTATTTTTTGACTCTCATATTTGCTGGGATGCCCTTGTTTCTACTGGAAACCTCCCTTGGTCAATACACCTCAATTGGAGGGCTTGGTGTGTGGAAACTGGCTCCTATGTTTAAAGGTACATCTCACTCAAACCAAATATTTCTGGAGAATTGTTTCTTAATACCATATAAGTAATAACAATCTTTATTTTGTGATAATCCATGCAGAAAAATATCTTGATTGTATTTGGTGTTTTTATAGAAATGATTATCAGGATTTATGAAGGCCACACAGTGATAGTTTTACTATACTACCTAATTCATTTCTGTATGATAGGTGTGGGCCTTGCAGCAGCTGTCCTGTCCTTCTGGCTTAACATTTACTACATTGTAATCATTTCCTGGGCTATTTACTACCTGTATAACTCCTTCACCGCTGTAAGTATAATCATACAGTGTACTCACGTGATTCATAAAAAGCTGAAACCAGCATTGTTGTTATATCATCAGGAATTGTGGACTGTTATACCTGTAAGAAAAATACATATCCCTAAATATGTCAAAGAGGAGAGAAAAAAAAACACTGTAATTTCTGTTTTTCAGGATCTTCCATGGAGCTCATGTAACAATGCATGGAACACAGACAAATGTTACACAAACTACTCCATCCCAGATACCGCCAATCTCACCAGTGCAGTGGTGGAGTTTTGGGAGTAAGATATTGACTTGCTTTCTCTTGCTTTCACAACAGCAGAGCTTTAAATTATCCTACTTGCATCACTGAGATACTTAAAAGACAGCCACCTCTGCTGCATGGTTATTTCTGTGTGTGTGTATGTGTGTGTAATAGTCTTATTGTTGCTCGCTCTCAACTTATAGGCGCAACATGCATGAAATGACCGATGGCTTGGAAAAACCAGGCCAGATTCGAGTGCCACTGGCAATAACGCTGGCCATCGCTTGGGTCCTTGTGTACTTCTGTATCTGGAAAGGGGTTGGCTGGACAGGGAAGGTAAGACGTTTGCCAGAATTTGGGTATCCAAGACCTCTTATGCTATACTGATTCCTCATAAGGTATGTGACAGTAATGCAATATTAATCAGTCTAATATCACCTCATAAATCATTTAGAATGCAGTCAGCATTGTCCAGATTGATTTTTAAAATAAGAGAAGAAGGCATCAAACACTCATGTTCACTAATCCTGCTCTGCCTCATGGTGGCTCCTCTAATTCCAATTCTCCTGACACAGTGTCTATACTGAGTGTGGATTCATGATAGGAGGAGCAACAGCCATACGCTACAATCTGGTTTTGTCCTCTCGCTTCACTCGAAGCAGTTTCCCTCCCTCGTGGTGCCACATTTCGAAAGACTATTGCATCATGTGACCATGGCAAATAAAATTGGTTTTGGTCACAAAATACCCCATCCCCCTGCACATTTTGCTCACAAATTGCTTACACAGTGTCATAAATGCACAGAACAGAGACAGAGGGAGATGATTCAAAGTGAAGCGGCAGTGCTTTCTTTGCTGGATATTTGGTCTCTTCATCTGTTTTGTTTTTTTGTCTAAAAGAGACTGAAGTAAAAATAAAAAAAATAATTTAAAAAACTGTCTTTTTTAGTACTCATGAAAATGTCTTTCTGAAAAATCTGAAATTTCAGAAATGTTATGAGAGATGCATTGGTGATAACTGTCTTCACATTTGTCTCACATTTTATAGGTGGTTTACTTCTCAGCTACATATCCCTACTTCATGCTGTTTATTCTCTTCATCCGTGGGGTGACTCTACCTGGAGCTAAAGAGGGAATTATGTTCTATATCACCCCTGACTTTGAAAAACTCAAAGAATCTGGGGTAATGACATATTATTACGTGATTCATACCTATGCAATTCATGCATGAGTGAGCAAAGCTCGGCCCGCACGCAACTAAATGTGTGTGTTTCTTTGTCAGGTATGGCTAGATGCAGCAACCCAGATCTTTTTTTCCTACGGATTGGGATTGGGGTCACTTATAGCTCTAGGCAGCTATAACCCTTTCAATAACAATGTTTACAGGTAAGACTGGTGATGTTTCACGAATAGGAGATCATCTATGAGACAGGGAATTCTGCTGAATTTAATATATAAGTACAAATCGTAATAAAAGCTGAAGACGATATTAATTAAATTGCTGCTATCTTATTATATTATACGCCCCTATTTAAAGGCCCATATTCAAGGGTACTGCTTAAGAGCCCTTAATGGGTCCTATTAATGTGAGTTGCTGGCATGAATATAATAAAAATATAAGAGAGACACTGTTTCTTGCTCTCAGTCTGCGTGCTGGAGGAAAAAATAACTGATTGCAAAGGCTGAGTGTTTTTTCTCCAGCAGCCCCATGGTTCTGGGTCACATAAACAATCAGTTACATAAAATAGTTGCATTCATTTCATGTGCTTGTTTTGATTGGATCTATGTTAGTACCCCTATATCTACAAGGATTCCTATTATTCAATATGAAATTAAATCTTTTTAAGTCTGTCTTAAACAATAAAAATAGCTTTTTGTCAAATGTGTGTATGATCAAGAAGGGAAATTGCAGCAATGTATGATCTCAGCTATTACTTAATTCAGAAAAATAATAATACAAGTAAATTTAAATTCTTGACACAAGGCCTATTCTATATTTCCTCTCCCCAGAGACTCTATTATTGTGTGCTGCATCAACTCATGTACCAGCATGTTTGCTGGCTTTGTAATCTTCTCTATTGTTGGCTTCATGGCACATGTGACAAAGAAAGACATTGCCGACGTAGCAGCTTCAGGTAACTACGGATTGCATATATGCCTTCTTCTGTAAATGTTCTGTCACTGCAAACAAAACAAAAAATCTGCACTGTCATTGATGCTGACTGCTAAACACAGCTTTTGTCATTACATTTACATGATATTATGTGTCTACAGTTATATAGTGCTGTAACTGACCCTGACGAAATATGATTTTTCCTGTTTACTATCCAGGTCCTGGCTTAGCTTTTCTGGCCTACCCAGAGGCTGTAACCCAGTTGCCTGTGTCTCCTCTCTGGGCCATTCTGTTCTTCTCCATGCTGCTCATGCTGGGGATAGACAGCCAGGTAAGGGGCTTGGAGATGATCTGCTCATGGGCTGACCTAAATATTTAAATGCAGGTACATATCATGCAGCTCACCCCTGCTCTCTGCATGATAAGCATGCAATTTGCTCCTTGTGGACAGATATAACTGAGCTTTGACATCAGCTGTCAAGTCTTTTTAATGCAACTTTATCACCTCCATGTGCCCCCAGGTTTCGCTGTCTGTGTGTATCTTTATTTTGTGTATGATATTTGGGTTCGAACAAGGCTGCAGAAACTAGAAAAACATATACAGTCAGCTATACACTGGCTATGACCACCAGCACTTTAATGTAAAAGACATACATTATAACCATATTCCAAATGTCATAGTGACAGAGCTTTTGGATATCAAGGCTATTACCAAAATGGCCCTCAAGAAGTGGATACTTGGTCATTCAAAAGATGACATTAGTGTTTTTGTCTCATGGTTGGTTGCACACTGAAATTCTTTGTCATTTGTCATCATGAGTCAGCCTAACCCCAAAAATGAAGAATAAGAAAACAATATATTTTGGAAAATATTCACCTCTATGTCAGAATAAGAAATATATATTAAAACATATTTATGTACGAATATGCAGCGAGATGCAGATATTGCACATAGTCACACTTTATGTTTAATACTGTTTCTTTGATTCTGTCCTTTAGTTCTGCACTGTTGAAGGCTTCATCACTGCTTTGGTCGATGAATTTCCCAGAGCTCTTAGGAATAGACGAGAGCTCTTCATCGCAGGTGTCTGTCTGGTGTCCTATGTGATCGGACTTTCAAACATCACACAGGTACAGCAGGGCAGCTCTCACATGTTGCCGACTACTGACTATCAGTGGCACCAGATAAAACAAAATTTCAGCATGAAAATCAGTACAAGAATTGAAAGATGTAAGATTTGTGATTAAATCTATTAATCTAAGTAGTGAACAAGAGCCAATTAAGAATTGTAGATTTTCTAAGGACATATAATACATTACCATGTTATGTTATGCTGTATCTGCACACAAAGTCTTTCTGTAACAACGATCCATTTTTCTGTAACTAGGGTGGAATCTATGTGTTCAAACTGTTTGACTACTACTCTGCCAGTGGGATGTGTCTGCTGTTCTTGGTCTTCTTTGAATGCATCTCCATATCCTGGTGCTATGGTGTGTATCATCAATATTTCATAAAATATATAGAGAAAAAAAGAGAGAAAGAAACAAATAATCCTTAAATGTACTGTTTCTCTTTCCATTTAAATTAAGTTGTTGAAATATTGCACATATGCAAATTTGGGGGAAAAGATGAAGGTTAAAAAATGTCATACCTATCCAAAGATGTTTGCGCAGCTTCAAACACCGTTCAGCCTCAAGGTCATGAGCACTCGCGTGTTCCACCTCGCCATCCTCATCATCATGCTTGGCAGACCAGCAGCAAATTAAAATAAATTGGATATGAATATTTTGATAATAGATTCATTTGTCTCGCAGGTGCGGACAAGTTCTATGACAACATCCAGGAGATGATTGGATACAAGCCTTGTCTCTGGTGGAAGCTGTGCTGGGTCTTCTTCACCCCTCTCATTGTTGGTGTGAGTAGTCTGAACTAATACAACAGTACATGTAAAGTCATGACATGAAATGAAACAATAAATAAAGTCAATATTATCTGCCTGCAGCCACGTCAGGCTGAGACAGTGCTGCCTGTAGTCAGTGGTGTCAGGATGCATAAAGCGTCTCATGTCTCCCACAGGGGGTGTTCTTGTGGAGCGCCATACAAATGGTTCCTCTCACAATGGGAGACTATGTGTTCCCAAACTGGGGTCAGGGAGTGGGCTGGCTCATGGCGCTGTCCTCCATGGTTCTCATACCAGGATACATGATCTATATGTATCTCGGGCTCAAGGGCACTTACAAAGAGGTAAGAAATTGTCTGTTGGATTTGTTGGGTGATGGGAACAGGTTTGTCGACTTTGTGTTTTGAGATCTGGTTGTTTGCTATTCTACCCATAACCAAATGGTTTTTCTTATGTAAGTAATTTGCACTCTTCTTCTCTACCAGCGACTTCGGATAATGCTTCAGCCTCCTGCAGTTGTCAGGCGAACTCAGGAGAATGGACCTGAGCAGCAGGCGGAGACCAACGCTGCTAATCTCTCCAGCCCTGCCAATCCAGCCAATCCTGCCAGCCCTGCCAACCCAGCCAATCCTGCCAGCCCTGCCGACCCAGCTCCTGCAAACCCCACCAGCCCAACCAGTCCGGCTCCTGTCAACTCAACCAGTCCTGTGACCCCCGCTAACCCGGCTCCTCCATCGGCCAATCCAGCCACCGCTACTAGCCCGGTGAACCCAGCCACTAGTCCCACCATCACCACCACCATCAGCAGCACCACCATGACAACCTCCTTAAGCCCCACCGCTGCCACCACCACCACAGCAAGTCTGGCTAATACCACCACCACAACAATGAGCCCAACCAGCCCACCGCCCAACCCGGCTAGCCCAACGGAGCCTGTTAACCCCCCAAACCCAACAAGTCCAACCTCTAACCTGACCAATGCCGAGGCCAACGTGTAGACAACAAAGGAACCCTCATGGAGCATGTAGACAAAAGAGAACATTACAAAGGACTTCCAAGATTTTAATTGATACACCTACCTCCAGGGGCAATATGTGATCAAAATAGATTTTCGAAACCATTGTTTAATTTTTCTGCATTTGTAAAACCAAGCCAATGATGTCTTATTGTTGGTTTGCATTCCAAAAACAATATCAAAGACTGTTAGTGTTCACAAATACAACCATAAATCTGAATTAAAAAAATGTAAACATACTGTGTAATACTGTGAGAAAAGAAAAAAACATAGAGATATAGATTAGAGATTTGTTGAATATCTTCATGAATCAAGTAAATACCGTGTGAATATAGTAGATGAAGTAGTGAACAAAATTGACATCATTGAAGAGTGCAAAGGATGGCGTCAATTTTATTGTGGATGTTTACTAAACCTCACGCAGTTGTCTCTTTTCCAAACATTGCACTCTGTGAGGTAAACTACAAGCCACAAGGCGAATGGGGGGGAGCTCTGAGTAAGCACAATGCCAATAAGAAGTTCATGTTTAGGAGTAATCTGGAGCAATCCAGTATTTGTTGCAAAAGATTTTGTGTGTGAGAGAGACTGTTATTTTTTTCCTTCCTTTTTTTTCAGTAAAAAAAAAATAAGAGAAAACTTTTATGTGATCGAAACATTTTTAGAATTATTTTTAGGATGTTTTATACTATATGTGTTGTGATGGAGGACCAAAATCAATAGGCAGACAAAAGCAAAAACTATGCCATTTTAGTGTTTGGCAAAGCACCGGGTACAAAGTAGTACAAAAAAAAAAAGAAAAAGCACACAGGGTTAGAAAAGTGATTTCCAAACATCTACTACGACTATCCCTTAATGCTGACAGTCAATCCTGTTTACGTTTTGCATGCTTTCCTCAGGAACATCAGTGGAAAATTTCTGAAATGTCTCCTGACAAATGAAAAAAAAAAGAAGAAGAAGAAGAAGAAGAAGAAGAAGAACAGAGAAGGCCTTAAGCCAATACACCAATTTCATCTAAGCCATAGTCTGTTTACATGACTGGGCAGAAATACAAAATACCACTTTGTATGCTAGCACAAAAACCTGGACCAACTCTGTGTTGAAGTACAGTCTTTCTTTTTTCTTTATGTGTAATGATCAATCATAGTTTGATCAATATGTATTCAGCAATACATATGTAGATGTATAAGTGCAGGCCAGTAAGCAAGTGGTCTGTTTCTCTTTTTGTTTATGTTGTCTTTTTACTGGTGAAAAGCACAAAGCTTTAATTTCCCCAGACTTTTGCCATGGCGTGTTAGGACAATGTTAGTTTGCTTCTATGGCAGCTACTGTGAAAGGCATCTGGTTGAACAGAACATGTTTACTTAGAAAAGCAAAACAACTGAGCGAAAATGTGAAATGGCTACAGTTCATGTCCTGTGAATTTTGTATAAAGTTACTCTACCACAGTTTTCTCTGGAACTTTGTTGTAAAACTGTACCGTGTAAAACATGTAACTGTGAATGTCTGTAATACATTGGAAGTTATTGTCTAAATGTTGAAAAAATGGAGTTGCTGTTTTCTGCAATAATATTTTGATCACAGAAGCTAAAGCACATATCTTACAGAAATATATGAGATGATGATGACAATGAAGATACTGACGATTATATTAAAAATAGAAACTATGTCTAGTAAAACAATATTGTTTTGTATATTTTTAACTGTCTCACTGCCTAATGTAAAACATAATATAAACATGATATGTATCTAAATGGTGTCACATGATAAAGCACGATTGTTATGTTATACAAACAGAAAAAGACTGAAAAAATAAAGAATTATAGAAAATATAAATACAATACATGCCTGGCATATGTCCCTTATAGCATGTGTGTTTAAAGTAGCGGTCCCATGCTTTTCAACGTTGTTATCGGGAAATTAGGTCAACCCAACTATCCTATCAAAAGATGTACGCTGCGCTGAATCCTCCTGCAGTAATTGACTATTGTTCCTTTTCTTGTAAATAAACCCTGTTGTTATCCATAGAGTATTTCTACTATCACATTTGAGAAAATGTGAGACCAATAAGATTACAAGCAGGGATTAAGTTTTTAAAAAAAGACCCATATCTGGGTTCATTTTTTTGTTTCATTTGAATGAGGCCAGGAGGGACCTTTAAAAGTGTTTTTTCAGTGAAGATGACATGCAGCTTAACTGTACCATGGGGTTAAAAAAAAGGAACTAAACATTAAAATCTGAAGCCTTTCTTGGTGGTTTATTGAGTGTCAGAAACACAAGCTGATAGAGAGGCCTCGGCAAGCAAGAAAAACATCACCACAAAACAGCTCCTGCCCCGGGGCCTGGCGTACCCACCCGCCCCATCTCCCCAGCCTCTTATGACTCTGTGTGTATTTATGTGTTTGTGCATGTGTGTTTGTGTGTGTGTGTGTGTGAGTGTGTGAGTGTGTGTGCCTTCGTCTTCTTCTCCCCCACCTCCTGCAGTTGCTGCTTCCATTAGCTTCCAGTGTGATAAAAGAGACGGCACCAGCTGACACCACCACAATGACTTGCCATGGATAAAAGAATGAGATGTCCCCTCTAGTAGCTCGTGGCAAATTGTATGTGTGTCTGTGTGTGTGTGTGAAAGAGTGAGCGAGAGAGAGAGATGGGAAGAGGAGGAGGAGGAGGAGGAAGAGGAGAAGAGGTTAGGTTAGACAGAAAAAGCTATGTGTTTGGGCAGACTGGGGTTTGAATAATGCCCCTAATAGGGGCTCATATAAACTAGGCCCTGATGGATGACTTACTAGTCTCCTTTATTCCCAGTTGTGCAATTTAGCATCATTACCTATGAAAACCAGTCACAACCAAGACAACCCAAACTGATGTGTCCGCAAGAGCCATAGATCTTCATTTTCGGCAAAGGGGAGGACAGGAGGAGGAAGTTCTTGATTAGTTGCAAGCAATCTAGCAGAACACAATTAGTCTTAGGTTAGTGCCAGCAATTTTCAGCATCATCTGGAGAGACGGATTTAACTTATTTTATTTTGTGACCAATATATATTTATTTTATTGCCAATATAATTACAATATTTGTAACAGAAACAAAAATATGTTTTCATGGGCTTTGGTAGGGTGAAAAATATTTGTTTTGTAATTCTTCCAGAGAGGATGTGCGTCCTATTTCTGAACTTCCGTCTTTTTGTTCCCCTGCTCACTCTCGCCAACTCTCCAACGACCAATACTTGCTGACATCCCAGTGTTACGCTGAAATCTGTGACCCGTGTGACCTGATTAGGAATTTCAGCTGTATTGCCACTGCAAATGCTTTTTTTTTTTTATTATTATGCTCACATAGTGTGTTTTGTCACTAGAATGGTGCCCCCACAGTATTCAGATAGAGTTAACATTTTGATAACTGTTAAACAAAAAATGTGACCTCATAAAATTCAGGTTGGATACTTGTTCTGTGGAAGCAGAAACTGCATGATGGCCAGTGGGCACCAGGTCAGAGATTTTGATGTGACACCCATTCCTACAATATGATGACTTTAAGCAGTCATGATGGTGCCCAAGTCGGTGCTGATGTCCAAACAGCCTGAATGTTATCATTTTGTCAGCTACTGTACATCTCTCTCTCTTTTTTGCTTTTTATTGGCTTAATGAGGAAAGGTGGGAATGGTTTAAAAGTTTAGGTGTTATTTTCATTTTTACTGTCTCATAATGCGCTGTGATTAAGGGGTGTATAAATAAACTGACACTGTAGGTGAGGTGTGTGTATGCATAAGTGCTGTGCAAACTGACTCATTAATTGATATAGATAGCATTAATTATTGTGATACTATTTTTTTCGTGCAGTTTCTGGGCTGCTCGGCTCCATTTTGTGGCCAGATCTGAGAAAAGGGACATTGTTTGGTGTTTAGCATTTCTTGGCACTCTCTGCTGCGAGCCTATTTTTAAAGTTAAAAAGTGCTCGCAGTGTGGCCGCAAGAGAGGACACTGTAGAAGCAAACTGGTGATCCATGATGCTTTTATGAAAGGATGACAGAACGCTACAGCTTATAAACTCACACAGGCTGCAATGATTAATCCTCATAGCCCACTTAGAGCAAGAGAAACTAATTCTGCTGTGAAGATGAAAAGACTGATAATTATGTTTATACTTTCTCTGTTTTTAACCCCAATGCCAAAGGATTTTTTAAATCATAATGCCCTATTGGGTTTAAGTTGTTGTGGGTCACCGAACCTGCGTATTTTTGATGTGGATTTTGTGTTATCATTTGTGACATTTTTCCTGTGATGCATTTACTATAGTTTGCCCCAGACTTCTGTCTTAGGTACACTCACCCGAGAATTCAAAGCAAATACATTAATGAATAACTAATCTTTGCAGATGCATGAATCTACATATCAATGTAATCAGAGGATGTTGTGTGCATGGCTATTTCCAACAGAGGGGCTGAGAGGATGTCAAGCATGCAAAGCCTCTCTGCATATATGCTAATCGGGCTCCATTTTCCAATCTGGATATGAACCTTGCTGAAATGAACTTGTTTACCCGCTCAATTTTAAGGGACCAAAGTGTCTTTTTTTGCACATGTACGCAAACTGCACTGTTGCTTACACATCAAGCATATATTTATGCAGTGTGTGTGTGTGTGTGTGTGTGTGTGTGTGTGTGTGTGTGTGTGTGTGTGTGTGTGTGTGTGTGTGTGTGTGTGTGTGTGCGTGCGTGTGCGTGTGCGTGTGCGTGTGCGTGTGCGTGTGTGAGAGAGAGAGAGAGAGAGAGTTGAGATTAATTGGTGCACACTAAGATGTGAGATCGTGGATTCCCCATGATTTTGCTATTCGATACTGTGTTCTTGTGACACAGCAAATATTGCGGTTATTTCAGGCAGCGAAGCTCGCAGGTGAGTGCAGCATAAGATTTCTGTGCAGATGCAAATATCTGATCCTGTAGCCTACACCAAAGACTTTACCCTGTCACAAATCAGAGGGGTTTATCACTCTTGCTGTGAGAATATCTATGGGTTTGAATTAACAAATCCCTCTCTTCAGGAAATTATACAGACCCTTCAAAAAAGGGTTTCAATTTACATTACATTGCCCTTCCCCCAGCCTGCCTCCTTTGGCAGCTCATAAACCAACAATACCATATGATGAAACCTGTACCCATCTGTCTCGTCTAGAGTCTAATGTAAATATTACTACTGTTTGCATTTGTCTTCTGTATTTTTTTACAACTGTGTATTCATAAAGTAAAATGTTATTTGAGTGTGATCCAAAGAGGAGATAGCATTTTAAATCAAGGCATATTATTTAGAGGCAACTGTAATTAAAGTGAATTTCTGTAAGTGAGCATGAATTTAAAGTCACAGTCAAGAGGAACATTTTAGCTAATCAGGAGACTGTCCCCTGCTACCTTCAGTTTGCTCTAGTGCTTCTTGTCTTTTGTCACAGCTTATAACATCTCCCCAATGTGCCAGAGGCTTATGGGGGAGTCATTGTAGATTACAGCCTGGGTCAAACGCTGAATGCAAATCAGGCTGAGGAATAGGCGAAGTGAAACACTGAAAAAAAAAGAAAAAAAGAATCAGGGTGCCGGAAAGAGAGAGCAATCTTTTCTTATTGTATGAATCTGTCAAAATCCAAACAAAAATATGAATCACTGTATTCAAATATCGAATGACTATTTCCAATGTCATCCAATTTACAGGACTGAATAGCTCATGCCAAACATCTGCCAAAGGGAGAAATTCCACATGGTGAGCAAGACATGTTACTCTGCCTGGATGTCACGCACAGTGGGTGCTCTGGATGATCTTGTGCCCTGATGTGAAGCCAGTGGGAAGAAGGACTAGCTCTCCAGTGAAGCTCCTCTAATGGCTTCCTCCTGGATTCCCTGCCCAAAGGGTTTCAGGGGCCTGTATTCTACCCTGGGACTCTTTATGCTGGAGTTTCGGCTGTGGGACTTTGATAATAGCTGACAAATGAAAAACTCTGCCAACATCAAATGGAGTTATTTGTTTCACTGCTCTCACATAGAAATGACAACAGGAACGGAAACCTACTGCGTGTTCCACTGAATATAATTATTCTGCAGCTATCTCCTGGAACTGAATCCACCCCAACTATAAATACTGCTGCTACCTTCAAATACCTATCTGTAACCATGTGTAAATTATGAGCATTTGTACAAGCATGTTTGTTTTTGTATGAGCATGTGCACATAGATTTACTGTATGTGAGTGCATACAAATACTCCATTTAGTGTAAAGACAGAACCAGGCAGCTGCTTCAGGCACAGCTTTGGTAAAGACTGGAATATTAAATAAGTTCTGTCAGATCATGCCAGCACACACTTAACACTTCCCTCCTCAGGATGTAAGCTGAGTCTCTTCAGTTTAAAATAAATGGGAACTGAGAGTGAGGTGGAAGGTGAGGAACAGGTGACGAAGTTCCTGACCTTAAACTATTATGATTTTATTTCAAATTTAAAGTAATTATCTGTATAGTTTAGCACTATAGTTTCATAGTTTTACTTTTTGTACACAAACAAACATTTCTTTGATTATTTTTGGCACACTGTTATATGCAAATGTGACCAAGTGTCCTCCACACGTGTTTTGCATGTATTACTCCTACTGTTGCATGACATTTTCACTCATAGTTATGCCCTTGACTGCACAATATGACTGAGCAGAATAAGACACAGATGCAGACACATTTAAGCCGACCCACATGCATAAATAGCCCCCTCCCTCAAATAAGAATCGAAAACTGAGACAAACACACGAGACACATACAGTGCTCTGCTCTGGGAGACATTTTGAAGGCCTGTTAATATTCAGTTTACTCTTTCTGACACACAGAAAATACTCAGGCAACTTTTATAGAAGCGCTGTCATATGCAAACAAGCTCATTCATTCCCTGTCTGCCTAACTGTCTTTCTTAAACAACACACACAGGCACAGATGATGATTAAGAGGTCTGAGGGCCTTGAGGGCATGCTTGGCTGCAGTGAATCATAGCTATGATGTGGTGCATGCTTTCTATTCTGATTTGTCAGAGGTTTGGGAACTGTGTTCACTGATGAGTGAGCTGGACCGGGCATGGCCACAGCGGCCTGTCCAGTCTGTCCTTCCTCCCCCTTAGGCACCTTAGATCCGCTCTCTCCATCCCCTCCCTGAGCTAAACAGTGACAGGTAAGACACACCGAGAGCAGCCAGCACATTGCAGGATAGAGAGACGGAAGCGGCCAACGAGGTCACGACAGAGCCAAACAGTGGAGCACAACAGATTGCATTCACCTCACTGAGACATGAGACAGGAACCACAAAACTTATGTTCTGCCACAAGACTAATTCCAGGTTTACCTTACACCATATTTTCTTATTCAGTGCTTGTTTTATGTACTTCAGTTTGAAATATACTGGTCATAATTATATTCCCTCTATCCTCAATCCAAAAGTCAACTCACGTTTTGGCGTTCAACGTTAAATATATGTGGACGAAAACAACATTGAGATGTATTGATTATGGTCTATCATTAACTTTTATACTTTCATACCTCGTACCAAGGGATTTGTGCATATTTACTACAGTTTATTAAGCATCAGTGCCAAGTCCAAGGCCACACAATGCTTGTAATTTTTTAAACATGTGTCAACAAGCATGAAACAGTTAAGTCCTGGGTGAAGATTATCCAACAAACACAGTATGGTCAATTTCAGCCAATCCAATATGACTCTCATTTGGATTCACCAAAAACCTAATTTCATCTTCAGCAAGTGTGAAAGGATGCATTTTTACTTCATAGACACTCAATTCCTCTATGTACATTTAAGCAAAAGCAAATCCCTCGACAGCTACTTTCAGGTCAAGGTTAAAGGTGCTTTTTGGCTAAAAACCAAAAACCTTCCACAGGGCATGATGGGTCAACATACTCTATACAGTGTGATCTTGTAAAAGGTTTCTACAAACCTGATCACCAAACTGTAGGGAAGCATCTTTGAGAGGGCTAAATAATGGTTATTCCATTCCATCATTTAACTCTTTGGCTACAACTTGATAACATTGACTTGTATAATGGTAGCTCAATCACATATTGACCTACAAACTTTGTTTTTTAAGAGATATTTCAAATGTAAATGTTCCAGTTTCATAAAAAAATCATGACAATTGGTTAAAAAACAAACAAATTGAGGTCATGATTCACATTTATGTCAGTCCCATCTATCCAATGTATCTAACCAAGCACCAATGCACGCATATCAGAGTTGGAATACAAAGATTTTAGGTGCAGCAACTTACAATGTCATTGTAAAAACTTTAGGTGAAAACTAATTTTCTATAATGAAGTCATCCTGTATGTCTAAACATTAGTTGCTTCACCTTATTTAAGCTTTATTTATATGTGTCCTGCAGACTTCCTTACCTTTAATTCAGCAGATGCTTTTGAGATCTCTGCTCTCCTTCACACGTATCATTTGTTGTGTGATATGTAGATAGGACTGAATGTCACAGGCACACATGACAGTAAGATAAAAACATGCACTTGGTATTGAGAGAGCCAACAT
Organism: Scomber scombrus; assembly: GCF_963691925.1. Taxonomy (NCBI): domain Eukaryota; kingdom Metazoa; phylum Chordata; class Actinopteri; order Scombriformes; family Scombridae; genus Scomber; species Scomber scombrus. The sequence goes on along the minus strand of NC_084979.1, from coordinate 21,482,348 downwards.
TATTTACAATAATTCATAATTGTCTGAAAAAGTATTATTTTTAATACTTGAAATATGTTGAAATAAAAGGTATTGGAATTATTACCCATTAGGAGTAATAGTTCATATTTAATGCTAAAAAAGCATGTTACAGTAAAAATGCATTTTAATTATATAAATAAAGGAAAAACCCTTGCCAGTATCCAATGATACATTAAAACGCTTTGAGACTACTTCCAAATTACTTAATGGCTGACATTTTTATTTTATTAAACATCACATTCCTATAAATACTGGCTGAATTTAAGTTGGTATTCTATAAATACAACCCCAGATGTGAGCTTGGAGCCATCAAGTGGGTCTGAGAATATGAGTGGAGGCGATACGTTGTGCGGGAGTGGAGTTCCTGTGGCCTGTCAAACACATCCTCTGGCAGGGCCTAATGTGGCGTGTGACACGTCACACCCTATCACTCTGCCTTACAGATGACCAGCCGCTTACGTATGCCGCGTGCACCACTGGATCCCAAACCAGACACTGTCAGGTGTGATAACAGTTTGAGCACCAAACCCACTCTGAAACCTTGCCCTCTCCCATTCCACCACAATTCACTTGATGCAGCGGCCACAAAGACTCACAGTTCTGCTATGCACTAGTGCAAGCATGTGCTGTGTCCTAAAGATGCTTTTATTCCTGGTTCACCTGTACATTTCCCCCAGGCTGAGGGCCAGAGATAACCCTGCCGCACTGCTCCCTCAGACCAGCAAACCACTCTCCATCACTCGGGGGTTTAATAGAGATTAGGACTGCTGGTGATCCCAGCTCTTTGGAGGGAATCAGATACTTCTACATCTGCTGAGGTTCACTATGGGAATACTTAAATAATTAGAGACAATAGTTTGTGCTACATGCACCCAAATGTAACTTGTACACCACTGTATAACAGTTGAACAAGTTTTTCCCCCTTCGGAGGATCTATTCTCTGAAAATTGCACACTAAAGGCTCATATTTTTTTCCCCCTGTTCTTTATTTTGTCATATGTGCCCTTTGGTCCCAAAATGTGCTGCCAAATGTTCCCCCAGCACACACTCATTATTTCAATCCTCACAAGGCTGTGGACAGGCCCAGCCTCTCTGACAGCGTTTGATGCTCTCTTGCTCTTCCTCTCTCTTTGTCACTGTTTCTTCCACTTGATGGAAACCTTTGTTTTTGTGTGAATAAGATGACTTTGTTTTTTGTTTTTTTCGTTGTTTTCTCTTAATTTAATTTTATCAACGCTACCTGGCTTTGTGTGAGCATGTGTGTTGAACACATTAGGTTATTTTGTAGTGGTGACAATTAGGCTAGTCTGCTCGTTCACACACAGGAAAGAATTCTGCAAGATGTTGAGCGGAAATGCTTCCAGAAAAAATGTTTTCATCATAATTGCATCAGTTTTTCAAGGACATTTTTTCTAATTGTAAGAGAGGCAGGTCCTCAAAGATAATATGTCAAAGTTGCAATGAATTAAATGGTGATGAAGCTTTTCTGTGAGAGGATTTGATATTCTTTTATTAAAATCAATCTCTTTCTGACACCTGCTTGATTTTTTCCTGACTGGGTTAAAGTTGACTTCCTTGCAAATGTGTGTAATGACTAGTAAATGAATGAGAGCATGTCAAAAAGTGAGGTGTAAGATCTTCACGCCTGAAGCATCTCTATCAAGTCTTGTCTATCTGGTCTAACCTTTTCTTCTTTACGGTGAACCTCTGATCATTTCCCATTTGCTCTGTTTGGTTTTCAACATGAAGGGGAATGCCAAAGCAGATAATAATGCACTCTACTGTATAGTTCTTTGGGTACTGAAGACTGATAAAACAATGTGATGGTAGAAGAGAAGAAAATCGGCAAGGAGCAATTTTTCTGTGCTAGATTGTTCTCTTTGATCTGGAGTGCAGTGAAAGGAGGGCATTATGTAACGTCTTCGGCACACATGGCCGACTGTGTGACTGCCAAACACACAGGGGGGAGAGGAAGTGGTGGTGGGGTGCTGTGGCAAAGGAGGGATGGAGGGGGGGCAGACAGACAAGAGGAAAGAGATAGGGCCATGGAAGATAGTAGTAGATGGACGTAAGAGAAAAAAACCCTATTGCTCCTCATATTGGTATTGGGTCACTTTCCTTATTAAGGCTGCTCAGTCAAGCAGCTGTAATGTGGGCCCTAACAAGCCTCATAATGAGACATGAGAATGCCCGTTAGTGATGGTTCAAACATTTATCTGCTGTTCAGTGCCCAAAACCTACTATCTCAATGCGAGTCCTTTTCCGCCTGTTGTTACACAGAGTAAATTGAAATTATATGAGGTCCTGATAATGTACGAAAAATACGTCTCTAGCTAACAGGAAATATTAGCCTATCATTTGTACGTCCTAACTGGAAGCAAGCCATTATCTTGAAGGAACAACAAAATGGTAGTATAGTCATGCTATTGTGCAGCAGATGGCCTTTTAAATCAATCATTTCCAAATCAATCAATTATTTATAACAGTATGAAATTTAAGCCAACTGTATCAGTGGGAAATCACTGGCTGTGTCAAGCACCATACGGCCATACAGCAGGCCAAAAACAAAAACAGGTCAATGATATAGCTGAGACAGCATGCAGCATAGTGTGATTTAAAGGAGAAATGTATTAATAGGATCCTGCCAAATCAATGTAACATTCACGTCACAAATGCAGGCCTTATCCAGAAGGAGTTGTCTTAACTGACGGAAGGAGGAAGTGAGGAAAAGGCAGAGAGCGATTGGTAGAGTGTGTCGGTGGTGGTGTGCAGCTGAAAACTGATGTTGAGATGGCCTGACAGGGTCTGTTTCTGTTCATTGGAAGACTGTTATCCAGAGTGACCGTGTTGTCTTCCCTTTCCTCCACAAAGGTTATGCCATTGCCAGCAGTCCACATGACACAATGAATGAGCCACAATTGCCTGAGCCACAGAAGCTCATCAGGTCAGTCTTAAAGTACCCAACGCCCTGCACCCAATCACTACGTTTGAGAGTCATTTATGGGTACATCAGTGTTGGATCTCAACATTTCCCGGCTTGTTTGCGACCTATAGTGAGGCTGCGACTGCATTTTAAAAAATGACGTGCTTGGTAATCGGGTGTGTTGGGCTGTCAGCTCAGGGTGCATGATCTTGCCAGCATGACTCAAGTCTGCCCGTGAGCTGCTTCCTGTGCCTGTGCATCTACTCCAGTTGCCTGTATGATCTATTTTAGATTATTTTGCCCAAGGATGTGTGTGCATCCTCACAGCAGAGAGCCAAAGAATGAGGAAGAAGAGGAGGGGGAATAGATAATGTTCAAATAATCTACAGGCAATCATGCAAATTCCCCAGACGTTGTGCACTCGGGGATGCTGTGGATAGGGGTGCAGCCTTGCATTCTATTCAGGCACAACAAATTTGGAATTATGCAAACGAAAGAATGAGATCTCTATCAGCCAATTGTGAAGTCTAGCAGCCATCGTGTGCGACACTGCATGGGACACTTTTCCCATTTAGCCCGTAGTAAAATCATGCATTTATCCAATTGGATTAATTAAAACTCCATACCGTGTCCAGAGTGCACTGTGTTAAACCGTTTTCATTGGTTCATCCATTTTACATAACCAACAGAGGAAAATGGAGAAGACAGTGTTCAACATATGTGTTTCTTGACCGTGTCTAAAATCAGCAGCCCATCCTGTTAGAGCAATAACCTGAGGAAGCGACTCAGAGACCAGTCCTCCATCGCAACCACAGATGTCATGCTCCTTGTGGCCTTCACACACTGAAGGGGCCAAGCTGAGTTTGGCGTGACCCTGATGTGTCATCTTGATTTAGACACTATTTTCGTGTCGAGTCGTGGCCTGAGATCTGCGTGCATGTATGTGGCCGTTTGTGTGTGTGTGTATATCCACGATTGGTTTTGCGCAAGCAGGAAAACGTGGATCCCTTCACCATAATCCCACAAGAGCAGGCTTCCTTGGAAGGCATGGTGCAGCAGAAGCAGGGGCATTGTGGTTGGTGAATGACTGGGTCTAATCTCGTGAAGGCAGTGGTCTGTTGGAGGGGCTTTTGAGCAGATTTGAGCCTGAGGGGTGAGAGTAACAACAACCAAAAAGAAAGAAAAGAAAGATCTTTCCCTTCTAGTTTAAAGATTTGCCTTATGAATGGTGCTCAGCAAATTCAAATTAGCCAAAGTGGAGGTATACTCATTTACATTTTCATTCAGCCTATAAGGATTCTATTTATAGCTTAAAATTGAACAGTGGATATGCTAATCCTACCCCATGTTTCCAATACATGCATCTACAAAGAAATGTTAAAAAGATCATTCAAACCAGGAGACAGGGGGATCCAGAGTCGTGTGGAGTAATATCTACAATGCCTTCTGCTCTCAGCATGAAAGCAATATCTTGTTACCTATAGATGATTTTAAATGCAAAGTACATTTTCACATTACCAAGAGACACATTGAAGAAATGCTGCATCCATATCAATCTTCCCTGAATGATGAAGCTCATGTCTTTGTTTGATCTCCAGGGACTGGAGAATTTTGGGGGAGGCTGTTTAGTGGTTTAACACCGCCATCTGCTGGTCGGGAAAGAGAAGTCAGCTAATCTACAATCCAGCTCCTGCCATGTCTGAATTATCTGTCATATTACCCCATTTCCATTATAACATAATAATGTGGATGTTAAAATGCTTTCCCTATGAGGTCAATGCTTAAATCGGAATCGAGCAACACTGAATCATCAATCATAATATCTCCTTTTCTGACTTTAAAAGTAATGGATTTTCCCAGCAGCAATTATCCAGTCTTTAGTTACCATGACACCAAATCAACCAAACAGCATCTATGGCCAACTGAGTCCAAAGAGGCTTCAACTGTGCTGTCTGGGGGAACAAGCCAGCTGCTTGTTGAGAACACGATAACTTGGCCATGCAAGCTGTGTCTCTCTCTCTCACACACACGCACACACACAGTTGCTAAGTAGAAAAGGAAAGGCATTAAATATACCTTTCTCAACATGCTTTGAGTTTTTCACTGGAAAACTGATGAATACGTGTTTGAAACTGGAAGGAGAAAGACACTGGGAAAGAGAGCGACTCGTTAAGTTTTCTAAAAAAATGTTTTCCAGCATACACTTGTTTGTTTTCTACTGACAACTGGGACAAGTGAGTTACAGCTGCTGTCTTGATTGTCAATGCTGTAAGCTCTACAGATCCCCAGGATGATAGATAAAGAAAGGAAGGTCAACAAAGTGAGGCAAAACAAGATCCATCCTCATACTATACACCATGTCTTTGTTACAGCCTTTTTTCAAGCCTACAGGGGAGAGTATTTGATGCTCTAAGACTAGACTGTGGGTGATGGAACAAACACTATAAAGATCCACATAATGTTTAGAAATGAGCATAAATCACATTTTATAAACAACGATCAATGAATGTACTTATACATATAATCAGACTTAGCTTATAAGGTTTACTGTAATAAAACATTCGTCATCAGCTTGTCCCTCTAAAACAGTCTGGTTAACACTGAGAAATCTTTTTTTTTTCAGTGGCAGCGTTTGTCCAATGAAAACAGAGTGAGCCTGATTGCTTGGTTCAGAAAGGTTCTCTAATCAGTGTAACCACCTCCTTATTGACTTGAGTGTCTACAACACTGAGAAGTCTACATAGCGTTTCTATCAATACATTCCTGTTTGAGAGAGAAGCATAAACCTGCTCTACACATTTCATAAATAACCAGTTTTACTTGAAGTTGAACTCACTGTTTGTCACTAAATGCATGACAAAAATACTATCATCAACAAAAAAACTATGATTCCTGTAAGTACCCCATACGCTGCACCTGATTGGTCCTACTTTAGATCAGTCAGCAAAGAAATCCGACATAGGCTGGTATCCCACTATATTGTCATCATACCCCAATAATTATAGACTCACATCCAGCTATCCTTGAACTAAAGTAAGATGCCTATTTCATTATTTACATGGAGAGAAAAAACAAATTTTTGTTGACTTGAAAGGAAATTGGAACAGAAATGAGACAGTTTGTGACAGCAAGTTTAAAAAATGCAACAAAAACTGCATACATATATTATTTGCTCTTATGACAGCAGTAAGTCAGTTTATTTTTTAAAGGGGATGACAAAAAACAGCCTCTGCAAAGGTAGGCATTTGTATCTTTATTTGGAAGAAATTAAGTACAAAACAGTGGTGCTTTCTTCCAGAGAAATAAGGACATAAGTATACAAATGTTGCTTTTTTTCCCTCTATGTGGTTGACACATGGAGCAGGTACTTTCTGCAAACAGTCTTTGAGATACAGATAGTCTAAATATAGCAATTAAATAACAATGGACTAATACCCCAAACATATTACTGAAAAACCTACTTGTGTCAAACAAGTAGATCCCATGATAAGCCCTAAATCCCACTATGGTACACACAGAAAGCTAAACAAACTCTTTAAACTGTTAGCACAGAGGTCTTTCTGAAACTGCACCAAGAAAGTCTTTGATCAAAAGACTGTTGTGTTCCTGCACTTATACATTATCTGACAAATGTGGGAAAATAATCAACTTTTAGAAAGATGAAATGCATGGTTAGAAGATAATGAACCTCCATGCTACATATGAGAACACTACTCTTAATAGAAACAAAACATCTATGATCATTCCGCGCGGCGCAATGATAGTCTTATATGAGTAAAATAAAATATAATGACAGGATAGCGTATGTAACAATTTTAAAACTGTAAAATATTAATACAAATGTTTGTTTTCACAGACAATTGAAATTTTAAAAAAAAATCTGAATTTACAATACCATATCTTAATCAGTGTTGACAAATAGGTTACGCTACTATAAGTAGAGAATTTCAAAAGGGTGAGAAATTAATTTAAACAAAACTCAACTGCGTAAAATACTTTGTGACTCACTTACACCTTTTCTCCATGATGAGGAAGATTTTTGCAGCTCACACAATGACGTGACCTGGATTTAAACTCACAAAAAATTGTAACAGTACTTGCTAAATACAACTGAAGTGACAGTCATGGTGGATGTTGATACCTACTCGTGAATTAAGGACACCCATATTGCATTAAATTTTTAGTTTTAAACAAAATCAACTGCTTTGTCATTGAATCAATGGAAATGTCTCATTGCCGTTCTCGTAAGAAACAAATCAAAGTTAGAATTCTGTTGTCCCTACGTTTTACTAAAAGTCCACATGAAACTAACGTGTTCAGAATAAATAAAGGCATTGCTAATAGACTGTGCTACAGAGGGTGAGATTTAGCTGTATTCAGTCATGTATAGGCAATAGCATCCAGCTCCATAGAATAACAAAGCAATGTAGCCTATTAAACTGCATTCAGACAACCTTGCCAGAGGCTGTGATTTGTAGATGGATGCTAAGTTATACACCTACATATAGTAATGAAAACCAGATACAAAAAATATATTGAGTACGACTGTACCAGCAGTGAGTATTTCTAAAATGTTACAGATAAAAAATAAATTCTGAGTAAATATATAGTATAGAATAAAGGTTTGTAATAGAATCCAGCTATTTGAAACATGCTTCCTAGTTACAGAGATATCTACTATGATTGATATTAGTTTACTAAGTAATCAGCCACAGTGAGCATACAGAAGGGAAACTAAAATTATTTAGTTAACAGTGGATACGTCCAGTTCAGGATTAGATTAATTTTAGTGTTTCAGAAAGCAGAGGGGGAACCAGAGCCTTAATTGCATTATCACAATTTCAAAAGTCGCTTTTTTTTTTTTTTTAAACACAGGTAACCTGCTACCTAAATGGTCAGAAATGTAATAGTGCAAATGAGACCTGGCATTCCTTTTCAAGTAATATAAGATTTAAAAGCAGTGTGATTTTAAAACAAAAACAATGAGAAGGTTAGCACTTAGTGAGAAAACCACTTCTATGGCTTGTATGCTGATGGAAAAGGCAGGGAATTTCTTTGGCTATCAAGGTAGGTGAAAGGCAGGTAAAGCAGAACATGAGCTCCTAAACAACTGACCACTGTGTGAATCTCATTATCAATGCAACATAAAATCTATGATTGTACAGTTTCCACAGCCAACATTGTCAACCAAACTATGCAATATTTCTTTTCTCTTCAGGAGAGACACTTTGCCAATTTTAGAGTCCAAATCTGAGTTGAGTTTTCTGATAAATGGTTTACCTCGAGGTCCACAAGTGAACAGGCTAAGTGAGCATCATATGTCTTATATTGTTCTTGGCTAAGGGAAGTTGATGCTTGGCAAGAAAAAGACAGTGGACAATCTCCACTCTCATATATGAACACCAAGGAAGTGATTGTAATGTTTACTCCCCTCAGCTTTATGGATCTGCCTCTGGGGTTTGATGACCCCCACCTTTGGCCTTGATTTGGAGCCAAGCATCTCCCAGTGCCTTGGCAAAATGGTCATCCACTGAACCAGTGATGGACACAGAGTCGGACACAGACTCCGCTTCTTTGTAGTTTTTCCCAAGGCTGCGACGGAAGTGCTCCTCAATCACAGGATCACAGACTGTATTAGCTAAAATAACATTGTGTGGGGAACAGGAGAGAAAAACACGAGTTAAATATACAAACATGTAATACATAAAACATCACAGCTACAATTACTGATTCCCTTTGTTGCAGAGTTAGATGAAAATATAAATGACACATATATTCTTCTGGTCTTAGAAATATGTTCATTCTCATAACATGTATTGCATTCCCTTTCATCTGAAATGTTTCATTAACAAAACAATACTGCAGAGGGGGAAACAAATATATATAAAGTATTAGATTACACAATGTGTGTAACAAGCTTACCATTGGTCTTCCTTTCATCAGTAGGTAGGCTGGGAGAGCAGCCATTCATGTGGCAGTGGGATAGGTTACAATTGCGGTTGCTCGCAGGGGCACAAGTAATAACTGAGGGGCGATTCTATAGGTGGAAAAAAAAAACATACCGTCAGCAAACACTCACAATAATATGTAAGGGTTAGTAAAAAAAAAAAAAAAAGAACCCTCACAGATCTGCGCCATTACATTTGAGCTGGCTATCATGCAAGACAAATTCTTAAATTTATTGTGGTCTTAACCTGATCACCATGATACTCTGTAAAGCTGCAATTTAAAAAAACAAATCCTCTAGAGAAAGAGAACAGATTATGTTTTCACTCAATGTAATCTGTTACACTTAAGTGTCTTTTAATATTTTTTTTTGTCACTGTGAACATCTGATCTAAGTGTGACATACCTGCTGCCGCTCAACAGGCCCACCAATGACAGACCTCTCTCTACCCCCAACTCCAATGTCCAGGCCGCTTTTGGTCAGAGCCAGAGGCTGATCTACAGCATAGCCAGAGATTGAAGCATACAGGTGGTTTCCGTGGAGACCATTAGATGAGGACGTAATGTGCTCCACAGGACTGTGACTCAGGCTCCAGTGCTCATTACGGTTGTCTCCAGCAGAGGGACGGGCCCTTGATAAAGAGAGCACAAATGTAACATATGCCACAAACACTTTCATCTTTCTTCGTGGACAATTTAAATCTAATTTGCCGTCAGAAGCTTATGAACAGGGTGGATAAATGACACAGCACACAGCTGTTCATTTGCATTCCTGACGTGGAAAGATATATTGATTGTCATGTCTTCTCTCATCTCTTATGACTGCCAAGACACCCACATTTTGACACCCTCCATTCAGGAGAGGACTGCTAAATAAAAAAAAAACTAAACTGCTATTCAACATGTATAATATATACTCTAATCTGTTTAGGGCAGAGGTTTTTGAATGATGAGATGTTGAAGGGGGAGTGTAGTGAGAGAGATGTGAAGCAAAGATGCTCCATGAGGTGAAATGGACATGGTCAGGGTCTGAAAATAACAGCAATTTATTGGAATTTGCTTTTGAATATTGCAGTGAATACGTATGTTTGGGTTTGGAGAAATGAGAAATATGATTCCATAGAAGTTATCTCTAATAAGGAAATATAATATTTGTAAGATTACCTATCATAAGCATTTCTAATAGCTGGACATAATAAACAAACCAACTTAGAGATATCATTTTCAAGCTCTTGTATGCAAAAAGGCACAAATGTGAGTTTTAGTGTGCCCTTCACTACAGTAATATCAACTATATAATTTGTTTTAACCACTGTGGTAAAAGGGCTGTGTCACAAAATGAAGCATTCAGTTGATGTACAAATAAAGAAAAGATCTGGCAGTTAAAGCTTCATAATAATTTATCTTCAAAGATGAATAAATCTACAACACAAGAAATTAAATGAGTTTGACCAAAAGCATCAAGACTGGTGCAGGATAATAAACCTTACAGCTGAGTGGCAAACAATCTGCTCATTTTGGTCATGTGGTCATCATCACAGTTGATTCGGTCTTCCATTTGTTCTTCGCCATACTTCCGCTTGCTTGGGCAGTGTGCAGGAGGCCCACTCATGTTGGACATGGCAGTGGGCAGGGAGGGCATCCTGGACTCATCTGTGGGAAAGAAATCAGCACAAATAATCTACTTTAATTTAGGTTAAAGCCTCAGAGTAGGTACACGACTCTATAAATAAACTACTATTGTTTGATGCGTCTACATTTAGCATCGTCATGGCCTTGGAAAACTTAGCAACAGGACTTTTGAGGCTAGTTTGTGTTGTCCTTAAAACCATAACTATGATCCCGTGCTTAGTAGAAAGTCTCTCTACACTGTTAGAGAGAACCATCATTACTACAGTTTTAGTCAACAAATGTGTTCGCTTATGCAGGGCAAAGCAGAAAAATGTTCAATAATTAAGTACATTTTACTCAGTCCTAAAAAAAAAAGAAGCTTATAAATAGCTTGCGTGTCTGTGGTCCCAAAGGAGAGCATTTGGGACTGTGCTGGATAAATATCCAAAAATGTAGACGGTGGTTATTCCACAATCGCAAATTATGACTTTCACACTCTGCCAGGTTATGAGATATCATGCATTTTATTACGCTACATGTCATCCAAAGCATTAAAAAAGAAAAGGCTACTAAATCCTGATCCAGATTACCCTTCTGACTTTCTTAATATGGAAAGTCTCCAGAGATGACATTGATTTATTGGTATCAATTGGCCAACAGACAAGCGACTCATTCACCTCTGAAACAAAATCAACTCTTAACTAGAAATACCACTCTGCAGTGGTATGCCTCCACCAACCAGTGGAGTAATGGAGTGGAGCAGTTTACATCTATGTCTATACAGATATAATATTTGTAGTGAGGAACTCTGAAAGGAATTTAATAATAATTTAAGTTATTTGAGTTATGGCCAAAAATGTGTACAGGGACCTTGACCTTTGACCACAAAATTATCATCAGTTCATCCCTGAGTCCAAGTAGACATTTGTGCCAGGTGTAATGATATTCCCTCCAGTTCCTGAGATATCAAGTTCACTGTAATGCAGGGGTGTCAAACATGTTGTCAATTCTAGTAAAGTTATAATATATGTATTATTGATTATGTGTAGGTCATTATGCAATGGTTTTACTGGTCTGGCCAACTTGAGGTCAAATTGGTTTGTATGTGGCCCCTGAACTCAAACGAGTTTGACATCCCTGCTGTGACGGGACAACACACTGTGTCATTGTCAAGTTCCCATGCACAACTTTTGACTTTATGCTTAAGACTGATTTGGATACATTTGCCTCCCCCATGTGCACAAATACTGTTGAAGTATAGGTTCTCTATTTTTTTAAGTTTGTCTTAAAACTATAGTCAGGTGCCCATACAAACACTCAAATAGGTTTTCCTCAATGTAATCAATCTTCCTGTTCATACTGACAATTAAATCCTCTTCAAATGTGCTTTTAAATGTAAGGGATGGGGGCCAAAATCCAGGGTGTGTCAACATAGGCATTTTGTTTTAAAAATACATTTAAAAGTTTATCTGAAGCTTATGACTGTAAACCCCTCCATTAAGTCTTGAGTTTGACCCTACTTCATTAAATATGGCAAGACTGTTAGTGTTTGCGGTTATTACTCTGGACCATATACAAATCTTTTAAGCGGGTACATATTTAGAACCATGTCATGGCGAAATGGTCGCTTATCTGGTGTTGTGTTTAATACTTTTCCCTGTCGACGTGAGTTTCTCTTTACCTTAACCTGAGTCCAACCTGACCACAAACCCAACCAGTTATCGGTTAGCGTTACTTTAAAATAAGTATTAGCTTAAGAGTTAACGAGAATCATTAACCTTCTATATTATGAATTATTACTTAAGAGGAAAACACATTTTGCCCCATTTTGAATTAATGAATAAATAAATGTTTTTTTCTGGAGGTTGGGGGTCCCTTAATAAATGTATCCACAATAAAATCTCCCCCAACAAGATATTGTTTTTTTTGCCTCAGGTCAACAATGTGCTGTAAGGGTACTGAAACGCCAAGGTTTTCTATAGTACATTTGACAAGTGGAATGAGGAGAAAACAAGCATTTTAACAAACATCCACTAGAAATGTAAATCATTTGGATTTAATATTTTATATAATAATAATAATAATAATAATACATTTTATTTTTAAGGCGCCTTTCAGGGCACTCAAGGTCGCCTTACAATACAGATAAAAAACAATTAAAAGAGCCAAAAGGGACACATGTAAGTGCAATAAAAACAAATACAATCAGAAAACTGCAGGGTGGATGATAAATTAAAGTGAGTATGAAAGTTTGAAAAGGTGGGTTTTTAGACGGGATTTGAAAATGGATAGAGAGTTAATGTTCCTGATGTCGGGGGGGAGGGACTTCCAGAAGCGGGGGGCAGAGCGGCTGAAGGCTCTGGACCCCATGGTGGACAGACGGGCAGAGGGAACAGCGAGGCTGATGGAGGAGGCTGATCTGAGTGCCCGGGAGGGAGTGTTGATGTGGAGGAGGTCAGAGAGGTATGGGGGGGTGAGGTTGTGGATGGCCTTGAAAGTGTGAAGCAGGATTTTGAAGTCTATGCGAAATTTGACAGGAAGCCAGTGAAGTTGTTGAAGAACAGGAGTGATATGATATATGTGAAAAACTGAGATTAAAAGTTATCTTACCAATCGCTGGCACTGTGTCACATGTAACTGAAAGGACTGCTCCACCCCCAAATAAAAGGTGAAACCCACTTGAGGCCTCTTGTGATATAGTTTATATAATTTTTAATTACTGACCATACATTTAACAAAAAGTTATGTCTATTCTCCATTATGTTAAACACTTACCAGTTTCAGCTGTGCTAACCTAACCCTTACATACTGTTGAGGGTCAAATATGTCCCATTTTTACATTGAAAGCTGTAAAAAAAAATACCCTATATACATATACTTTAGGTGGACTTTTCCCAATGTGACCCTGAGTATAGACAAAAAGGTAATACAATGCATCATTTTGTGTAGCTGATTGACTTTATTTTTAAATGCAAAATGTCCAAATTTGATTTGCGTTTATTAAAACCGCCAAAAATGGACATTAAAGAAAAAATCTATAAAATGTACTTCTGGACGATATACAGTGATTGTGAATGTCTTTTTTCCCCTATAAATAAATATAATGCACTACTGTATGTTTGCTCTCTTACAGCTTCATTGAGGATTAATCAGACATTCATTAATAACTAATGAGGAATAAATGAACGTGAATTAGAGCAGAGACTAATTCTAAGTATGTGAATAGTATGTAAGACGTAGAGTTCAGTAAATGGTAAAAGTTAATGTCATTCGCACATCAAAAAGGAGTTTGTTGGTAGTTCAGGAAACAACCGCAACTTGTCAATTTTTAGGTTACACCTAGGCTGTGTTTAAAAAAAACACAGCCTACGGACCCATTTCAACAAGCAAACAATGCCAAACTAACCTTCATAGTGCAGTCTCCCGATGTTATTGTTCATCTTGTCCAGGAACTGAGAGTTCAACAGGTCCATTCTAGTGAACAGCATTTACACGGACAGGCTAGATGCTAACATGGATGTTAGCAGGTGATACCGACGAAGAGAACAACCGAGCTTCTGTTCTGTAAGGCGAGATCTGGGGGTGGGGGTGAGACCAGATAGTAATCACACATGTAAATACGGCGAACACATGAGGTAAAATGTAATGGAAATGGATAGTGCTCTTTTGAAGTAGTACCGAAATGTATCCTGAAAGCTGACGTTAACGATACGGAGGATAGCAGTGCCGATAACTAACAACTAGCTTCACCGTTTGACTAGCTTAGCTTATCCAAATTAAGTAGCTACATACGCTTCAGGAGAGTCAAGACTGTGATAGCGTCAATTTATCATGGGTTATTACTGTAATAAACCACTTTACACGCATTGTGGAAGTAGTTAGTTAGTCATTATCATGTTTGCAGAGGTACTACACTAGCTAGCTAACTGTAGCTACTTTGTCTTTGACACAAACTCACGTTAGCCATTAACAGCTAGTCGCCAACTTTGTATCTTACAAGTTCAAAAAGAAAAGAAAAAAACCGAATAAACCTTGAAACAAACCTCAGTGGCAACTTACATTCAGTTGGTTTATGTCCAAAAACAAAAAAAACCAAAGTCAGGATCACAGTCAGTCACTTCATCGACAGTAATTTTCTAGCTTTACAGACACAACAACAACATGGCTAGTCCAGCTTGCCTTCACACACTGTCCCAGCGTAGCAGTCCGCAGACAAAAGAGTGGTGTGTGGCCCTAGTGGAGACGAGGAGAATTGGGGAGAAGTTTCCGTGTGTGTGGATCCCTGTTCTAAACTCTCCACATTTTGACCAAAGAAAGCGGCTTTCTTTTTAAGTATGGTATAAATGCTGTAAACCCCCGTGAAACAGAATTTATGAATGTGAATAAGACTTATTACGAGTCAGAATATGAACAGTATGTAAGGGCTAAAATAGCAGTCATTCCACAAATTAAGAGTTTGCTGAAAGAGCCGTTCGTCTTCTGGAGGCTTTTCCCATGCTTTTACATTGCAGAATATTTTTTCTCTTTGCAGAGAAACACTTTAGTAAGTATCATTTTAAAGAGTTCCCTCTTAAATCACACATATTATTCGACAAGTAGATTGCAGTAGATTAAAGGATGGGTTCACAATTTTTCAAGTCTGTCTTAAAACAGGTGCCCAAATTAACACTGAAATAGTTTTTTCTTGCCATAACCATTCCTCCGATTCATACTGGCCATTAGAAGATCCCTTCATACTGCACTTACAATGTAAGTGATGGGAGGCAATATCCACAAGCCTCACTCTATGCAAAAATATATTTGAAAGTTTGTCTGAAGTTAATATGAAGCTTCAGTTGTCCAGATGAGTCAAATGAAGTAGATATCTTTCAAAGTGACAGTCTTTTTAGTGCCATAGTCCCTCTTTGTGTTACTCTATTCCAACACAGCTCAACAAGGAAACACTTTCAGAGGAAACACAAAGAGGGAATTTGATGCTAAAAAATAATGTAAATGTGGCAGATATTTACTTGATATGACTGATTCAGACAGGTGAATCTAAACCAGAATCATCTCTATTGACCAAGGATGATGATACCATAAAAAGGATTTAACATCAGTGAAAACCTCTTTCACTGTTCATATGGACACCTAACTGTTGCTTTAAGACAGGCTTGAAAAATTGTGACCTATCTTTAAATGATACAAATAAGTTTGCTTTGTCAATTAAGCATCTGTGATGATGTTCATTATGTTTTTGCATTTTTGACCGCCTCTGTTGTAATTTTAAGTGCATTAATCATCCATCGATGGCACTCATAGATTGGGAGAATAATATGCCATTCTCCCCTTTATGCACAATTAAGTATATTTTTGTATGTGCAGGGAAATATCACAATGCAAGCAGCTAATCAGCATCCTACCTGCAGCATAGAGACCTCCATCACTGCAGCTGCACTGTTGAGTCATCTCATCGACAGACATCTGACAGGAGAGGCTAGTTAGTTTTGTTCACTACACCAGTTCTACCAGCTGGTGGCACCCCAGCAGTCATACATAACATTAGTGCATGCTGCAGCCTTTCTAAAGCCCATACCCAAGTAATAATTTCACAAACTACCCTTATTATGTTTCTCTCATGAATAATGTTCAGCAGGTTCAACAGGAAGTTGACCACGCTGCGTGGCGTGCACCGATTTTCATTTTTCGAACACCGTTTTGAGGACTTTACGATGTTCACAGAATCATGAAACCTGCCACGTAGGTTTAAAATCATGAATTCTTTCATCTGATACCACATTTGCCCAACATTTTGCCCCAACAGCTCAGTAGCGCCCCCTAATGCCTTTTCCCACTTAGTATGTACTGACAAACTCTAAAACTCACCAAATTGGACACACTTGTCAAGACTCACGAATATTATTTTTTGGTATAAGCGCAACCTTTTCAGTGCCAAGATGACTCTACAGCGCCCCCTAGAACATTAAAAGTTGAAGCCCCGCCTTCTACATACACGTACATGAGTGAAATTTAGGATTCATATATATCATGACCAGACGCACAAAAAAGCCTCTTGGACCCATACCGTAACTCCAACAGGAAGTCGGCCACGTTGGATCACAGGTGCACTTTTTCCGCCATTATCCCCATTTCCAGGCCTCATACTTTAAAAAACTCTTCCTACAGTTTTGACTCCAGAGACTTCAGATTCAAACTGTATCATCCTCAGACCTTGATGATGTAAACTTTACGACAGATTTTACCTACGTTATACCAGGTGGGCGTGGCAGTCGTTTGTTTGTATAAACAAACAACTCCTTATAACTCCTCCATACATTGTCGGATGTTTATACATGCATCGCGTGAAATGTCACACCTGTTGAAGCCGTTTCAATTTCAACATCATTGGGGGTGGGTGTGGCAAGGGGTCTCCATAGCGGCCCCTAACAGCAGGTCATGTGACCAAAAAATGTGTCTGATCTTCGTGAAATTTACAGGACTCATAGCACTCATGGGTAAACCCCCAAATTATTTTTTTCAAAATTTTCGCTCTAACAGGAAGTCAGTTATTGTGCATTTCCTGCGTCAATTTTCCTAATTTTCCACTGTGTTTAGAGGACTTTCCCGTCTTCACAGAATCACCAAATGGCCCACATAGGTTCACACTCAGGAGCACTTTAATTTGAGACCATAACTGCCCCTGGGCGTGGCACAACAGCTCACTAGCGCCCCCTAATGCCTTTATCCATTTTGTACATTTCCACAAACTCCTACACTCACCAAATTGTACACATACGTCAACAGTCACACATATTGACTACTGACAAAGTTTGGGATTTTTAAGTGAGAAGATGACTCCACAGCGCCCCCTGGAAGATTTCAAAGTTTAAGCCCCACCTACCACATTAACATAGAGAAATGAAATCGACACGGCCTATGTATTATGTCCAGACGCACAAAAAAGCCTCTTGGACCCATACCCTAAGTCCAACAGGAAGTCGGCCATCCAGGCTAAAATGTTCAATCTGGATGATTTTTATTATTATTATAGTTTTACGCCTTTTTGACAGCCTAAACATGCCCCAAAACTCACCAAAACTTGCAATTGTGTTCGCTCCGGCGAAAAATTTGATATTTTAAGGATCGCGGAAATGCACGACGCAAAATGGATTAATAGCGCCCCCTAGAAAATTTTAAAAATCAAGCCCCTCGACTCAGATTGACGTAGACAAACAAAATTCGGGAAACACATGTATCGTGTAAAGACGCACCAAAAAGCTTCTTGGACCCATAGCCTAAGTCCAACAGGAAGTCGGCCATCCAGGCAAAAATGCTCAATCTTGATGATTTTTTGGCCCTTCACCCACATTCCTTTGTGCTGAGAAGTCACCCAGACTCATTTGTGGTCTTAGTTTGCCATCTAGTGGAGACATTAACCCCATCACACAATGTTCACTTAAAGGCACAGGAGCAAAGACATCTACATGCCAGTTTTGACAGCCCTGCGACTGCCGCACGCACCGACGTGCACGTACAGCGTTACAGTTGGGGGGAAACCGCGGGGGTGCGAGGGCCCTTCGACACTGCTTGCAGTTTTAATTGATTTTATTCTTTTTATTTGTATTAATTTATATTTATATTATAATATAATGTTTTTGTCTTTTCCTCTTTTACCATCTTTATCATTCATCATCCATACCTTCTGTGTTCCCTCTGCTTTTTTTCGTTTGCCCTCACTGTTCAGCTATCTGTTGTTAACAGATCCCTTAACTGAGAAGAAAAAAACACAGCAAAAAAACCCTTTGACTTCATAAAAGATGCTGTATATTCACAGTAGACAGAAATACTGACAGTAAAATTACAATGCAAAGACACACAGTCATACTATTAACTTCAAACATGCAAGCTATGATTACGGCTGGAGTTTGCCAGTCCCATTGATTCACATTACTTCACTATTCATCTGACGCTCAGCTTTGACAAAATATTGCTATTATAATTTTTCAGTATTATTTAATCTTGTATTAGCAAATTCCCTTTTCCATCCCATTTGCTACAAACAGAGGAGATTGCTCCAAATTTGTGATGTTACAGGATTATACATGAAAAGAAAATTTAAAAATCTACCTGATAACTAAATTTACTTTTAAAAACATATTATTCAAGTGCAGGCTGTGGCCTGTCTGTGTCTGTCAGTTCAGTTTAAATCACCCGTTGGCTGAGCGAGTGTACACAAAGATCAGTCATGAACCGCTTGAGCAGATTTCAAGAGCAAGAACAAACCTGTCAGCTTGTTGAGATATATTTAGTGTATGATTGTTTGGAAAAAAAATATTCTAAAGAGAAATACGGATTTGAATGCCTCTATAATAATATCTATAAATCCTAACATTTTTCTCTTTCAAGGTCCCATGTTTGTGAATAACCAATTTGAACTGTGTAGCCCCATCACTAGATTTACGCTAGATTTACACTGACCTCTGAGAACTGCAAGTTATTGATTTATTGATCTGTTTCCTGGCCCTTTTTTAAAATATTCATCTGTTTTCTGTGTTGGCAACATCATAGTCTGTGACAGATATCAGGCAGAGCCAATTCCTACTATATTCCTTGTGTATAGACCAATTAAAGCAGCCTATTCATTCATTTTCATTCATTATGAGGAGAAGCAGTGATATTGTTTTATATTATTTTCTTCATCATACAAATGTTTTATTTCATAAAATTAGTAATTAAGCTATTGATTTGTGCTTTACAAAGATATTAGGTTATTAGCATATTTTATGTTAATTAGCAACAATGTCAGTATAATACAGTATTGTTTGTGTGCTATCATAATCATTTAGACTTTAAGAGAACATGTAAAATAAAATGTAATTGTACATAATGATATACAAGGCGAGTGCTGTCCAGTAAAGTCTCATAAAATAATGAGGTAAAGCATGCCTTGTGAGAAATTTTAAAGCGTAAATTCAGTAGGTATATTAAGATTGATAAATCAATTAAGTGAGCGGGTTTACTGCATTTGTGTCTCAAGGGACTGCGGCTGATGCTTCCTCTCGTTCAACATTGCCCACTAGTCCTAACAGCCATTTTAGATTTCACGGCTGCATATTACACACATAGAAAATGCTCTGCAAGCACAGAGGGCAAAGAAAGCATGAGGGGAGAAGGAGCAAGGCAATTATGATGTAATACTCAGTATACCCTCTCGCACTCACACTGGAAACCCCTCTATTTTCTAAAGCTGTGGTTCAAAAAAGCATGACGCCTGTGAGGCAGTAGAAAATGGGGGAGGGGTAGAGAAGGCAGGCACACCAGTGAGTGTGAGTAGAGAGAGGAGAGGACGAGAGGAGGAAGGAGGCATAGCTAGAGCATCATTTGCAATGGTCGAGAGAAGCGCAGGGTGAGGGGATTGGCTGAGGGAGGGTGTGTCGTCACCGCCACTAAGGGGGAGCTCTGAGGATGCTCTGCTGAGCTGGGAGGGAATACATTCACTGGGAGTTTGCATTTAGAGATCAGCCATTATCAGAACAGGGACTCCTCTGCAGAATTGTTTTCCACACCCAGTGCTTGTTGATTCTTCTGCCCTCTAATCTGCAGCCATGAATTATTTGCGTCGGCGTCTCTCGGACAGCACGTTCATCTCCAACCTGCCAAATGGCTACATGACAGACCTCCAGAGGCCTGACCCTGCTCAGCCTTCTCCACCTGCCTCCAATACCCCTGCCAAGTCTCCTACAGCAGGGCCTACACCTCCAGCCACTTCGCCGGCTCCAGAGAGGAAACCTCAGTCATCTCAGTCCTCCGGAGCTGGTTTCTTTAGCTCCATCACCAACGTTGTTAAGCAGACAGCTGCCTCAGCCGGGCTAGTGGAGCAGACCCAAGTCACGACACCTAAGAAGTTCAAGATTCTCTTGGTCATCGATGAACCACAGCAAGAGTGGTAAGGCAATATATTGCTGTACTCGTACTATTCATTATGCATCATTTATAGTCTATGTGTTGCTTGTTCGCACCATCTTTACTGCTGAATTTCTCCTCATGATTCCTTTGAATGTAGTAGTTAAGTAAGGGTTAAAGAACCACTGAAACAACATCTGTATCAAGCACCCTGCAGATGTGAATGGGCACTGCTGCTGTGGGTAGCATGCCATTGTTACAACATAACATAGTGATAAATATGCACCATTGATTCCCAGCAGTAATGACATTACACCAAGATGGAGGATTTTTTTGTGTCCTCTATTCTGCCTGTGTTGTAATTCACATTTTTCTGTCATATTTTCTTTTCTTATACATATTAAAGCAATAGATAATAAGGTTTATCACAGCTGCCTGTATAAATTAGGTGAATAAATTCAAATCATCATTGTTACCCTGTAATGTGGCATATTGCCATTCTTAAAAATGGATGTTCAACATGTTGTGCATAATAAGGGAATGCACACATTTTCTCTGGAAGTAGTCTAGATACTGCAGTGCTTTCCCCCATCAATGGGGTTTCCCTCTGCTCACTGATGTTAGATCACATGACCTGGTAAGCATCGCTATCAGGAACTCACTGCAGCATGGTGCATAGGGTTCCATTAGTAGATCATACCATATTGGTGTACAGTATATAGACAGGTACAGAAAATTTTAGTGAAATTACCCGCAGGCTGTATTTCTCAGCCTGTCTGGGGAACGACCATTGTGTCATTAATGTCAAGAGTGGGCTTATGTTAAGACATCTAAGCCATTACACTGACAGTCAGTGTCCTGGGGGATCTTACTCAGAGGTAGCTTAAAACAAGCATCTTTGTCTGTCTAGCGTGGGAGGGAATTTAAGGGCTCAAAAACCGACTGCACATGAATTTGTTGTGAACTTAGAGGAGACTGATATCTTGTTGAATAGTAAAGGATGTGATATTTCTATCTTCTAGTGATCAACACAAAGCTGTTTGCACAGCTGATATTTTTTCCACAGCTGTGTTTGCTAGAACTCTGCAGCTGCACAGTAAAGTTGACACCTCACACATTTGAAGAACATATATATTTCTATTGCCTCCAATTGTGCAGTCAGTGTTTATGAACATTACAGATAGGAACCAGAGAACTAAAACTCTGTGATGCCTTACTAATGTACAGAACAAGGGGAGTACTTTCATACTGGATGGGAAGTTGACTGTGGACTTTTTTTTAGCTCTGAACGAACTCTGCTCAAAGTAATCTGATCCAACAAAGAAATATTGGACAGCATCACAATATTTGTTAGTTGGATCTGATTAAAATAACTGTCTGACTTATAAATGCAATTAACAAATTGTTTTCTGAAGATGGCAAAAAGCCTTTACATTTTGGATGCATCTATGCAGGTTGCCATGTTGAAGACCGTCACAACATAATTGTTACTTGTGAAAAAATGAACCTCAGATCAAACTAAACTACACAAATATTAGGACATTTGCCTGCATAATTCGGCCTGGCAGTATCCTCTTATCCTGTTTATATGTGCAGGACTGGTCACTTATGTAATTGGAACCCAGATCAATATTAATGAGATCAGACCTTCGTCAGCAGGAAGGATGCCAGCCAGCCTTATGCAGTCACTTGTTCCACATTTGCTAAAAGTGGAAGGCAAGTCACTTGTTGAGGAATAGGCATTACCATCTGATGTGCCAATGCAGTGACAGTGCTCTGCAGTTCTGGCAAAGACACACAATATAATTCATTAAACTAAAACCATGTCATTCATAAAAGGTCATCCTTATTGAGAATGATGAGTAGGTTAGGATGGGAATGAGATAATATTTCACACTCCGTCATTGTCAGTCGACATTTCACTAGATCTGATAGGAAGCAGTTCGTATGTATTTGATAAAAACATCAAGTGATTTCTGACATTATTTCTGTTCCCTATTTCAATGTATTTAAATATAATATAAGGTCATGGTTTATTGCTCCACAGACCATGGTTGTTCTCAGTGGTTTCTTAAATCATACAGCATATCTTTACACTTGGGAGATCAGCTTCTGTACTTTACTCAAAAGGCTTCCTCTCTCTGAATACTGCATTTATTTTTCATGGCAGCTCAATATCACTGAGTGGGGAGTTATACTTGTTTATTCACTAGTTTTGGTTTCTGTTGGTTTCTTTTATGAGACCGTTCAGACCTTCAGTGGTTGTTACTTACTATGACAGTCCAAATCAGTCTTGCGTAACTCTGTAGGTCTCCCTTCATTCACATCCAGTGTTCTGTAGCTTGCAGATATTTATGTAGTGCTGAAGTTTGAAATATTTGCACCAATAAATATAACATGAGCAACTAAACATCACATCAAGAATGATTTAGAAGGGTGCATATTCAGAGAAGCACATACTTTATATTCAGCCCTCACAGTGTCAAGATGAAAAACATAAAAGATTTAGCTGTTGGCAAACTATAATAAGATGAAATGTCCTTTTATTTTAACGTAGGCTTTGCTGAGCACCTAATGTTGTTCTCTGTATGTTGGCACACCTTGGGTCTGAGAGCTTTATGCGCTGTATCTCATCTAGTGATGGGCTGTTACAAGACTTTTTCTGCCCACTGCTGCAAATGAAAGCCAAAATGATGTGACCGGGTGGCCTCAAGACAAATGGAATCAGGAGAGAGTCAGCCAGACTAATTGCATATGGCAGAAGGCTCAGCCACCAGCATCTATTTATCAAATGAAATGAGTCAATCATAGATGACTATGCATGTTATATTTTTGTATTTTCCACCTTTAAAGTTTTACAGATTTTGTATAAGTACTGCATTTTTTTTATTATGTCATAACCAAAGGGCACATTACCATACTATCTATACACTTTATTATGATATTATTTACACAAGCGCAAATCCTGAGAAATCTTTAACAAATTTGTTCAAATGAAGCATTTTACTCCACGTATGTTATCAAATAAATCACAATAACTTCTAGGTGTTGTAGAAAAAACTGTAGTTCATTACTTCTGTTCTGTAAAATGATGACTGTTATAAAGCTGACATCTATGTAGCCAGAAATTAATTAATCTAAATAATCTTTGTATCTGAAATGTTTTAAATGTTTAATTACACATCTTGTTCATACAGTAACAAACACATATTTATTTAGAGCTTGGCAATTTGTCCTACAATGTAAAATTAGCTGTAAAGAGAAAATAAAAGATGGATGATTAGATGGATGATTTTTTGAAGGATGTTGTTGTCTAACAGGTTGTATCAGGCAGAACAGTTAACTGTGTAAGATATATATTTTTTAAAAGATAAAAATCATGATGATTGCCAAAGAGACCAAAACATTCTGTCATTCAGTCAGTGTTTGTTATTGCTAAATGATGCTGCTAGTCATCCATGGAGGTTTTGATCCAGGATTGCTGTGCTATAAATTGCTCTTATAAAAGGAGGAGCAGATGGCACTGCCTCTCTTATCAGACTAATGGCAGAGATGTACTTCCTTAAATTCTCTATATTGTAGCTCAATTTAAAGTAAAAAGAACTTAGTCACCCAAGGTTCAAAATTACAAAATGGCATAGCAGACTGTTTTAAGTGAAATTAGGGGAGGAATGGTTTGTACAATGGTTTGTACAAGGAGCGTCACCTTATACAAACATTACCACCACGTGAGAGTGAATGTTAAATAGGCTAACTGATGAGACATTAAAATTCAGGAAGGGCTCCCGCTTACTAAGCTCATGTGTGAATCATCAGAATAAAAGATTATTTAGCAGCAGTAAGTAATTTGGCAACACTTTGAGATATTAGCCTGCGACCATTAATCAGTTTGCTTAAATTACATTGTCAATACTGTCTTACACTTTAAATCACAAAAGAGGAACCGCTGTTTGTGTCTCATTTGGTTTCTCTCCTCATCTTTAATTCAAGTCAAATGAACCCATATTGATTCTTATAAAGGAATTATCCAAGTAAACATCTTCTGTTATGTAGTGAATACATTGAGCACCGCCTTTGGCACACTAGTTCAAGCCCAGTGCCTCAGTAAAGCAAAATAGCAGAATTATGGTTTATATAATGTATAATGTCCTTCATTTTTGGTTGGAAGCTTCTATGAGGAGAGCAGGTTTAAAAGGGCCAAGATTTCTAGTGAGCACCTGGTTGCTCTGAGATGACTGCCAAATACTTTTGAATATTAATGCAGTGTGTTGGAGGATCATGTTAAGCATACTATAAGATGATGTCCTTTTAGCATAAGTGGTTTCTGTGCTCAGTATGCTGAGCTGCAAACTGATAGATCAAATACATAACGCTTTGGTCTGCACAGCCATTCCCGTGCTAACAAAGATTACATTTGAACAGTTAAATTAAATCAGTGGCTTGTCTTTTTCATGCCTCGTCTCTGTGTTTGTTGCTAGGGGTCGTGTTTTGGAAACAGTCTCATCTATGTGCTGGAAAAGAGCATTCATCACAGGGCAGAGTAGACTTTTCATTTTCTCTGATATTGGAGCAGTGATTCATATTTTAATGCTTGTTTTCCTCCAACAGCCAAATGGATCCCCACACTGTAATTAGATAGGGAATGAATTATTCAGCTCTACCTCCACATTAAATAGACAGGCAGTGCATGGTGCGTGACAGCAGGGATGCTACAAACTAAGAGAAAGTGAGAACTACAAATCATGTTAGTTAAAACATGTACGTTCTACAAATCTTATTTGGATAGACGTTTCATAATGTTTTCCACTGCACTAGTTTATGACAATTGCATTGCAGGCTGTTAGTTCAAGTGTGAACTTAAACTCAGGAAATGGAAACCTCCCTCTTGGCAACATGACAAAATAGGAGGGAAGGGTTCTTTTTTGGAGCCTGATTACTGTTCATTAACTGTGGATCACCCTGCTAATTTCTGTTGTCAAAGTCAGGCCCAGTCCCTGCACACCAGTATAGGAAAAAAACAAAGCAGTCAAACACACTGTTAACATTAACAGTCACTGTGTAGCTTCAGCAGTTTTCATCTCTGTGAGGTGTCAGTATATAGACACTGATCCATCTTACTCTTAAATCCAATGGTAAAAAACTCCCTCTTCAACAGTGATTCAGGTGTCATTTATATTCAAGTCAGAAAAGCCAGATATACTCTTTGTTTTAAAAAGTGCTGAATCATAAGTCGTGAAAGCTGTAGCCATTTTCTTAAATTGCAAATTCTGTGTGTTTAGCAGGTGTGTTACCTCACTGCATCATCCTTTAATAACCCACTGTGCTGCACTGCTATTGACCAGACAGTGCTAGGAAATGCCTAATTGCGTCTGCAAGTATACAATCAACGGCTTTGTCTTGAAGAATTATACAGACTTTTGTAATGGTTTGCTGCTGTCCTCTTTGCTAGACTGAATTGGATAAAGTGTTAAAAAAGACTGCATCAGCAGTTGGAAGAGCATGGAAGCGAGCATTTGTTGTCTCTGTGCTTTTGTACCTCCACAAATTCATGTTGTAGGTTGTTGTAATGTGATTAATATTGAGTGCTAGATTTAGTCTTAGATCACTAGCCAATTGGAAATCCTTATTTTATGAACCAGTGTAATTCTTTTATTTATGCTATAAGAGTAATAGTTAATAACTTCTCTTCTGTTTCTGTTCTACCCAGGGCAAAGTTATTCCGGGGAAAGAAAATACTTGGGGATTATGACATCAAAGTGGAGCAGGTACAGTATGTTTCATCAAGCCAGTGAAATCCATTTTAAGTACGTCTGTAAAACAGAGTAGAGAAGTTTAAGTACTCTGTCCTTATTTGCACTCTTATCCTCAACTCCTCAGGCTGAATTCTGTGAGATCAACGTTATGGCTCATGCCAACGGGACCTGCAACGTTAACATGCAGGTTTACAGGAACGGTACCAAGGTTGTCAGGTGAGGCATATAAACACACAGAAAAAGATTTAACCTCCAAAAACACAAAGAAGTATCACTGTACCAGTTAGTTGTTTTAATGAATGGAGATGCTGTATATCTATCTACTTACCACCATTTTTACAGTTTGTTATGTCTGTTGTCAGAATTTTGTCACATGTCTGCTATCATTTTCTTTTCTAGGTCATTCAAGCCAGACTTTGTCCTCATTCGTCAACATGCCTTCAGTATGACCCAGAATGAAGATTTTCGCAACCTGATCATTGGTATGCAGTACGGAGGTGTCCCAAGCATCAACTCCCTTGACTCCATCTACAACCTTTGTGATAAGCCGTGGGCGGTATGTACTCAGCAGCCTGGGCAACCTTAATAATGACCGTAATTTGCTCTGATTTGAATGAATTATATCTGAATTATCTACCTTTCTGTGTGTCTAGTTTGCCCAACTTATCAACACCCACAGGAAGCTGGGTGCTGAGAAGTTCCCTCTGATCGAGCAGACGTTTTATCCAAACTACAAGGAGATGGTGAGAACGCTGTCATCACCCACTTTTCACTACATCCAAGAGTAACACCCAAAGACAATTTCAGGATTTGTTTTTTTTTATGAAAAAAGCTCCCACACACTGTCTCACCCACCACTATATGTTTATTGAATCGTAACGTTTTGGTCCAACATTCATCAGGCCGGAGGCATATCCCTGATGATGGTTGGATAGACCGAAACGTTGCCATTCCATAAACATATAGTAATGAACAAGACAGAGCACTTGGGCTTTTTTCATTTTTTCATTTTACGGTATGCACTTTCCTCCTACGCACCTGCCACTACTCAGCTGTACAGAGATTTATTCATAAAATATGGATTTGTTTTTTAATATTAACATTCCTTACAGGTTTGTGATTTTGAATTAAAAGCAGAGAGCAGATTATAATGTTAGGCAACACCTCAAATTATACTTTCTTACATTAGGTAAGCATGCCATCATTCCCTGTGGTTGTGAAGATTGGACATGCCCACTCCGGTATTGGAAAGGTATGGAAATATTTTTTGTTGTTATGTTTTCTACATTTCTAGCTTTTTTGGGGAACTTTCAGCATGAATATGCTTTTAATTTAAGCCTTTGTTCTATCGTCTGATTAAAACAAAGCATTTGTATGTGTTGTGTTGTTGCTTACAAAAGTCAGTGAGTTCCTGAACACCTTTATAAATTTTAGATATTTTGCTTGCGTCTGTCTCATGTGTCTGTTTCTGTGTACAGGTGAAGGTGGACAATCACAGTAAGTTCCAGGACATAGCCAGTGTCGTGGCTCTCACCCAGACTTACACCACCACAGAGCCTCTTATTGACTCCAAGTACGACATCAGAATCCAGAAGATTGGCACTGACTACAAAGCCTACATGTATGTATAATTGCACTGTTGTTTCTCAACTTTAGAAGGGAAAAAGACACAAACCCAAACTTGTTTTAATGTTTGTGCTTTACACACCTCAGGAGAACATCTATATCTGGTAATTGGAAGACCAACACAGGCTCAGCTATGCTTGAACAGGTGGCCATGACTGACAGGTGAGTGTTACATAAGAATCTTAAACTGCAATGCAAAGTGTTTTATTTTGTCGTAACATATTATCACGATTTGAAAGAAAATGGTTTATTAATGCTGTTTTATGTTGATTATCAGCTAAAAACTATAGATGTATAAACCTGACAACTATGGCACAGTAACGTGTCCTGTTGAGGTGGAAGTGAGTGACAATCAGGCCATGGTATATCTCTTTAAGCTTCCACTGGTTTTGAGTCTTGTGTTGCTTCTGTTTAGGTACAAGCTGTGGGTTGACACCTGCTCAGAGATTTTCGGAGGTCTGGAGATTTGTGCAGTCAAAGCCATCCATGGAAAAGATGGTAAAGATTACATCACAGAGGTAGGAGTTAACAGGATTTGACTATCAGGTTTGAATGTCACATCTGAGGATAGAAAGTGCATAACTTCAAATGATTAAACCACTGAACTGTATGAATATATCAAAATATGGATGTTACCTGTTTCCTTTGGTTGAAGTCTTTCAGTATATCTGTCAAAGTTAATGTGGCAAATTGACAAATGTTACATTAAGACAAGCTCTACATAAGACACTACTCAGCGTATTGACACCCTGTCTTTTTCCCGAAACTATCTTCCATGTGGCACAGGTGGTTGGCTCATCCATGCCCCTGGTAGGGGAGCACCAGGCCGAGGACAGGCAGCTCATTGCTGACATGGTACTAGCCAAAATGAACCAGTCAGCAGAGAATGAAGCCAACACTCCTCAGCGACCCACCACCATACAACCATCCCAGGTATAGTAGCACACACGGTCACAGAGAGTAGAAACAGGAGGCTGCATCTTGTCTTATTTTGGTATAATGGTAATCTTTCATAATCTTTCATATGTTATGGGGAATTATCAATTATCTATATTATAGGATTTGCCCAATCTATCTATTTTTAGATCTCATTACAGTTAAACCACCACCATTGTTGCTGGCTGAGTGAGATGTTTCTTCGTTTTCTTAGGGTTCTGGCCAGAAGGGAGAGATTGCCGGTGATGCCATTAAGAATGGTGCTGGACGCCCACCTCAAGGTTGTCTGCAGTACATTCTCGACTGTAATGGCGTTGCAGTGAGTCCAAAACCAGTCCAGGCTAACTGAGTCACCCAGGAGAAAAGGGACAGTCGGTCTCAGAGTCTTGATAACAATGACTTACCTTAGCTGAACACAAGAGCACACGTGTGTGTGGAAGCCGATAGCAAGAATCCAATCTTGGTGACGTTAGCTCGGCACAGCTGAGTGCTGGCCTGGACTGTGTTTTTAACTCTATGCAGTGTCAAAATGTACTGTCTACTTGTTGACCTGTTGATTTGTGTGCTTGTATAGGTCACCTTTGTTCCAGTAGCTGTGGTTTTTCTTTGGGGCTGTTGTTGATGATGTAATAAGCAGATTGTGCCTACACTGAGTTCAGTGCTGCTCTGTGCTACCTGTTCCACCCAGCTATGAATCTTTTTATTTGCCACCTACCCCCTTACTGTTTTCTATTTTGGTGTGTATCTTTAGATATTGTTCAAACTGTGGATTATCGTGCAGTTTGAAGTTTGTGTATATCTCAATATGTATACAGTACGTGGGTGTGTATGGCTGTAGTGGTGATTATTTTTCATACTAATACTAATAGATATTTATTTTTGTTTTGCATGATTGATACAAAGGCAGGTGCAAGTCAGTTATTTACGTCTGATCAAGTGGGATGTTCATGTAACATCGCTGTTTTACCCAAGCTTTGTTTCCTGTGATTCATGCATTGTGAATGTGTCAATGACAAAATGCATATTATATAAGTTCTGCAGGATACATGTATTCATTACCAAACATGCATTAACACAATGAGCACGTGTGTACACTCCTGCATACACATAGACATACAGTATGTTGCCTTTTTTAAATTTTTTTTTTTTTCATATATTATTATATTGCAATGTCACGATAAAAGAGATTATTTAAAGAGATTAATAATAATAAATAGATGCATAATAAATATTAAAACGAGTCTAAGATTCTAGATTTTATTATACAGGATGTTGTGCAGTTGTCTGAGCGCACAATTTCAATATATTTCTATAATTTTTAACCAAAGAATAAATTATTTACTTTCAATCACAATTTTTGCACTCCAGTAACCCACAATGTAAATATCAGTGAGGGGGACTGCAGTATGCCGCATGGAGTGTGTAATACCATCAAAGAATAGCGCTCCAAGACAATACATATGTTATAAAAAATCACAAGCCAGTGAACTGATGCCCTATTTAAATTACTGTTGTCTTTTTGCGTTTAGTTTGGTGGCAGCAGACATTATAGCTGATAATGAGAAGTTTATGATGTATAACCTGCCACGAAATGTCAGATATAAAGTCTCCCCTGTGGCCCTCACATTGGTTATAGGCTATCATGGTGGTGTTGCCATGACAACAATGCTGTGCTTTGTGGTTTAGCGTGGACTTAGGTGCCCCTGTTACTGCCATTTAAAGATTCAGTATGTTTAACTTATCACATTCCTCCTGTGAGTTAATGGAAAGTGCAATATTAATCTTTTGGTTTTTTTTACTAAAAAATGTATTTACTCATTGTAAAATCAGATCTTCCATCTTATTTATTCAAAAAGCTATACTCATTCACACATTGAATTATCTTAAAAAAAAAACCCACTGGCTTTATGTGGAGGCAATTTCATATTATCTGATACGCTAAATGGTGAAACAGCTAAATAGCAACCAAATCAACTGTAAAAAGAAACCTGTCCCGTTTTCCAACAACCTGTTTGTTACTATAGTATAAAATATGTTCAGCAAGCTCTGTGTGCAGTTCTTTTCCAAGTTGTATAAAGTGCCATTGTATCTGTGAGCGTATCCTTGTAGAAGCCATGCCTGGGGTTTTATGGATGTGTTGTACTGTTTACTAGGAAATATGCCATGACATTGATTTCTAAGGGAGGAACATGCAGAGGTACCCCGGTCTGTAATAGCTGCATGGTTAGGCCTTTGACTCAGTGATCATGATTGAATATTTGATCAATTATAACTGAACGTGTTCATCAAGGGCCATGGTAACTTGCTACATATATCTACGTTTAAAACTGGTGTTGGACTGTTCAATCAAAATCGGAATACAATATAATGTGGAAATATTTCCAATATGGATATTTCCCCTTCTGTCACTGGCAATAAAGCTTTCTTTGCAATATATATTTTGTCTGTGTCCTCATATGTGTTATGTTGTCAGTAATACTGTTTCCAAAGGAAAAACTCATGCTCAACAATATTACAGGTTTCATCAATTGCACTAAGAAGTGAACATTTTTATAGTTAGGCTGCTGGGCGTACACAATGTACTGCTTCTAATGCATGAACAGATATCTGTAATGTGACTGTGTATTCCCTCTGCTTTGTTTGTCTTTATTGTTTGGCTTCTGTTTTCTTCACATGCTGATGTGTGATTACTGTATTTGTTTCTGATCAGTTACTGAATAAACACACGATCTGTGAGACTACATATGAACACAGTAGCATCACATTTGAAACTTTTATTCATGATTCTGTTTTCTTACCGAAGATGGCTGAATATCATAAACACTTATTGTGCTGAAATTGGGGGGCCCAGTGGAACCCCAAGGATTACATTCACAAAGGCCTGCTTCAAAGTTGACCCTTAAATCTCCTGCAAAGGATTAAAACCCAAGGCCTTTCCCTGCAGCAAAGCATTCCCAGACTCAGTCTGTGAACCAAGATATGGTCTCCCCAGAACCTCTGCCTCTAAGACAGTGTAATTCAAATAGTTCAGTCCAACAGGGTCAATCTAAGGCCCAGCAGGAGATAGCAGCCCAACCTCTTAGAGAAAACCCACGTCACCGTGTACAGACATCTGTGGATCATGAGCAACAGCAGTCTCTGCTGGAAGATCGAGCCACTGAGGAAAAACCCCAGGCACATCCACAGCTTAAGTAAGAATTAATAGCTCACCAGTGCTCTACTAAGGACCACAGCTATAACTCTTCAAGCAGAGTATATATTCAAGTCACTAAGTTGTTCATCCATCTTGACTTGCTCTGTACATACAAAGTTATGATTCTCTTGTCTTCCAGCAAATCCCAGACCCTGTTCAGTGCCTTTGGTCTGAAAGACTCGTCCATTTTCCGCACTGCCAGTGAAGATACAGAAAGTACTGAGACCATTCGCAACTTGAGGAAGTCCTTTGCAAATCTCTTCTCTGAATAAAGATTTACATGTATTTTCAATTGCATATTGACTTAGCTATACAGTGACTATCATAGTGTATTGTATATTAGGTGTAACTGCCAATGAAACGACATGAAGCAAGCTTTAAAGACCCTGAAAAGTTAACGTGATGGACTGATGAACATATTGTTTTGACAAAGTTACAACAGTTTTAGTTATTTACCATTAGGTATTTCTGTATTTCTTCTTTATTTCTTTGTGCTCTTTACACCGGTTTGAAACAGGTAAGCACTTTGATTTTCTGATGAAGCAGCTGAGTTTAAGTGTCAATCCCTTTAAGTGTCAACTAATGCCTAAAATGCTCTCTAACCCCACTTGTTGCTTCTGGAGTCATAAATGTTATGTGTTACGAGATATACTCAACTTTTGAAGCTTTGAAGTTTTTGAGGGCTTTAAGGTGGCTGTCCATGTATAAAGATGAGTATTGTAAACTTTTGATTGTATGGCTTCACTAGAAATATATTATATAGTTGTTTACTATCTGATGTCCATGTAAAACTATCCATAAGATAATCAGTAATTATTAGTACCTTAAACTAGGTAAACATGCATTTTTATGTTTGCTAAATTGTGGTTATAGTGATTATCATCAATAAATGTGCTAAATTGCGGTTGTCGTGGTTCATTTCTGACAACTTTAACATGAGACTAGTGGTGAAGACTTACTGGATCTAGGTTAAAGGGTGTTTTGGACTTCTCTTTTGCTATATGCAGGTGAGTTGTGAATGTGAACAGATTCTCTTCTGTTTTAAAGTCCAGGTTATGAGGTGAGACGAAGCAAATTATTTGGTGGCTCATAAAGTTCAGGAAATTAAATTTGATTGCGTTTTTATTTAAATGCTGACTGTATGACTAACACATTTTATATTACATTTTGTAATTCCTGGCACGGAATAGTCATCAGGACAAGTCTACCTCATTGTACATTACGAACCAAAGATTTTTCATAATTCAGGTTTGATGTTTATTATTCTCTTGTTTACGTTTCTGCCAAATTGAACAATATCTCAGAAAATTAGGTGAGATACTTAAAGACCCTATTATGACATTGTTCCGTTTTATTGCTTTACAGCTCCTGCCTCGGCAGTTATACTGTATCAGGGAACTGGTGGCAGCCTTGCGGTGTCCCATTAGATCTTAATTTCTTCTCCACTGAGGCTTTCTGTAGCAACCAAACACTTCTTTCTCAAAACATGGAAGAACTAATCCTTTCACATAAATCACACTGCAGACATTTGCACAGTTCCTGTCATTTCTAGATGAAGTCCTCTTCTGATAACCCAAATATGTCTAGTTTGCTTTTTTCCCACTGACATTATGTCTTGGTGTGCTCATCTTCTTGTTATTCATGACATGAAAGGCTGGTTGGAACTTTGAAAACTGTCTACAGCTGTGAGCTTTGGTAGAGTTTCTGCCTACAGATGAATCATGGGTAATTGGTGGTTGCAGAAGCCCTGCTGTGTCATAACGAAGCACAAGTTTGCTGAGAAATCAAATGAGCAAACTCTTAAAAATATAGTGTATTCATATTGCTTGCTTCAACAAATATTGGCAAACACATACAGATTCTCCAGGCTTCCAGATGGCAGTGATGTTTATTCCCTCGTAACAAGTAGACTGAGCTGGCCTGGTGATGGTAAAAGCCACTGAAGAGTTGAGGAAAGACATTGTAGGCCCTGAAGCTCCAGCTGAGGAGCTTCTGTCTAGACTCCTCCCAGCTGTCTGCCAAGCTGCTGCACAACTTGTGCCCTGTGGGTTCACACTGCACTGACCATCTGCTGAAGAACATAATGAGAGAGATCTTAAAGGTGACCTGTGATAAACATGGAGATATTTGACTATCATGATTATTATTTAGAACATAAAGTAACATCATTTATCCTGGTTTCTTTTTTAAAAATCATTTTAACACTCACTGCTTCAACTGGCTTATAATTGAACAAAATATACACCATCAACACTTAAGCTTTAATAACTACTATTCCTCATTGCCATCTGGTGGTACAGTCGAAGCACAAGTGGCTCACAAACAGCATCAGTGTTATTATATAATCAGCCACTTGAGCTGCATGAGTGTGTCTTCACTTTGACACAAAATGTATACAACCACCATGTCTGTGAATGGTGTCATGTGAGTTTTCCCTGTGTATACATGTTCACCTGGAACTGGTTTGATGCCCTCATGGACATATTCTTGATATATGTTATAAATCTGTCCTCGTCCCATTTTTCCATGTTGTATGTCTGTAATTTTGTTATCTGGTCTATAACATCTATCCCATGTCTGTCCATTTTGAAGGGAGGGATCTCTCCTCAATTGCTCTTCCTAAGATTTCTTCCATCTTTTTGCCATTGGGGTGAGTTTTCCCTTATCTGAATAAAGGGTCTAAAGATAGATCTTTTATTGCTTTAAAGACTATAAAGCCCCCTAAAATTGGTGATATTGGGGTATACAAAAAAAGGGGGAAAAAAGACTTGACTTGATACTGAAATGACAATCACAACACATGTGCTTTGTAAGAAATACATTTTTTGACATGCACAAAATGTAGGTTGCCTTACTGCATCATGGATAAAGATCTGGTTTATTAGAAACAATATGAGCTTAATTGTTGTTTGTTTTTTATTTGTTATTACCAGATAGAGTTGGAGGCCATAATAGAGAGAGGTAAGCGTCTGTCTTGGCAGACAGTATTCAAATGATCGAAAGGCTCCTTTAACAGATGTGTTCAGCCAGTTTGGAGGTTTTGATGGCCACATCACATTTCACATTAAACCACCCTCCACTCAAAAATGAATTTCGCTTATTGTTACTTCACTTGAATGTTTGAGCTTTAAATCACAGAATCATTAATGTATGTCCAGAGTTTGATACTAGAAAGCTGTTTTTACATTCATCTCATGTTTAAGCAGAAAAGGTTTCTGAGTTGAAGGCAAGCATGATTCGTGACATCATCACTAATTTGAAGCGGATCATGGTCCAATATGTGACTTACACGTGTGTCAAGTGGAAACTTGAAGCCTCCAGTGCACAAACACTGATAATTGACTTTTCAGTGCAGTAGGAGACAGCTGTGTTCCGCAGTTAAACTTTTAAAATGAAAGATATGTGCATATTAATAGATTTTGGCATTTTTAATGAGGGAGACAGAGATGATGTAATTTTAAGGATTTTAATGAAATAATTCAACTTTTTAATGGAAAACTCTGTATCTTAAAACCTGTCTGAGGATCTTTAAAGAAAAAATGTTTCCTTCTCTTTGACTCTTTGATTGTCTGGAGGGATTTATATGCTCCAGTCCTCTCCCAGTTCTTTCTGCAAGTCCTCAGTAATTATGGTAGAGCAATAACAACATTATTTTTAGTGTTAAAATTTGCTGTTATGCAGGAATATGAAACAGGGTGACACACCCACTAGATGGCGCTGTTGTCAGCCAGGGAGGGATGTAGGACATTTGGACTTTGTTGTCTTCATTTTGTCCAGTCTGTGTGGCTTGTCAGAATGCAGAAATAGAACAGATAAACACATACATAGCAAAACGACTAGCGGTCAGTGGCTGGCTTTGGTCTAATTGTGCAGCACCACTTTTGCTGACATCAGGCCTATTTTACTCTGCTTATGATGAGGCTTTTAGAATCATGTGATTCAAATGAGATAAAGACCTCAGAAAAGTTCCTTGTCTTGGGCTCAATTCAAAGGGCTATAAAACATAAAAAATAAACACGTATTCCCATATTTAGATCATAGCAAACATTCCCATATTTACTATAAATTTGTACTTGCGACTGAACTAAATCAAGTGGTCCTGCCTAGCAGGAACTACACGTTGGATGTTTACACTAAAACAAAATATAACTGTCCTCTCTTTCCACCACGTCCCTCCCTTGCTGAATGATTGTTGTTCCACTGAGCTTGCCAGTGACTATACAGCGCACAGTGGCATCAGCCAATGGTGGAATCCCCTGGTGGCGTGTCTGGACTGGATCCTCTGTGAGGTTACACCACGTTGCCACTGCTACAGCAAACATTACACCCTGCCACAAAGTCTTGCACATGTGTGGGATTTTACTGTTAGCGAACAAGAAGACAGGTAGAATAATCCGATGTCAGCTGCGCATCTCACCTGCTTTCACTGCTGCTTTTAAAATGAAGTACAAGTGATCTATGTTATCAACACGACATGTACTTACTCAATATGAAGAAAAATGACAAATACACTCTACTTTGGCAAAGAAATTTAACTTAATTTTATTAAAATATTGAATAGACAACTTTCTCACCAAGTTTACAATAAAACGTTTAACCTCCAGTAAGAGACATAACAAATACAAATTAGTTTCCAAATCATTTTAAATATTTAAGACAACCGCCAAATGTCCAGCTCATGATAACCAACCCATGTAAGGACTGATAAGAATGTGTGGGAGTCAGATCAGTTTACTCATATCAGTTTACTCAGCGCTATGAAGCTGCTGTGTAGACTGTTGAAACATAACCATTGCTTTTGCTAGAATGTGCAAATTCAAAGGAGTTCCATCATCACACATGCTCACTGTCTGACAGGCAATACTTCCTCCAACATGACCCAAAAAATAAAGACAACAACAACAACAAAAAGACAATTTCCCATATCTACTCCATTATCATTTAAGACAATGCAAAAATCAACTACTACTGTGCAACTAAATGGACTACATCCAACTGCTTGGTTTGTGATATCAAGAGGAGGTGAAATTGTGCGGGATCATAGTCCAGGCTTTGTTTCCTCTTAAGGCAGGTAAGCTTTAAAAAGGTCCTCTTCATCAGAAACCAGAGCGGCCAGATAGAAGGGTTTGTGCTTCACATCACAGAGCCCAAGTTAACAAAGACACATGTCTTTCTCTTGAGCTTCCTTCAATGTCCATTTATCGTTGTCTTAGGTAGGTGTGCGTGCATATATTTACAAATTTACCAAATGCATTGCCACCATGGAGCCTCTGCATACTTCTTAATACGCGCAGTGACAGGCAAGGCACCACCTCAATGAGTATCTTATGCCACCCTCTTCATGTATACATCCTATTGCAATGCATCATCTCTCCATCCATTCCATAATTAATCTCAGATGCACTTCTCTCTCTCCTCTTTTCCTTACATAATATATCAGTTGGCATGGGTTTAAATATGTTTGCATCTGCACCTGTAGGTCTATATTGTGTTTTTGTATGTGGAGAATTTGAGCATATTGAGCGTTTGGACTATTTTGGATATATTTTGAAGAGGAGGTGTAGTGTAAGGAGAGGAAGGGGGGGGTAGTGCTGTCTGAGCCTCTAAAACACAGGCAGTCTGGTGGAGGTCAGAGTACAGGCATTGATATCCTCAGTGTGCGAGGCTCTGTGCAGGGACGGTTCTGAGGCACTGCGGTTTATCTTAGGGAGGGCATGCTGGAGAAGCTCAATGGAGGACAAGATCTAAAAAAAAATGTGTAAAAGAGAAGAAAAGTTAATTTTGTTTAACAAAACACTCTTCAGCTTGAAGTCTGCAATTACATAGATAATAGCTGACCTGTGGGAAGAGCGGTCTCTCGTCCTTGGTCTTCTTGATGCAGTCTGCAACCAACCTTTTCATGGCTTTGGGGCAGTTCTTGTAGAGTTTACTGAGGTCAGGGGACAAATAGCACCTTCCAACCATAAAGATAATCTAAGAGGGGAGGTCAAAGACAAAATGAGACATTGTATCACTGAAAATATTCAGGACTTGAAGTACTGATCCAAGTTAGTGTGACAGTAGGAGACACCTGATCAATTCTAAATCAGCAGTCCACCTCAGAGATACTGTATAAATATGGCCAGTGAGTCTAAGGTGACAGGCATCCAAAACACTGGAGCTATTGTGAAGGCATGATGCTGCAGAGATAAAGGATGATAGGAGTACTCTATGTACTTGCCAGGTCAGCTGAGTACAAAGTCATTCTACAGTATCAAGGAGAATAGGGGTACAACAGTGCATATGGGCACACTTTGTACACGTCCCTAATTTGAATACAGACACAGTAAACTAAACTGAACAAGAAGCCAGACACGATTCCAGGCCAGGTCTTGTGGACTGTGAGGGGACATAAAACCACAGACACACACCCATGCACCCCTTTTTTCACACTCATCCAGGGTTGTGTTACTGATTCTAAAATTAGGCCAATGGCTCCAGGACGCCCGCCTCTGTTCCATGGTGGGCCTTAGGCCAGCACCACAACCCCCTTCAGACAGCCAGCGTCTTTCCACCACCTTCTGGCCTGAGCTTGCAGCCTGACACAGGGACCCAGATGAGGACCAGAGCTCTGACACGTGTCAGAACTAGGGTATTTGAAAATGATTTTGCCAGAAATAAACACTCAGGGCTTGTAACTAAGGATTATTTTCATTGTTGATTAATCTGTCAATTATTTCCTTGAATAATCATTAGTCGATTGGTCTTGAATATATCAGAATATAGTGAAAAATCACAATTTCCCAAAGCCCAATATACAGCCTAAATGTCCAGATCAACAGTGCCCAAAACAAAGAATAACAAAGAAACCAGAATTGTTCACATTTAAGAAGCTGTAACCAGATCATTTCGCTTAATAATACTCAAAATGATTAATGGATAATCAAAATAGTTAATGATTAATTTTCTGTTGATCGACCAATCAGTTCATGGTCTAAATAGTTGCAGCTCTTGCTGTAACACTAAACTGTTGTCAGCTAACATATGGCATGACTTAATGATGTGATTTTACCTGATCTCTGTTTGCTATCTGGGAGTATGGGAGCTCTCCCGTCATGAGCTCAAAGAGAACAATTCCATAGGAATAGACATCAGACTGGAAGCTGTAAGGATTGTTATCCTGCATCCGAATAACCTCAGGTGCCTTTGGACGAAAGAAACCACATTTTTACAATGAATTTGTCTTGTTGCTGTATTGAAAACTGTATTGAAACTGAAATTAAAGCTGTGTTACTGACCATCCAGAGAATGGATCCAGAAGGCTGCTCCACCTGATGTGAGCCACTCCACCTGGCCTTGACCGTAGCAAGACCAAAGTCCCCAATTTTCACTGTTAGCCCTTCATGCAAGAAGATGTCTACACTGCTGTCAAGAAATTACAACTAAGACCTGAGGAAGCGATTATAGTGCATTGAGTGCCTTTATCTTTCACACAAAGTACACACACTGTAACGGCTGTTAGAAAAGGATACTGTTGGACTTCATGTCACGATGAATGATGTTCTTTGCATGCAGATAGCTAAAAATGAGGAGAAAAATCTGATGATGTTTGATTCTTTTTTTAGTTTGGTTTATCAGATAAATGCCTGTCTTTAGGACTTACTCCATGCCCTGAGCGGTCTGCCTAGCAATGTCTATGAGCTGGATCATCTTTAGGTTTGTCTCCAGGACATGAATATGTTTGTATAGGCTGCTGCCGTCACACCACTGGGTCACAATTGCCAGGTTGTCCTTCGTCATGTAGCCCATGAACAACAGGATGTTGACATGTCGTGTCTTCCTGTGACCAGAGGAAGAGGGGAAGAGGAAATCAACACAACAGAGATAAGATAAAAGTTAGCATCAAGATGATTCACCATGAATTCAACAGTTTGAAACTTTCAAAACAGATGAAAACCCAGCTGTTTGACAGCAAAAACAAGTTGTGAGATGACACCATATACATGTTGATCATGCATTTCTTACCTCAGGACAGCCACTTCATTTCTGAACGCCTGGAACTGCTCTGGTGTGGGGTCAGTCACCTTTAAAATCTTCACTGCTACATCACCTACAACAAATATATCAAGCTCAGCTACACTTGATGCATGAAAGTCACGGTCGGTCAGCTTCTATGAAAAGTTATGCAAGGTGCTTACTGACAAGTGGAAAATAGAAAGTGTAAGTAGTTACACCTGAAAGTGCCCTGCCCTGTCTGAAATGCATTCCTACCATGCCATTTCCCTTTGTATACAGTTCCAAAGGAGCCTGAACCGATGCAGGAGTTCAGATAAACCTCACTGGCCTCGATCTCCCAGTAGTAGCTAGAGTCCCGCTTGTCCCGAGGCCTCTGGATGAAAACAAATCAAAGAGGTGCAACTGATGTGAGACACACAAACTAAACATAAGCTAGTGTTATGTAAGGTAGATTGCAAGGTGTCTCGAAGTACTTTGTTTTTACAATATACATGATAAGATAAGACAGATATAAGACACAACACAACATGGAACTTACTATTTTATTTTTCTCCTGAGTGTTGAAGGACGGGGCCCTCTCTCGCTGGGCAGGTGCAGGGGCTTTGGACTGTGACCAGCCTGTGGGGCTCTGGTTAGGGGAACTCCCCCCTTTAGGCACAGAAGGTGGGCAAGAGAAGAGAGGGAATCAATATGGAAGAGTGTCCGTTGATTGTAAAACACATTTTACGGTGCCACGAAATGGGGTACATTTATTCTCACTAGACATTCAGACAACACTACAAAATGGTAAACACACTATAAAGAGGACTATATGGTGAATATTGAACAATAAAGTGACACTGATTTTGACTATGTCCCAATTTCCCCCTTCAAGCTTCCCCTTATATGAGACTCACCCTCCAAAAAAGGAGCTATGATAAACAATGGTAAAATAAAAGTCACATTTCATGTACACATTAACAGAAGTTGTGAGTAGAATGGACAAATAGTATAAAGATTGATAACAAAGATCTGTAGAGTTATGCATTACCAACCTCTATTACTTTGCATTATTCCTATGTGTAGACCTCAATATCAAATACTGTGATCAAATTTTCCATTGTGGAAGGAGAGGTGGATCTCTAGGCAGTCAAATTTAGAAAGAAAGGTTTGAAATGGAACACCTCTCTGTTTCTGATGAGTGGTGAGGGTGAAGGAAATAAGTGTGATGCAGCACAAAAAAGTACATAACAAGGTTCTAAAGAAATGCACAGCAGGTACCTACCCGAGTCATGATCACGCATCGCATCCTAGAAAGACAAGAAAAGACAAAATTCTGTCAGCTTCTTCAAATGGTGAAAATCATGCTATGCTGCCACTCATGGTTTGACTTTAATACTAAGATTTAAATGCACATAGCCTGTTTGCAAGTCATGCCATTCAGACTGACACACATAAACTCTGCTTTCTAACCTTGTCTGGACTCTCAGATGAGGCCTCAACAAAAGACTGGGAGAAGTGCACAATACCTACTTTCCTCTTCAGCCAGAATCTATGGCACCAGGAGCTGGGGGAGGTATTCAGGCAGTCTAGCTACTCCCCAGCAGGGTACAATACAACAGGCCAGTGAAGAGAGGTGGGAAAGGGACAAAGTAAAGGAAAGTGAGGAAGGAATGATGACAAGAGTGATGCCCAGGTTTCTACCTGGAGAAAATAGAAGGGAAATGTTCTACAGAGCATGCAAAACTGATGAGCTGATTATGAAAGATCAGTGGAGGTGAAAAAGCAGAAATTAGAACTGAACAAGGGGAAGTCAAGTGTCGCATATTTTAAACCACTAACATAAGATGCCATCAGGGGAATTACACAAAACAGGCTGAACCCTGTCCAGGTGAGAGGTAGATAAGAGGCAGAAAAGAGCAAGACGAAGATAGTTGGAATGCCTGAGATGCACGTAGGAGGGCAAGATCGCTCTCAGGCAGGAGATATTTTAAGAGTAGCTGCCTGAACATACAGGAGAACCCAGGAGGCCCATATGGTGTGTAGTTACCTCAATCATGCTGCAGTCTACAGGCAGGGTAGTGCTAACCATGTGGACGTTGGGTGTGGAAGTGGAGCGTTGCCTCTGGGAG
The DNA here is from genome assembly GCF_963691925.1 of Scomber scombrus. Classification (NCBI taxonomy): domain Eukaryota; kingdom Metazoa; phylum Chordata; class Actinopteri; order Scombriformes; family Scombridae; genus Scomber; species Scomber scombrus. The sequence continues at coordinate 21,440,351 of NC_084979.1, read as the reverse complement.
AGACCGCCGACTGTGGGTGGGTAGGGCGTGGTGTAGTTGAAGGCATGAGGGGTGGAATATCGGTGGGCTGAGCTGGGAGGACGAACAAGGATCAGATAGTTAAGACTGGGGAGCTATTGTTTGTGTCTTGTGCCACTGCTGCAAAATGACAAAACACCACTGACATTTAACATGACAATGAAATCTGTAACTTCTTTAAAAATGGAGTGCAGTGGGTGTGGTGGTAGTTGGAGCAGGGGCTTTCTGGTTTCATTTCTGTCATTGTTCTTTCACCAAGCATCATCTGTTTATGTTGTGCCATCATCACATTGCTTCCACGCAAATACAGTCAACACGGAGCATACTTTACGGATTAAAAAAAAAAAAAAAAACAATAACAAAAAAAACAAAGTAAAACTGAAAAATAACGTTGTGAGGAAGTAGTAATTGGTACATTTTATTGTGGCTTTCCCCTTATCCCTTTCTTGGCTAACTTGACACTGTGGAGGCATTTTGCTTGTGATGTTTGCCAAGATCAGTGTTGGCTCAGTTAAAGAGTACAAAGCTCACCAGCCAAATACGTTAATCTCCAAACAACTCAGATGTTGGTCTAACTTGAGTTGTTCACTTTTAGAAGCACAAACTTGAATTCAAACAAGTCAAAACATATAAAAACAAGCACAGAGCCTAATGATATACATCGAATGGACTTCAGCTATGAATTTAGGTCAAAGATCCTGGTACAGCTCTTGTTAGGGTTGAGCGATATGGACAAATATGGTCATATATCATAATCCCCCCACCCCCAATACCTCAATATTGCGACAATACTGTAGAGATGACTATTGGTGCTTTCACAAATTGTTTACACAATGAGATTTTTGATCAAAATAATCAACAGTAATGTGGATATTATGACGTAGTGAGTAATGGCAAACAAACAGCTAGAACAGCCTGTTAAGTTCAGAAAATGACATCACTTTACTGTAATGCAGACTTTAAAACCAGGAAAGACAACACTTATGTAATATCACAATATTATGATATACAGACTTAAATCACAATATGGATAGAATATTGATACATTGCACAGCCCCACCTACATAATTAGTGCTGTAATGTCTGGTGAAAATGGGAACATTGGAAAAGCTGAATGTATACAAATAGACCACATTACATTATCACACTTACGACCATAGAGTTGAGAACAATCCCCCCTTTTGGCAACACTAACCTATGTTTCAAAACAGTATTTGAACAACTTGATACTTTGTGAGTGCTAATTTGGCAGCTCAGTGAATGCTTTTTAACAATTTTAAGTGCTCCTGAAACAACAGGCCCTTTTCACGCCTCTCGTTACATCAGCTCTTGGACTGGTAAGCCCTCATAAAGCTGAGGACGTCATTAAAAACAGGATTTAATTCAATTAAGATTCAGGTTCTTTACAAATTTGAACAGAAATACAACTGTGTTGCAGTCAAGCATTACAAATACCAGAAAAATGATAGTAGTTATGGCTAAGTAGCACTCTTATCATTAGCTCCCTTTACAATACCCAGACATAAATGTAGTCCTATGATTGATGCATGGAGAGACACTATAATGGGTGACACCATCAAATACTTAAAAAAGCTTCACTATGGAAAAATACTTCATCTTAAAATGACAAAAATATGCTGCCATCCAAGACTGCAGGCCCTCTATAAATTTGAAAAAAAGGAAGCAATTTCTCCACCCTAGCAAAACTACAGTATGGATGTAGTTTGTACTTTGTAGTATGTATGTGTTATGTTTTTAAAAAGCACACTCATGTGTTAAAGTGTGAAGACGACTCCCTAATATAAAATAGAAGGGTGTGTCTTAGACAGATCAAGCATAAAACCTAACCTTACCTTGGAAACCGTGTTAGGGATTCTCTCATTCGCCGAGATGTCAGCGGGGGCAGTGACGGGGCACCACTCTCACCAGGTGTTGGACACAACCTGAAGACAGAGAGAAAGAAAGAGAGAGTGTGAGTGCTTAATCACACCACAGATGACTGCTTAAGACTGCAATGGTTGTCAGGTAAAACGGCTTATCTCTTCAATGTCAATGATACGGATCTTTGAATGCTTACTGCCAGTCCTACAGCCTGCATGCAAAATAAAACTAATAACCCTCTATTCTCAGTTCTAGTATGCAAAGCTACGTATACCAGCTGAGACCTAATCAGGGGTAGTATCAGCAGAACCTGTTTTACCTATTTCATCCTAACACAAAGAACATGATGCACTGAGAATCTTGCAAAGATTTGATTAGATGAAATTTTAATTTAATGGATGTAGGATGGCATGCATTCAGTTATTGTCTCGTTCCCAATCATATTTAAAAGGACATGTACAGACCGTTATCAAAGGCAATTCTTGGTTTGGCTGCCATTTTATGGTGAAGACACTTACAGGAGTTGTCTGATATTGCTCCAGTCCACACACATCGTGGGCACTTTGGTGCTACAATGCTCATGGAATTTGTAGCCGCAAGTTTGGCAACGGAAACCATTCAAAAGGAACTTCTGGCAAATATCACAGAATGCTAGTTTCAGATATGTCTTCCGAACCTGCAAAATGACAGAGAAACATGCATTTATTTCTGTAGCAGTAACACTTATGTGAGTGTGAAGATACAGAAAATACTTAAGGTACTCACAAAATTATGCGTTGTCAAGGGAACGTGATCTAAAACCTCCACCAGCAGCTCTTCGCCAATCAGTGAGGTGGAGTCAGTATTCCAATCCATCCGTAATTTTTTACTGTTACAAAAATGAATGAAAGTCTTTAATTAAAAAGACATGAATGCACGCAGGTAAGAATGATGTATACAATCTCTGATCTTATTTCCCCAGTTTTAAAGCTATAACTGTCCTGAACTCACCTCCTCTGTCCTGGATGCAGCCTGAAGACAGCGCAGCACTGAGGCTGCAGACCTCTCACCTTCAAGGCTTTAATCAGGCAGCTGTACAGAGTCATACCTGGTCGAACATTTACCTGAGGGACAAAAAATACTTATTGCAGTATTAATTCCTCACTTGCCTGCAAGGATGTCAGCAGTTTCATATGAGTTTAGCTAACCGTATGCCAGAGCAGTATTTCTGAAGTCTTAGCTAAAGTCCGGAAATCTAAGGTTGGGAATTCTCAGAGGCACCAGTATGCCATCAACTCACCACAGTGCGTTGCTGGTTTGGGAGGTAGACGCGGATAGTGCTGCTAGTCTTGGAGTCAGGCATCTTGCTGTCATCTGAGGAGCGACGCTGGCAGTGAAAGCCCTGGACCATGGTTGGTGAAAGGCACGGGCCCTCGAACGCAGAGTCCTTCATTCCGAAGCCGTTGCTCAGGGTCTTCCACGCTCCCTGGAGGTGCTCCATTAGTAAAGCCAAGTGCTCTCAATGGTCTGGAAAAAACAAAAACAAAGCACACACACAAACAGTATAAATACTCTGAATGCTTGAAAGCTCAAATCGCCAAGTGACTTCTCACTTCATATTACATTAGTTATCTTTCTTCTTAACGAGTATAGTGGTGTTGTGCTGACTCAGCGTCGAAGTATATCAGGCTAACCTGAAAATTTAAAGATTTTTCTCATTATGAGAAAAGTAATTAAGTCCATTGGTGCATCAATCTTTTTGAGCTTACAAATATAACCATTTAAACTCTACCTATGGAATATCAAAGACTCATCCCAGTAATTTTGAAAAGTGACTTTAAAGCCTGCAGTTGTCTTAAATGCATGTCAGTTACAAATGGTGACACGTTTTCACTGCCGGGGGGGAAAAAAAGTAGAAAAACAAGGATAGATTTAGGTTGCGGCATTGAGAACCTGTTTGATGTAATCTCTAAATTTAAATCTGCCCGAGTGCAACCCCCTCATATGATGACGAGGGTTAGATCAAAGTGGCGAGGTTTTGTGTGTTACAGGAGACAGGAAACCTCAAATGAACATGTACATTCTGAACTGATTTGTGGTTTTATGTGATTATTGACCTCTCGTCTCAACCCTAGAATAAATCAAACTGTAAAAGTAATTACTGAGTTTTGGAGCAATAAAGTGTCATTTTTATTTTACTTAAATTAAAAACACCTGTACTTCTAGAAAAATAAAGTCATTTGTCAAGTAGGTAGTCACCTGTAGGGAAAACAAACTTTTGTTACAAATCAAGTTGGACCTGCCAATCACAAACAAATATGTTCCCTCTTCTGCTTTGTTTTCAGTACAAACGACAGGGCGCTATATATACACACAAATATAAGTTTAACTGATTCCCTGTCTTTACTTTCAGCCTGCAAAACTCCTGCTTGTCTCTGGTGGGTCTCCTACAGAAGACCTGATTAAAACTAAAAGTGGTGATTTACTTTTCAGTTAATGTTACAGCAAGACATTACCACCTGTACTACTTCACTACAGCAACCAAAAAGAAAGAAAAAAGGCAGGAACATGGGAGGACTGTGGATCTTAACAGCCTCCCCACCATGCTGCAGGAATTGTGTTCAAAACAAGTGCTGTGATCCATCCAAAGAAGGGTATCAACACAAAGAATGTGGAGTCCAGAATAATTAGACTTTACTCCCATACTGCTTAGATCTGTCCTACATAACAGGTCAGTCTACATAACACGGCCACATTTACAAACCCGCGGCGAGCTTTTTTTTCTCTCCCTCTCTCTTTTTTTTTGCATCCACATGAAGAGTTTCTGAGACTTGGCTCAAAGTATTAGCATTATTTGGGAGTTAGATTGAACTGACTTTTTTTCTTTTTTTAAACGCGTTCAACAGAGCCCCAGTTAAATTCTTACAAAAAGACAAATAAGATAAGGCGACTACTGACATGCGTGCACTGTTTGCACAAATATCAGAGGCTAGTTGCTACGTGTGTTTTAACAAGGCCTGGCAGTTCGAGTTATTAGACTACTGTGAAATTGCCTGTAAGTTAGGCCCCTTTCGAAGCGACCTATAACGTTGACTAAACTTCCCTGCAACAGCTCTATTCAACCCCCCATTCAAATTTCACTTGTTCAAACGATGCATTTCTTGGTCATGTGCTTCACGGAGAAGCGGTTAAACATGTTTAACTTTACATTTTAAAGCATAATTCCCAGAGTAGCAATGCTAAGAGCCTATAGCCTGTATATGCTTACCAAGAGAAGTTAGAAAAGTTGTGCTCCGCCATAACTTCAGGAAAAAGTGGCGTCGGTGACATCATCATATTTGCAACGCATTCAAAGAAAAGGAGGAAAAAGTCGAAGTTGCTTAACACTCTGAAATTGTATCAAATTGTCTTTGCATCCGGCGAAAGTAGCAATAATGTAAGACGTGAAGGTCACAGGCGGGTCTTTTTGACGAGTCACCTAAAATAAGAGAGGAAAAGTTTCATATCCCAGTCGTGGTAAAAGCGAAAAAAAGGGGGAAAAAAATCCGTCGGACCCTCAAAGTGATACGACGAGAGATACTCTCCAAGTCCAAGTGGAGCAAATGCCGACCCCCAGAAGTTGCTTGTTAATGCTTCGCTCTTCAATCAATATTTACGTTGTTCAGGAGAAGGTGAAAAGGTTTGAGTTGGTGCCGTGCGTCCGTCTGACGCCAGTGATTGAAACAGGACCTTGCAGTCATAACAAGAGTTGCAAGCATCAGTCACACTGCGCAACTAGAAGCACTAATTTAAGCCCTCCCACTCCGGTAATACTGTTTTTTGACTCTTACAAAAAAGCTACACTAGATTTTGTAAAAGTTTGCTTCTCAATATATGATTATTTTCCTCATATAAATGTACAGGCCCCGTATGCCTTTTGGATTGCAGTCCAAAGAGCTCATACATACATACATAAAGGCTGATATGTATATGAAGCATCAATATAGTTAATAATAAGTAAATATACATTCGTTATATTATATAATATTTGTTGCTATTGTATCTTTTGAAAAGGAAAATATAGGCCCACTACCGGTTTGGGGTAAAGGAGTAGGCTTCCTCCTTTATTAACTCAACTGCACCATCGTCTGGTGGTTTGAGGGCAATGCAACACTTTGGATTTTTTTTCATTTTGGAACCTGCCTGCAATTCATGACAGTCCTGTTACATTTGACATATCTCTGATCAAAAAGACAATGAAGAGTCAGCTTGTTTGGTTTGTAGACTATAGCGAGAAAAAGTTCCACCTGGAGTTAAGGGTCAAGATTGTTTTTTGTGCCATTTTTTTTAGTTGACAGTGGATTCTAATTTTTTCAGATGTTAAAACAAGATTAAAAAGAACACAGCTTCAGACTAGAACATATTCTATGCCAAACTGGCCGTTGTAAAATTATATCTTCCACACTCACCATGTGTTCACCATCTCTGTAGTATCCCAGACCGGGTCCCTTGAGGTAGGTCCCCTAATCACAGATGGCTCATAGGTCCTATTGGCAAGCTGGAGTTGAAACCATCTGAGAATAAAACAGCCTCGTGAACATCCTGGTCAATAAGTCTTGATGGGTTCGGCACACAAATAAAGCAGCAGTAGACAGTATCTCTAAATTACAAAACCCATGTTATATTCCTGATGGTGCAGCTAATTTTACTTTCATTCTACCCAGCTAACTTTACAATTTCCTCTACATCTCTAAAAATGGCATTTAATCGCAGATATTCCACCTCCACAAATAAAAGAAATAGCAAATACTGTTTCTGTGAAGCAGAGGGCAGGGCTTTGTCATTGTGGAGTGTTTTAAGGTACTCCACCCTACATCCAACAGCATCACTGTATTTCAGTCAGCATGAAATATTACAGTGGATATCTCTTAATCTATACAACATTATGCACCACAGATTATTATATTTTTTATTTAAGTATGTGTTAAAGGTTGTGAGCTGCAGAATGAAAACCACAGGAAACAGCAATCGCTATCTCAGAGCTTTACAGTCAAATCCACCTTAAGACTGGGATGAATGCATCTTTCCCACTTATTGATCTGACTGAGCACTCAGGCCAGTTAGCTGAGATGCTTGCAGCCCCCGTGGTTCATTGGATTGCTGCGTCTATCAGTCCTCTTGTCTTTAAAATATGATGCAATCAGGACTTGTTAAACAAGCAGGGTCTCAGGCTGTGAAACACATACAGATCATTGCCTGACTGTTTTGATTATTGCATGTTTTTAGGCCTATTTGCACTCTTAATCCAACTCCAGTTTCAGTGATTTTCAGAATCTGGTTTAAAGTTGTCAGAGATTTTTTAGTATTATTTTAACATGGGCATTCAGAGACAAACTGAGTAGCCGATTACCATTGTGTGGCTATTGACCAGGTGAAAAGGGCTTTGAAATTACTTTACAGTGAGTTAAGTTTACATCTTGTATTGATTTATTCATCTGAAAATGACTCCAACTGCAACTGTTTTGATAATGAGTTCATCATTTCAGTCATTTTTCAAGCAAAAACGACAAACATCGAATGGTTTCAGCTTCTTAAATGTGAAGATTGTGATGTGAAGAATTTTTCCTCGTCACATATGATAGGTTATTGACGATCTTATAAATGTAGACTCTAAACTGACGAAACAAGCGATTAAAAGACACCATCATGGCCTCATTGTGCCATTTTTTAAACATTTATAGCCTTAGCGGTTAATGGACTAATCGAGAAAATAATCATCAGACTAACTGATCATGAAAATAATTGTTAGTTGCATCATAAAAATCTTTTCAGCGTTATCAGTGATTTTGAACTAATAATTGAAAACAATACTTGATAACTATGATGCTGCTGGGTTGCTTTTGATAAAGTCTGTTTTTCAACACACTACAACTTCACTTTTTTACCTTGAACATATGTAAATAAATGTTCATCTGCCTTTAACAGTAATAGTGATAGCATTTATGGAGGACCAGATACAAACATTTCTATACAGGTTATTGATCTGATTCTATAAACGCCTGCTACGCCTGCCTCTGAGACATGTCTTAGGTACTGACATTGATTCAATTAAAAGAAATATGCAGATGTGTCTGAGAAGTTGGCTGGAAGGGGTTGATGATGAGATAAAAGAAGTCACTGTTTAACTTTAGCACACAACATCATATCAGTAGGCTCTTGATAGGCTATTGCTCACATTGATGTTGCTCACATCATATCAGAAGACTCTTGATATTGCTCACAGAAACCTACTTTATATTTATCTAATGTAGATTTATCTCAAGCAATTTTCCAATGACTTTTAGTACCTTGAGGGAGGCCAACAACAAATAATGATCACATCAAAACATTTAAAGTTTCTTGTTAAAATGTGAATAACAGTCGGATTATAGGCTACATCTTTTTCTGTTTTTTCTTAATTTTTGGAAACCATGCACATTTTCTTCATGCGGTGCTTTCCAGACTGGTGATGGCCTACTTATAGTAAAATATAATAAATCTACACATTATTACGGCTATAATAAACCACATTGTTTATAATTTAAATACGTTGTTAATGTTAAAAACGAAGTGGGTTAAATAAGGTCAGTCGATTTAGGGAAAAACAGACTCATTCTGCGTCCATGATTGGATGATTCCCAGAGGCGGTGTCCAGACATCCTCGCGTTTGATTGGTTGAGGGCAGAGCATCCAGCCAATGAGAGTGCAGGTTTTGTACTGGATACTGTGAATGACAATTCAGGAAACTCCTGCTCACACCGCATGTAGCGCAAAGAAGGAGGCGTAAACACTGACATAGCTAGATAGCCAGCCAGCGAGGTAAGCAATAAAACAATATTTCTAATCAATTTAAACAGTGGATGTTGAATGTCTGTAAACTTTGACGCGGTAATGTGTAAGAATTGAGAATGTGGGAAAAAATTGCACGTTTGGTGGGTTTCTTTTGTTAGGACGCGCTGCTTTTGGTTTGGTCTCAGTAACGGAGCGTCGGGAGCTGAGTCTGGCCTGCTAATGTTAGCCCTGCACAACGACTTTGGTTTGTGCGTCCCGCGCGGGAAATCTTGTTTTTATGGTAAAATCTCTTGAATACCCGCTAGAAACCACTGCTAGTTGACGTTTATCGTTATTAGTGTCGGGTATGCGTGATCTTACTGGTGAAAGAAGCTCAATCGTCGACTGAACTGTGCTTCTTGGTCGGGATCGTGAGGTGATGTGCTAGCAGTGTCTCGCGAGTACGCAAGAAAAATCAACGTGACTAGGCCGACGCTAGTGTAGCTGCAACCTTTAGGCTTTTTGCTGCTGTTTTCTTTGAAAGCGCGAAAACAAAAGCGGAATCAAAGTGAATAGGTGGATTGCTTTAAGGGTAAATGCTTTGCTGGTGTATTTTTTAACGAGTCGAGGTATCTGGATCGCCTTGTTCAGACGTCGGGTCTTTGCTATTTCAGCAGATGTTGAGTTAACGACACACGCTGCGATGTGCCTGCCCTCTGGAGCTAGCTCCGACTTAGCATACAAACCACGACATGCTTTCATTGCCATTTCTGTGGCAGTCAGCGGCGTGTTACGCCTATGTTGCATTCACGTGGAAGTTGTACAGGACCTTTGCAGCGTTTGTGTTTCATTACTCCGGTGGAAACGAGCACACACACGTGGCGACTGGAGTATTTCAGTAACAAGTCAGGGGAACACTATTATATAAGCTACAAGTTGAGGCCCCAACGGGTATTTAGGTGACCATCACAAGAACTGTGAGCAACAAGTTGGCCTTTGCAGTCTTAACACAAAGAAATCATTTCAATCGAGCTGCCTCGTTTTCTCCCCAGGCGTCGTCCTCTGGGTACTTTCTGTGAGGAGCTTAAATTACTCATTAACTCACATTCTCCCTGACTTGATGTCTTTAGCACCGTCAGCAATCTGAAGTTTGGCCAGTGGCGATCACAACATGATTCCACTGAGGAAATCGTGTAAGTTAGCTTAGTAGTTAGTAGTAGACTGGCCAATGATTATAGATTACGCATTGCAATTTTTTTTTAGCTCTTTTGTGTGATCGTAGATTAGATTCCCTCCCCCGGTAGTATTATACTAGATTGACTTGTGCACTACTGATATTTGACACACAAATTAAGAATTGTGTAAAGAAAAAATCATTGTAATCTTTCTCTGATTGTACGTAAAAGAAAAGTGACACCCTGATTTTAAAAATTCTGCACAGGAATGGTATTTGATTACAGGTGTTTAATCACGTCATTCGTGTTGATATGGTGCCTTTTTTTAACACCATGTGTACACTGGTTGCAGCACATTATGAAACTGATGTAAACAGCTGCATCAGGGGCTTTCACACCGAACATGATAAATAGCATATTTATGTTGTAGGTCACCAGCTAAAAGCACACTATGTCAGCTAGTGTGCTTGTAGTAGTCTGAAGAGATTTAGCTATTAGTGACACAAATAATATGGTGCGTTAATGCTTATAGGTGTTAACATTATACAGAGCAGCTTAATCATTTGACCAGAGGCTGCTTACTAAGCTTAAGTTGAGCCAGAATTTAGAATATTAAAACAATGAGTTGACATCAAGGTCTTTTTAGTAACGTGTGATCATAATGAACAGTTACAGAACTGAGTCACACAAAATTGGCAAAAATAAACGTTTTGCTTTGTTTTCCAGAAAGAGCATGCGAGAGAGTCAAAGCTGAGTTTAGTCAGCACGAGACCTAGAGGAAAATCAAGGTGGTGCACGCCAAGAATATATCTATATTCTCCACTGAAAAGAGTCGCCATCCTCTGAGTGTTTGGTGTGAAAGCTCGGTCAGATGGACAGTTAAAATGCTTTTTAATGAGAGCATAGGGTGATTTATTTTAAACACTAATGTGTACTAATATATGTTGTGGGTTTTTGTTTTTGTTTCGTTTTAGGTCATGGAGATGAGCAGCAACAGTGAGTGTTTTGGATGTGGCCGCTCGGGGCATTGGATCAAGCATTGCCCCAATGCTGGCGGTGCACGTGGACGTGGAAGGGGTCGGGGACGAGGCAAGGGTACTATCTACTATTCAGGCCGCACCCAGCATAGAACAATTATTTTAAAAGACATGGGTTACATTTTATCCTTATTTTTATATATTTTATATTACCCTTATTTATTTTAATTATTTAAACAAATGTATTTACGGTCCTTTACATTTGTTCTGCATAGCTGTATTTTGGGTCATAGGCGGGCACAGCACCCCTCATGAAACATTCAATTGATTACATTTATCAAAAACATTTGCATTATAATCTTGTTGTCTTATTTTCATCTTTGCGTACTAATCTATCCTTGTCATTACAGAGCTGTTCTGCTATCGGTGCGGAGACCAAGGACATATGGCCAGGGACTGTGACCAAACTGAGGATGGTATGTATTGCAGTTCTGTTTCTTCAATTAGAGCATGAGTTAGTTGGTGGGAAATGTTTGCTTACAATTTGACTGCAGAAGTAATTATGACATTATGTCCATGATACTCAGTTTATTACAGTATGATCATGTAAGATTATTAATAATTGATAATCTTTTGAAATGAAAAATGTTTTCCTTTTTTTCTGTGCAGCGTGCTACAACTGCCACAGGAGTGGCCACATTTCCCGGGATTGCAAGGAGCCCAAAAAGGAGAGGGAGCAGCTGTGCTACACCTGTGGCAAAGCTGGTCACATGGCTCGCGACTGTGATCATGCCAACGAGCAGAAGTGCTACTCCTGCGGTGGGTTTGGCCACATCCAGAAACTCTGCGATAAGGTGAAATGTTACAGGTGGGTGTTGACTTCTCATCCTGTTTAATGTCAGACATACTGTGTAAAGAAAATTCTTGGCGACTGTTAAAAACTCTCACTGAACAAACTAACCTACGTTTGTTTTATGTTTTTTCCTCTCCAGGTGTGGTGAGATTGGTCACGTTGCTGTGCATTGCAGTAAAGCCAGCGAGACTAACTGCTACAACTGCGGAAAGGCGGGCCACCTGGCAAAAGAGTGCACCATTGAAGCCACCGCATAATCAGTGCCCTCTGTTGCCCCTCCTTTTTTCAGATTGATGGTTGGTTGTATTATTTTCTCTGAATCCTCTTCACTGGCCAAAGGTTGGCTAACAGAGGCTAGTCCCAGGCCAGTGAGCCTCTCGACATGTAATACAATGAAAGGGGTTGAAAAAATATCTTTCTGCATTCAATACAAAAATGTTTTAGTTTGGTAGCGGTGTTATGTATAATGCTTTGTTAAAGAACCCCCCTTTCCAAGCCACTGGTGATCAGAGATGGAATAAATGGGACTAAACATATGGGAATCTATAGGACCTCTGAGCTTGTGGAAGTGAGTCTCAGTAAAATGAGAAAAGAAGGGAGTAAATGGAAACCGAACTTCCATGTATGGTTATTTTGGTTTGTTTTAGTGGGATATGAGTTGGCCAAGAGAGTATGACATGGAAACAGTTCATAACATGATGCATTTCAGCCCTACAAGCAGCTAAGCGGGCGATAACAAACCACATGTTATATTGCTATGATATAAAAATTTTTGGAGGTATTAAAAGAAACAAGTTCTTTTATAGAAATCTGTTTACAATTTAAATATCACTCTGTAGCCCAAGGTAGACATTTCTTTTAAATGGCTTTGGAATTTTTTTTTTGTTCATTTTTTTATTATTACCTTGGCAAAATTTAACATCAAGAACAGTTGTCAGAACAGCAGAATTAGGAGTTATTTGGGAATGAAAAATGTTTTCACAGAAATCAAAATGTTATTTTTGTACAATATCACTTAGACTACTGTATAAATACCATTTGCTTGTACTCAGTTTTTAAGTCGGAAGGAAAGTGCAACTGAAGTCCTAGAAAATAGAAGTGTAATTTTAAACTATCAATAAAGCTGGAGGAGCACGGGGAGGATATTGTCTGATTTCATATTGATATACTGAAGTTTGAATGTTTTGTTTTAGACTTTTTCCTTTGCAGGTGGTTTTTGTTACATTTAAATTGATGTGCCCATCCTTTTAAAATAAGTTCAACACATAATTTGAAGCTTAAAAGAAGCCCAAATGCAAGATACTGTGTCTGATAAACATTGAATCTGTTCAGCTGGTGAGTAGTTTACAAAGTAGACTTCACTTTCCTTGTCCCACAAACATTTTTGTCCTTCCTGCCCTTTTGTTACAGTGCCTTGGCAAAGCATCTGCAGCATTAAACCCCTACATTCAACCACATTTGTACATCCATTATCTTTGTGCAACCACACTTTTTTTTTTTCCTATGCAGGTTTTCTAAAGAAGGAGGGGGGGCTTTTATTTGCGCAGCATGTTGGTTATAACTGGAAAGGGGAACACTGCTGTCTCTTAACTAAAAGGGTCAGATTTCTCTCGTCAAATTCCTTCTGGGTTCCCTGCAGCAGATTTAGCCACCCTTGAGCACATCTAGGGCATGCGGGCTGGCTACAGCATGTCATCACTGAAGCAAACTGGTGATCCGAAAGGGAAAGTAAAATGGAGAATTTAGCCTGACTGCTCGGTGATGTGCTTCGCTGCAATTAAGTTACACGCCATGAAATTCACATAAGCTGCGCTGATTTAGAGAGGGTGTAGATCTGTTTCTGTGGTGCACATGGGGGTCGGTGTGTTTGCTGCAGCACCGTCCTGTAATCTATGATGGTGTTTAGTGTGTGCAAAGACATTGTAAGCTCCACCTCGGTGTCTAAAATGGCAGCGGGGGTTGCGGTGCAGATGCAGCAGCGATGCAGCAAGAGACCCTCCTACTTCTCCTATGTCGTCACCGGGTCTCGCCCAGTCAAATTATTGTGGAGAAAAAAAAACCCCGAAGAAGAAAAAAAGACAAGCTCGAGCGAGTAGCAGCCAGCGCGGCCAGAGCGAGCCGGCTCATGCTTTAAATGCGGGTCCGTTTTTCTCTTTTTTGAACCCGGTGATAAATAAAGGAGATGAGGGGACTCCTGACGTTTTACCGGGGCCTGCACACCCTGAGCAACCGTCAAGCCAGACGCAAAGCTGGGATTGTCGGTTCTCGGTGCGGCTTTTGCGGAACTGAGTCTAATAGCAAGGTACGGTTGGAGCGGGTCTCTGCGCCTTGGCTCAGTCAAACAATACGTTGTTGACATGGCGAGACTTTGTCGTTGTGTTAGTTTTTTTTAAAGTTTTTTTTTTGGGTGGGGGGTTTTATGTACCAAATCGACGTTGCATACAATGTTGCATGCAACTTTCTCAGATGTGGATGCGCTGGCTGGCAGGGATGAAACAAGAGGGGATCTGACATCAGAGACAACAGATGTAGCTTGCTGTGTTTTTTTTTCTTCCCCTCATGAGAAAAACAATCGATGATGCACTGTGTTCTCAGTTTGTTTCCTTAAGCCCCACTTACAGAAAAACACCGAGAAAATCCCACAAACAGACCTTTTTTTTTTCATAGCCTGTAAAGTGATTTGTAATATGCTACCAATGTATACCCCTACGTACTGCTGTGTCACCACTATAGATCCTCTGTGTACACTCTGATCTGTTGCTTTCTGTGGCCAAAATAAAAATGGTTCCATATGTCATAACGTACAGTCAGCCCTGTCCCTAATCTGTCAGACATACATTATTGTGTGTGGAAACAATAACATTTCACATAACACAAGATTAAAGCCATTTCACATGACAATGATCCTTTGAGTTTTGATTGTAATTTTCCTTTAAAAACGAAGCTTGATCGTGTGCACACATTCTTGTGTTGGCTTATCTTACATCATCAGCCACATAAAAGCTCAGTAGATATTTGACATTATTAATTCACCCTTTCACCCCCACTTTTTGATTATTTTGACAATGCATTTCATCCATGTTGTGTTGCATATTTTTTCTCCACATCTACTATTTGATTTTCTTGCTCGGCGATAAAGCTTTTTCTTGCCCTTTCTCCTACAGCCACAGCCAAGCTTTGGGCTGTTGTTCGACATTGATGGCGTGCTTGTCCGGGGAAGGATGCCAATCCCTGCAGCAAAGAAGGCATTTGAGAAGTTGGTCGACTCTCAGGGACAATTTGTGGTGCCGGTTGTTTTTGTCACAAATGCAGGGAACTGCCTCAGACAAACAAAAGCAGACCAGCTCTCTCATATCCTGGGAGTACCTGTGAGTTGTCAAACTGCAGAAGCTTGTAGACCAATTAACGTGACGTCCCTTAACACCTCTACTATTAACCCCTCCTAACATTTCGTCTATTTCTAGATCACACAAGATCAAGTCATCATGTCCCATAGTCCACTGAGGATGTTTAAGAAGTTTCATGACAAGTGTGTGCTGGTTTCGGGACAGGGACCAGTCCTGGAAATTGCTAAAAAGTATCCTGGAATCTTGTTTTTGTTCAATTTTTGTCATGTTTGTGATCCATTTGACTTTGGACTTGTGTAATGCTCCTCACTGCTCCTTATCACTCTGTCTTTAGTGTCGGCTTTAAGAGCGTTGTCAGTATTGATATGCTGAGGGAATCGTTTCCATTGCTGGACATGGTGGATCACAACAGGAGACCAAAACTGCCGGTGAGATATTGAAGTCTTGTGTAAAAAATCCAGAAAATGATTCAAGAAATACCAAACATCTTAAGTCATATACAAGAGCACATGTTAAATTTCCCACTTTTCATTTCAGTCCAATCCTATTGCCAACCTTCCTAAAGTTGAAGGTAAGTACATGTGCCTCTTTTTATATCTCAATAGTTTTTCAGATGTCTGAATTCTAAGAGATACATGTTTTGTACATATACTTCCACACACAGCTGTGGTTCTGTTCGGGGAGCCAATTCGATGGGAGACAAACCTGCAGCTGATTATTGACATTTTGTTGACCAATGGTAACCTCAGTAGTGTTCACCTAACCCAAAAGATGCCTCACCTCCCCCTGCTGGCTTGCAATATGGACCTCATGTGGATGGCCGAGGCGCATTCTCCACGGTAACCTTTGAAATTCATTGCTGTCACTGAACATTTTTGAAAAGCGGAGTCTGCAAAGCTGCCAGTGCATTTCTCTGTCTAATGCTATGTCATTTTGTCTCAGGTTTGGCCATGGGACGTTTCTTGTGTGCTTGGAGAACATTTATAAGAAGATAACTGGTAAAGACGTAAAGTATGAGGCTCTAATTGGAAAACCCAGCGAGCTGACCTACCATTTTGCGGAGTACCTCATCAGAAGCCAGGCCATGCAGAACCAGTGGAAACTTCCCATCACTTCCCTTTATGCTATAGGGTAAGACAAAGCTTCCAAAAATATTGCACACTATAGAATATATTAGGGAAGTAATAAGACTTAATTCTGATCAGAATGAGCAGGAGAGCAGGAACAAGTACTGCAGGCTAACATGTTAACCTCGTCACTCCTTTATTCACATAAACCTTTTGAAGATGTATTTTCTCTCATTTTTAAACTTGTTTAACATGAATGAATCAAACATGAGAACGCATAACTAACAACTGCCTGCAGAAACATATGAACATATTATACCTTCTTTTAAGAAAGTGCATATTTCACTTTACCTTTTTATCATAATTGTTGCTGTTTTACTCATACAGCTGTGCTGTGTTGGTGTGGCAGCACTCTGTAATTGTTTTAATTGCTCTTTTAATTGTTGGAGTAGAAAGGAGAAGCAGGAAATACATTCTTGCTATCTATCTAGACTAGCTTTGTGCATACTGCCTGAGGTATTGAATAATTTCTTCCCTTCTGCGTTCTTAGGGATAACCTTATGACTGACATCTATGGCGCCAATCTATACAACCGCTACCTGGAGGAGAGAGTTGCTAGAAAGAACCCCAAAGCCGTTGCTAAGATGGTGGCCACCACAGGGTCCACCGCTGCAGTGTCCCAGGAGGAGGAGATCGACAACCTGAGGGAGAGTGAGCTAGCCCTGCCCTCTGCTACCTCCTGCAAGTCTGTCCTAGTCTGCACGGGAGTTTACAACCCCACAGCAGAGGTGCCGTCTGATTCCAGCCACTGCATCAAAGAGACTGTGTTCCATGGGCACCGGGACTTCAGATTTGACCCTGCGCTGGTGGAGCCAGGCCACATTGTGCAGGATGTGGCAGAAGCTGTCGACCTAATCTTTGAGCAGGAGAAGTTTGTGCCTCAGTAGAGTTTTGAGCGAATAGGTTTGTGTGGTCATGGAGGCCCCAATAGAGTAGGAGCCTAACACTGTGGAGTGCACCTAACAGGGTATTGACAAAATATGAATCTTCTTCTAAACTTTAAAAAATTGAGACATATTTTAGAGAAATTCAACAATCATGTAACTGTTACTGTCAACCGATCTTTTATATTGTTTTTGGTGATAGTTAACCTGTTTTTCATTAAGGAAAAGTGTAATAACGGCCTTATTTGACCCTGCTAAGTATTTTTTTAGATGATAGTAATGTTTTAGATTATTAAAAATCCTGAAATCATCCTATATTTATTACAAGAATTTACCAGTGTTTTTATGAAACATATTCAAATAACATTTTAACCTTTATTCTCGAGGTGACTTTTTATTATTGCATTTTTAGTCATTTGTTTACCCATTTATCCTGGAAAATCTATGCATGAATATGAGAGTAATACTAATACTGTATAAACAGCTGTTTGATGTGCAATATTGTCCTCTTATAGTACCGTCTGTCTGCATTTTGTCTTGTTGTGAGACCGTTGACCAGTATTTGTGAAGGCTTTCATCTTTGTTAAATGTTTCCATATTGTCCTGCCATGGCATGTTAATCATAATGTAGAAATGTGTGCTTTAAAATTTGAATTCCAGAAGCTAAAGATAACTTGACTTTTATTTAGATACGATGCCAATCAAAAGCTTTTACCGCCCTATATTTGACCATGTGTAGTACTTCACTCATTGTAATAACCTTAAATCAAGAAAATATAAGGAATCATTGCAAAACGTTGTGTATTTTATTTAAATGGGCCACATTTTATCACATTTTCATCACTCCCATGAAAGCCCTCATTTAGATTCCTGCAAACAGTCTGTGTAGACTGATGAGTATGAAGACATTTACAATGAATTAAGCCAAAAAATTTCACATTACTTTATCTTGTCCACTTTATGCCTCAATATTAAATTAGGTTGCACTGGAAGAAAACAATGCAGTTACCTAGTTCTATTTCTGGCAGTTTAGCATTAAAAACAACATCTGTAGTAGTGAGTAGTGAGTTCCCTCAGAAGGCCTTTATCTTTATATTGTGCTTCGTGTGCAACACATCCAGTACTTGTGGCAGTAAGTCCATGCTCATAAGTGGTCTTTCTAGATCATCAGTCCAAGTCAGTTCATCAGGGTCTACACTGACCTCTGACAGGTCAGTTGGAAGCCTCCGCCTGTGTTTGGGCTTCAAGGAGTGCAAAGAGTCAACCGTGAATCTTGAATGTTTCTTATTTATGAATAGAATGAAGGTGGATTTTCTGGCCAGTGTCAGGGTCCACAGAAGCAGAAAAATGAGGCAGCATAACATTAATCCCATCACAATGTTATAAATCCCACCAGTGCAGCTTGTCGGGACACAGGAAGAGAAATAGTCATCACTAAGTTCAGTGATGGCTTTCTGAGCCACAGAGCTTGGACTGGCACATCTTGGCTCCTGAGAAACAATAGCCCTGTTCTTCAGCAACCAGTTCCTCAGGTATTGGATCCTGCAGTCACAATGGAAGGGGTTGCCAGATAGGGAGACCTTTTTAAGATCAACCAGTCTGTCAAACAGGCCTGAAGATACTGAGGTGAGCCGATTGTCCTGTACTTGGAGCTCTGTGGTGTTTGGGGGCAGTTGAGGCAGCTCCACGAGGTTGAGAGAGCTGCAGTTGGCTTGCAGACCAAAGGCATGCACACTTGATGCAGCCAAGAGTAGGAAGACAGTTAATCCTGAACTGGAGAGCATCCTGCAGGATCAGGAAGAGATTATTTCCTATTTGCACTGTAAATTACAGTTTGCACAATATTGAGAAAGCACTTTTACGAAACAGTGAGGATGCTTAAGGAGCTCACAGTGCAGCACTCAGAAATTGGAGTATTCTTAATTCATAAGATGTTGCAAATAAAGCTGTGTATTAGGACAAGATTAACACCTCCAGAATATTTTGGTAATGCCAAAAGCCAATACATCTAAGAGGTGAACAAAATGAAATATTCCTCTGACGCTTTAAGCTGTATTTAAGAAGTATACAGATATAGCTTAATGATGAAGTGAAAGTCAAATCCCCATTAATTGAAAAAAAGAAGAGTACAAACCTTTTAGAGTCACACCAACTTGGAAGTTACTTCTTGTGATGTCAGTCATCCTTAAAATCTTATTATATATTCACTTATCTAATCCAGCGTTACATTTGAGCTACAGGATTTAAAAAGTTCTCCTGACCTCAAGGTGTCTGTTGTGTAACTGGCGTGTTATTAAACTCTGAATATTCACACCCCCAAAGTCAGTGTGAGGATCGCACCAATAACACTGCATGGCGCAGTTCTGGCGCATTTCGCATGAGGGAAATACGTCTGCTTTAAGGAGATAAGAGTTTATCTATTTAAAACAGTGGCGGAGACCATCTGAAGCCCTCCCACTGTGTTTATTACTGACATCAACAATGCTGAGGGCACAGAGGGCACTTAACAGCAAAATACAGCTGGGGGCATGTAAAGCTTTATGTGGATTTGAGCGTACCTATGAAATACTTTGAAAGCTGGATGAGCTTTAGGCCAAAAAGGAAATGTTTCTTAATGGAAATTTGGAGCTACAAAGCAGAATTGACACACATTAGCTGAATACCAGTGCGATCCAAGAAATGTTATGATCCGAGAAAGAATTTCACACTGTCACAGCTTCAGTTCAAAAGCTGAGAGGTGAGTGTATTAACTAACTGTGTTATTTTCACAGACTGATCCTTGGAGGAACTGTGTAGCAAGTACACTTTTCGCCCATAGGTGGTGTAATGGCACAGATTTTCCTTTTCATTTTATGTCACTTTAATGCATGCCCTCTAGTGGAAATGCTGCAACAGTAGTAGAAAGTATTGCTGGAGCCTTGACATGAAGATATGAGAGTCCTGAGATAAGGAAAGAATAAGAATTATGCAGAATAAGAAATAAAAACAATTTCCTTTTTCTTTGAGTCACACTGGCAGCTGACTTTAAACTCCATAATATAAAGTGGTAAACTGAATAGTAAAAAAAAAAGTTCATACACTGGAGAGCAAAAACAACACATTCATACCATAAGTCATATATTTGTTTATTTTGCGTTCTCAACATTGTCACAGTTGAAGTTTTACAATAACTGGGGTCTTACTGACTCACTACTCACTGTACAAACAGAATGCACATATAAATGAGGCCATTCTTGTCTTTTCCTTGTTTTTTTTATTTTAATTTTTTAAATGTGTCTCACACCAGACTGAACAGCTTGCAGCAGGATGTGTGTCTGTGTGTGTGCAGTATGAGCATGTGTGTGTGTGTGTGTGTGTGTTTGGAAGGGTTGCATGTATGAAAAGAGAGCTGGATGTAAATGACAACGAACTTTCTAACAGTCTGTTTTTTTAATTTTCTACAGCAAATGTCAGTTCCCGACAGCTGGAGGCAGAGACAATCGATATGTTCATATATCACCCCCTCACGTCCATCTATGAGGTGATGTTTATACATCCTGATCTTAACTGCAGATATCAGAATAAAGTACTGATCATATACACACTATGTACAGCTCCTTAACCCCGCCATCTTGGTCCCTTTACAGTTTCATAAAGATAAACCGTCCTTCCAAGCAGTTCATGTGTTTACACATCAAAATCCCATATTTACATGATAAAAGCCCTCAGCAACGGAAGTGCAATGTTTTTGTTTGTTTGTAATGTACACATGATGAAATGCATGCCGAGCTTCATTAACTACCAGCCTAACATGAAACAGCAAGAACACGTCAACATCGGGAAATTCCAGATTAATCAAAAAAACCAGAGTCAAAATGTATAGGCTGATATTTTTTTCCCCCATCAGCTCACAGTGAATAGGACACATGATGCATCAGATCCATGCAGTGTAGTACTTTCTCACAAAGAATGACTATAGACATTTGAAGCACTACAACACACACCAAAAATAAACAGACTCCTCGGTTTTACATCATCCCAAGATTTCAGAATTATATAGCAAAAATATGAAATCAATGGAAAGACACATTCAACTGATCATTAATGTCCCATATGTGATATGTCTGTCATCTGAACTTTCTTCATTAATTCCCATGAGGAGAAATGTGTGAGAATAAGCCTGACTTATGGCAATGGTTTTCTTTGTGAATGTTAAAATACATTTACAACCTGAATATTGGGACAAACAGTTTACTGTCACTAATTTACACACTATAATAGACTCTTATTTGTAGAATGTAGAAAGTTATTCTTTACATATACCCAGTTCCTTTGTTCAGTTTGCATTTCTGCTGTATATTATAACTGCATTTCCTGAAAAAATGAAAGTGAACTTTCATATGTGCTTATCCAGCAAAATATTTCTGTTCAGCCCAAAGAGAAGCGTATTCCTTTATTAAAATATATACACACAATCCTCTTTCCACTGTGAACTGTGTAAGTAGGTATTTATATATTCTTAAATGAAAAAAAAAAAAACGTTTTTTTTTTTTTTTTTTTTCACCTGAATCTCTTCCTGGACAACATGATGACAGACTTCCACTCTCAGTGCAAGTCTGCATTTCTGAACATGATTGCACTTAAACTTGCTATGGTAACACTGATTTGTTATACAATGTGCAGAGGATAGCCTCACATCAATAACATCACATGCAAAAAAAAATCACTTACTAGACATTCCACTGAACTCCGAGCCTGTACCTCTCATAAAAGACCATGAGGACAGCCACACATTAATTTACAGAGAAAAAGACTCTTGACAAGGGGGTCAAAAACAAAAAAATAAATAAATAAATGACGCAACATGAAAACGCACAAATCGGAGGGACACCTTGCTTGTTCCTAATGTACAAAATCAGTACAAAGGTATTGCACACATGATAGAAAAAAGATGAAAAAAATACTTCATTATGTAAGAACTGATTTTATTCATTCACCAAACTTTGTTGGTGAATAAAAAAATATACTAAACAAGGCAAAAGAAAATTTCATAAAGTGTTTTTGATTTTATGAGTCAAGAGAGCAGCTGTTGCATATGTTAAAGGCAACACACTTGTACAACATGTTCTGTGGGTCCATGTGTAAACTGAGCCTCTGAGTGTATCTAAATGTCTTTTCACTGCTAATCTTCATTACTTTTTACAGTTCAAGCAGCCACAGTATGAGTAATAAACTGAAATTAAAACATCCAACCAGCTGATCAACAGTTAGAGATGACAGGAAAAGTCTGCTCTGAGGCTTCAGCTGGGACTGCACAGTGTTTTCAGGCCCATATGCAACAGCTGCAATCCAGCGGCTCCTTCTGATCCATTTGAAAGGCAAAAATTCCACAATAGATTATAGGCCGGACTGAATGGGAGTTCACTCCTTTCAGATCTACATCCTGTTACCACAGAGTCAGTATAATACTGATAAAATTCATTTTTGCTGATAATAATAATTGTAAGTATAATCTTACAAATTAGTTTACGCACAATATACTGTACATGAAGTCTTGACTAAATAGATTATGCATTAATAATTGGCACATTTATTTATGAGAGCTAGGAGACAACACATATAGCTGTCATCTACAGTAAATACAGCACTAGAACTACTATGACTGAGACGGTTGACTCAGTTGTTTACCTGTCCGTTGATTTAAGTTAGTGTGAAATGATTATATCTAGGTTTCGTCACTACATATGAGCTCTACGGGAGGCAACAACAAATAGCATTCATATGATGGCAGGATCTGCAAACCAAAAAAAGAAGTGTTGAAAGTTGACCTCCGAAAGGCTGCGCACAAGAAATGATGCCGTCGTTGTGACAGAGAAAACAGTCTGCCACGTTCTCGTCTCAGGTCGTCTTTCCTCCTGATTCTGTGAAGGTTAAGACAGGCTATTGAGGGAATGGAGCAGTTGGGAGCGGCTTGGTGAGAAAAGACTTTTTCCTCTTCAGCCGTAACGGCCAGGTGGTGTGTATGTGTGGAAAACAAAGAACATCTTCCTGTACAGAACCCCTCCTTCCCCTCCCATGAAACCCTGATGGGGCCAAGCCCATAATCAGGCAAACTAGTAAAGGCCCCTAGTGGAAGATTTGAGTCCGATTTCCATCCTGCATATTAGTTGGACCTGGAGGTGAAAAAGGTCACTGCATGTGATTGGTTTCCATCACAGCAGCAGTAAAACACAGTGGACAGGCCATAGAGTTATGCTGTCAGTCCCTTTGGTGTAAGCAATTGTCCCTCCTTCATTAAGTTCCCTCTTCATCTCTCCTCTCGCCCTCCTCTCTGTGGTAGGAGCATCACACTACGGTGCTGATGCCACTGTGTTTAGGTTTGGGTCCGCCAGGTGCCGAACCCGCTTGCTGACTGTGGTGGTGAGGGGCATGCTGGGAGTGTGAGGCGTGATGTGAATGCTGGCTGTAATGGCTGTGCTGTGAGTGGGCGTGTTGGTGAGCGTGTGAGGGGTAGGCCGCGTGCTGGTGGTATTGCGTGTGGGGAGGGGGGTGGTAGTGGTGATGGTGGTGGTAAGGCGGTGGGTTCTGTGGGACTTGGCAGTACTGGGAATGGTGACCGTGGTGTTGGGGCTGCACTGTATGTTCTACCTGTGCTGTGTGGTGCAGGTTGGTCGGGTGGGGCTTGTGGGATATGAGAGTGGGTTGACCGGGTGCAGGAAAAGGGGGGTGGCTCTGGGATGACGGTTTGCCTCGCTTGCTGCCAAAGAGGGACCCAAGGATGGAAGTCGATGCTGAGTTAGGGATGGAGGGATGGCTGCGGGGTGCGCCCTCGCGTGGTGTGGTGGCTCTCCGGCGTGTGTGAGGACTGCTAATGGTGGACCCCTGTAGGACGGAAAAAAGTAACAGCATGTCTGTCAGACAAGCCACTAAACTACAGCTGCAAGGCACCACCAGGATGAATTCACTTATTTCAGATAAAAAAGTAGCAAAATGTTTAGGGCATGCAAATGAGAAACTAAAAATGTTTTCATGATAGGCAGCAGCAACACTAGGAATATTTCAGCTTGGGCAAACACTTCATGATGAAGGGAGCCTAGATTAAAAGAAGCTCTGAGCTAACTGGTTTGAAAAAGCAAATCTGTAACTAGACTAATGACATAAAATACCATATGGAGCATAAATAATGACAAGGGTAAAAAAAGACAACATTTCATCTTCATTGCAGTCAGTGTGCCAAAACTCACTAATAGTCACACATGCAACTTGTTAAAATCAATTGAGGCATAGTTTCCACATGCAGAGGATGTGACAGGCAAACTCATCATCCACAGATTAGCATTCAACTAAAGGTCAGAGGGCAGGAGGAACTGAGCTCTTGTGTGCAGACTTCACAACAGGCCTGGACACTTTTCCCCCTGGGTCAAACGCTACTCACTATCCATGTATGAATTCACTTTAAAAAATAATAAAAAAAGCTGTTCGTTTTCCACATGCTTCATCTAAGACTGGAGAAAGACCATATGACATCATTGAAAGCAGAATGAAATTTTCAGGATCCCAGACTTCAAACCAACACATGAACTCATGAACACATGGAATGAGTGAAAGATGAATGAATGAAATCCACATCTTTATAAGTCTGTGTGAAGCCCGTCAGTAGACCTCAGACTATGAAGGCTACGTTCCTCCCTGAACCTTACAGCAGTTAAGAGAAGTTGTGGAGAAGAGAAAAAGAAAGATCCGGACAGGGAGAGGGGCTGCAAGAGATGTACAGTCTCCTATAGTCTTACAGAGCTACCACCCTGCCACAGAGAAGGAGAACCAAATGAAAAACCGCTTGGATGTGATTGAATGAAAGACAGAGACAGGCGACAAGGGGAGGGATCAGAGGATGGGTTAGTAAAATCATGCTTGTTTGAAGATAAAAGTGTATATTGGTCATATAACATGACCAAAAACAGGAGATCTCTGGCTTCCAAAAAGGGGGCAGGATCAGAGGCAGGCAACCCATGCATGCACACTAACTGAGGCAAGCAGGTCATAAGGCATCCCAGGAAGGAAAAATAAATGATCCAAACAAATGGACTGAGTCTATGAAGCAAAGAAGGTGTAAGACCAAAAATAAATGGTGTGTTTTCACAGTGCACATCATCACATAGAGAGTAGCTTGGATACCAGCTGCTTCCAACTTACTTCCATATTGCTGTCTAGTGATCCTGCACTGCTGCGACGCCCCCGCTTGCCTGCCCGAGACATGCAATACCACAGATTAGAGATCGACAGCACTCCTGGATTAACTACAGACGTTAAGGCCGCCCACCAGTCCCGTAGGGGGCATTGCAGTGGATTGTGACTGTGAGTAAGGTCCAAATATTGACGGGGTGGGGATACGGCGTTCAGGTCTGGAAGGGTGGTGGGTGACAGGTGGTACTGTGGCTATCTTTATTGTGAAGTCACGTCTTCACTCAGGTTGAAAACTAAAGCTGCGTTCATATGTAAGCCATTAAAGTTTATAAAACGCACTTCTAACTGGCGGCTCATTCATTTTAATAATTTTGAAAACATTTCATTATCTCAATGACTCCATGAGCGTTATATTTAATATCCACAGTAAAGTTTTACCAAAAGATTGCAGGCTACTTTAAACACATACACGAATGATGCCCAAACAATTTTTCCCCCAAAATTTTTGTCTTGATAGAATATGACAACTAATTCTTAATGTTGTCACAAGATGCAGATTTTCATAAGGGTCAAAGTTGGCAAAAAGCCAGTCTCAGTGACAGTCACAAAAGGAGGAGACACATCAAAAGCAATACAGTGGCTGTTGCACATGGGATGTACAGGCATATACAGGTCTGAGGGCAAACAGAGCACTTTTCGCTGTTGTTAGGCACACTCAGCCAATGATACATGACCAATAATCACACATGAACAGGAAAATACCTGATGTGTATGGAAATAACACAGTAAATACACATGAAATGGAGTATGGCAGGAAAGGAAAAAGAAAACACTTAACAAAAATGACCCCACTAACATGCCACATCCTGCATCGAAAAACACAGGAGACAGGAGGGCGAACAGACTCCTAAGGACTTCTTCACTGTCTGAACTATCATTTCCCGTTGAGGTAGTGATCATAAGAACAAAGCGTATCGTATTACCAACAATGAGACGGACCCCTGACTGGATTTCATTTTGTTATCAAGTTAATCACCTGATAACTTCACGTAGCTCTTATCTGTAATGAATGGAATGTATTCTTGCTTCAAAAGACACAGCAGCTGTGTTAAACACTGATATTCATGGAAGTGAAATGACTGTTAACACCAGGACTGGGACTAAGTCTTGATCTCGTTGCTGTGTAAGAATGGTGCGCATCAGCACTGATTTGTTTGGTTCAAAAATATACGTGAGAGGAAATGGCACATGATATTTTGAATACAACTTAAGATTATTATGAAATGTTTTAAGATAAAACAAACTTAGGAATGCAAAAGTGCTTAGTAAAAAAAAAAAAAAAAGTGACGATAAAAACATGAATGGAAATGTTCATAAATAAACGCATCCAAATGATCAGGGGTGAGAACTGCCCGTCAATTTCATTCATCACTGAGAGGACAGATCTAGAATAATCAATCATAACTGCATTTCTCAACAATTAACCGCTTCTCAAATAGGTCTGTATTCAGTCTTTGTTACTCTGAGTAAAAAAAGGACACACTGTTAAGACCAAACTACCCAATCATGAGTGAGAGAGATAGTGGATTTAAAGGGGAGAGCTCTAAAATCAATGTATGGTGCCGTGAAACAACATTTTGCTATTTTCATCCCTTTGACGTCATCACAGAGACGTGGATGACAGAAGGAGAACGCGTTTCCATGAAAGAACCGGCTGGTAAAGAAAAAGACGTTTTGGCTGTACCTGCTTCGGAGAGGTCTCGCAAGGAGCTGCTGAGGGCGCTCCTCTTCAGGCCCTCTCCCATGGCGTAGGTGTCGTCCAGGCTGGCACGGTTCATGTTCCCGTTGCCAGCTTCCTTCTTCAAACCGGAGCTCTGCGACATGCTGGGCCTCACCACCCCCTTCTGCTTCTCCAGCTCAGCTGTGGAGAGGATCCAAGGAAAGACTGAGGTAAGTGGAAGTGGTTTAAGTACTTAACATCTCACTCTAGCTAAGATATGACTCTTAAAACTTCTCTGTAATATATTCCTCCACCTTTTCCTGCCTGAAACTCATCAACGCCCACTATTAAAGGATAGGGTAACAATTTTTCAAGCCTTTCCTAAAACTGTGGAAGAGATCCACTTTTTGAACTATTTGAACTCAGATAGCTGAAGCCTCATATTATCTTCAAATAAACCTCAAAACGAAGACCCCCATCACTTATATTTTAAGTACATTAAGAGACTGATCTAATGGTCAGTATGAACAGGAAGAATGATTACAGAGAGCAAAACCTGTTTTAATGTTCTTATGGGCACTTGACTATTGTTTTAAGACGGACTTGAAAAATGTGAACCCATCCTTTGATCTACATAATTCCTAACATCCTGTTCATGTACGTATATCACAGCAGAAACAGCCCATCCAAAAAAATCTGCTCTCTCCTCTGGTAGCCATCCTGTGAACTCTGTAAACATTCTCGCTCGTAAACTGCAGTTGTGTAATGAGGACCATGCCCTGTTTCTACTTTGCATAGCCTGAGGTAGACCCAAAGAGAGCGGGGGGGTGGGGGTGGGGTGGGGTGGGAAGAAAAAAAAAAAAGTCAGCTCACACTCTATTCTGTATTTCTCCATTTCCTGGACCTCAGCAATGGATTCTCGTAGGTCGTCTGTGAACTTCTTGCGGTCCTGGGGGTTGGGTGCGTTAAAGTTGATGAGGACTTTGATGTCCGCACCTGGTATCGCTGATGTAAGTCTGATTCCATTTGGGTAATCTGGGCCAATGGCAAACAGAGAGGGAGAGACATTTACACATGGGCCATTGATCAAAACCAAGTTAAAACACATCGGTCTGAAGTTTTGAAAGTATAAACAATGTCACAGTCCATTGGTTTGACTTCCCATTTCTGCTAGATGTGTTAAATCAAATCCTGTGAAGGACGGTGTAAACACTGTCAGCGAACACGCTACAGCAATATAGACCTGATATAAAGAAGAGCTCTGTGCTACTTACACTGATTTTCAAAAAGCATTACTTGCATCCCATAAAGAGAGAAGGACTGTCTGAAGCTGTATGTCACCGAGTTCTTCTTTTTCTGGAAAATCTTGGTTACCTGAAATCATGCAGAGTGTTTGATATAAGGGTTGGCTCGAAAAAAATAACGATTTGAGAGAAGACTTTTGAGAGGAGAGGACTTTTACCACTAAGAGGTCGTTGAACAGGAAGATCTCCCGCTGATGGAGGCCCAGCTTCTGGAGCTTGTTGGGATCTGGCACTTCAAACAGACGGCAGTAACACACCAACCGGCGATGAGGCAGTGACAGCACCTACAAGGCAAAAGAGAACAGAACAGACACCGACACTTCAGAGGTCACTATGGTGTTTAAAGGGTAATAAGGAACAGAAGTCAACCTTGGTAGAATTTAAAGAGGGTGTAGCCGAATGATGACTGATTTACTCCTCCTATGTGTTTTGCATTATGCACAGCGTTTGTAGTGTGTATGTATGTAGTATGTATGAGGAGATGTGCTGACATGTTGGAAACATGTAGCCAAAAGCCTAAGTCTGTGCCTTAGACCTCCACTGTTATCCAAAAACGAATAACAACACAACAGTGAGCCCCACTGCTACACTGAGTGACAAGTCCCCTCATTACAATGAATGCAGCCACTGTAGTTTATTTTAGCTGATCCCACATACACCCTCCTGCTGTTGTCAATACTTGCCAACACACCAAATCCACAACTGAAAATAGCCCCAAACAAAAGCACTATTTACTCAGTGAGTAATTCTGGCTAAAAACTACAGTGACCAGTTGTTTTAAGGGATTATTTAGTGCAAGTGCTGCCATTAAGTCAACTGCTGATTTAATTCTATGTCAGATTGCTGCTGTCAAGTCATTCTTTTAATTGCAATGTGGCAAGAGATGAATTGGTTGTGGGTTAGATGAATTGTATGCTTTGTTCATAATTTTTATTTCATTTTCATTTGTTGTCCTGCATCTATTTTCCTCTTTTTTTTTTCTTTTCTTCTCTCTCCATCTTTTCTTCAGCAATTATTTGTCAATCAGATGGATTAACGTGCTTGTCTCGCTCTGTGTGTACAGCTAATCAGAAACTAAATGATAAGGCTTAGTGCTGAAGGACTAATGCCGTTGCTCTTTTCACAGGATTTGTTGACAATAACAAAAATGTAGAATCTCCAATCTCCATCTCCAGCTTAGTCCTTTAAACATGCCATTCATTTTCTTACACTGTTCATAACCACCACACAAGAACACTGGATTTAAGGACATGTATATTCCAAAATAAGATGAAGACTTAAACATACAGATGATGCTACTGTTGGGATAACATGTTACTGCGTATAATAATACACAGCCAGGTATCTTGGTACCAAAATAACGGATGAGATGGTGGCAATAAATACTGCAATGTGAATCTGAGTGTTTTGTTTGTCATCATTTTAACACGCTTGTTTCACCAGAGAAAGTTAACTTAAAGGTAGTATTGTTGCTGTGATCACAATTGCACTGAAGTTAAACTATTAATCTGTTAACAAGAAAGTTGAGGTGGAGTATTCATCTATAGTATTATTAAGGCTTACTCAGTGGTTACTCAATCTCCCTTCAAAATGTTTATATTAATAATCTTCATACTAATAGGAGATCTGCAGTATATTCTGTCACTGAGAGGCATCTGCCTGACATGCACCCAGCTGTGATGTACACCCTGCTGAGCACAGAATCTGTAAACAGTGCAGCTTAAAGCCACCCAAATATTTATGTCTGTTGATTCTGTGTTCGGTGAACAATGAGGACTGCTCATCAGACTCTAAAACTACCTGTATTATGTGCATTAACTGCAAAGTCCAGGGACAGATTCAGGAAGCTGTATACATGCAGTGAAACAATGAAGGATATACAGTGTAATATGATTTATGGATATTCAGCCTACTTACACATCCCAGGCCATGATGGAGAGATCCGATCTACAAAGAGAGAGAACAAATAAGACGATGCAGCTGTTAGGATTTGTTACAGTGAATCTGATAACATGAACATTTAATCTCTCTTAGTTATTAATTAGCTCACATAAGGATTTCCCCTTGCAGACTGTGCACCTATAGCTTATAAAGTAGTCATGAAGATGCACCTCATGGGTTTTTTATGCGGGGTAGTGGCCTTTTTCAGCTGCTGGACTCGAGGGAGTCTGTAATGATGTTGGAATGAAAACAGATCCTCCCCTAGAAGCCCACTCCAAGCAGCAGTGGTAGGCCTGATTATTATGGAGAAGAATTCCAGTGTGGTTTTTAATGCTAAAGTGTTTTACCAAGTGTCCTCACGGGTTTTTCATTTTGCAGCTAAATGGTGACGAGGGATCATTTTTCAATACATTCAATTGTTACTGGCAGAGCAGAGGAGATTCCATCCCACTGGAAACTAAGTAAAACAAAGTCTTCCATGCAAGACAAGCCTCTCCCTGAAGCTGCTTAAGTTAATCACAGTGTTAACCTTCACACATGAAAGAGACGTCCTCGCCTGCAGAATAATGTACTAATGCTCCTCCGCCATGCTCCTGAGGGGCTGGAGCACAGTCAGAGCTAAATTTGATAATGGCTCTATTTCAGTATAAAAACAGAATTAAATTGACTAATGACTGGTGGATCAACTTATTAATGCAATCTAACATATGCCAGTCAGTTAAACACTGGCAGCACTGCAGTATTCAAGCATTTCAACAACTTCTCCCTCTAAAACTAGGTGGGGATTATAATGTGCTAAGGTGGGATCATGTGCCCATTTTTCATCAGACTGCAGCACAGGGCGACATTTCTCAAGGGCTTCAGGTGCGTTAAAATCACCAGCGTGAAGGTCTAAGCCCAGGCGTGAGTCCCTATTCACAGAAAAATACCAAATACCTAAAAAAAAAAAGAGTTGTTCTCTCTATGACTGTATGCTGCAAGTCTTTGGAAAATTAGTAGAAATGTGTGACTGATATTTATAGAAAGTGATTCAGAACAGATCTAGCTGTGTGATTAAAGAATAATAAACATTGGCACGATGTTGTGCATGAAAATGATCATAATCATCTACTGAATAGATTTAGAATAGATAAACATTTCTCACCGGTTTCTTTCCCACAATGAGCTTCTCAACCTTCTGCACTTGTGAGACGTGGTCTTCATTAGTCTTGAGCTCCCGCTTACGGATCCTCTCATAGATGCCAACCAGAGTCTCCCTGGGTATGTCCTCGCCGTCATCCACGCCTGGCACACAGGGAAGAGCTGGGTTACTATGCAATATTCAGTAAAAGTTTATGGTTTTATTGAAGCTTGATTGCTGTGAAAAAGGAGAGGTTAAAAGGAGTGGCTAAGCAAACTGAATAGCTACAAGCAATAGCAGCTGGGAAATAGAAATGCAAATTGAAACAAGAGCTGCCATTTAAATACCTGATTAACTCCTATATTTTAATATAATTTGCAATTATTTATTCATATTCATTCATACAATTTGTTGTTGTTTTTGCCAAATCCCTTTTTAATTTTAACAATTTATTGATGGATTCATATTCAATATTTAAATATTTTATTATTTTTTATAATTCCTCTTTTTATTGCCCATTAAATATCAAATAATAATGCAATGTTGTTTATTTATTCATGTAATCATATTAATAATTTAATTTACAGATAAAATAAATTAAATGATTAATAACTGTTTTTATTGTACAATTAGATATAGTTGATGAAGTGCATTATTACTATTTCTGCAACACTTCACATAAGAAGTAGAAAAAATGGGAAATTATTTTTATTTGACATTAGGAGATGAGTGTATGCAAAATATTGTAAAACATGTCTTTAGATGTGTTTTGAAAGTACTGTAGCATATTTTAAAATATCAGCAAATATATTATGTTTGCAAATAGTGTATCCTTACACAGTCATATGAGTTATAGGTTTGGTTACCCCTTAAATTCTTAATGAAGTCCTCCAACTTCATCTTCCTCTCGGGTTTGACGTTAGGGCTGTACATGTCAGTGTTGAGGAGGATGATGGCAAAGGCCAGGATGAAGATGGTGTCAGGGTTCCTGAACTGCCGCACCACTGTGGGGTTACAGATGCAGTAGCGCTGGCTAGAAACAGGACAGCATTGTTAACCATCTCAACTTGCAACCAAACTCAATTTACACAATCAGGAAATGTATGACATTGTTTGAAGCAAGCAGAAGTAGAAGTTCCTTTATGTGCCAATAGCATCAGTGTTTTCTCTACTGTCTTTCCTCTTTGTAATCATCATTCTGTCCTCGATTTCCTGTAACGTTTCACATACGTGTGTGATCTTACCTAAAAGCTTCGATGAGTCGCTCCACCTTCTGGGCCTCCCCCTGAACACGGATGTGGTTCTGAAATTTCCTGAGGGCCTCGTCCAGCTCCATGCTCTGAAAGTCCATTTCATCTACCACACAGCTGGTACACACACACACACACACACACACACACACACACACACACACACACACACACACACACACACACACACACACACACACACACACACACACACACACACACACACACACACACACACACACACACACACACACACACACACACACAAACACACACACACAGAAGAAGGAAGAGGTAGAAAAAGAGACAGACAATGAAACAACTCCATACAATTATAATACCAGTGTTTTCCTGCTCACCAACATATTTTTGATATCTTACAGGTTTCTGAGATTCACCAGTCATCCATTTTACCTTCAGGATCTTTTAAGTCTGCTTGTTTTCCTTGTCAAATCCTCTACAGAAATGGCCTGAGTGTTTTTATTACAAATAACTTTGTAGTGATACTGGGCATTAGTATACCATGTAATACATTTCGATCTTTTCTCTGCTAACTTTTATCTAATTATTATTAACTCTGACAAGGACTTGGAGCTGTGTCATACTTACTCCAAGACATCTCTGTTGAACTGTTTCTGTCGGTTTCCTAGGAACTCTCCAATCATCTGCCTGCTCAGCCCCTTCCTCTGCAGCAGAAAGTGAGCTACACCAACTGGGGTGTCAGGGATGAACCCCCTCTCGGTCAAGTACTGGATGCCCTTCTCTGGCTTCCTGAAAAAGTCCAGCATGGACAGGGATGATTTAGTTTCTGGAGAAATGCACATAAACCTTACAACTGTAAAGAAGAATCTTTTAATGTTTCTGAATTCTAAAAAAAATAATACATACAGGCAACTTCTTGAGATGGGTAGAGCAGTGAAAATTTTCATATAAATGTTTAAATATAAATGTTGGTTGAGTCCTCATTCATAAAATTCAAGATTAGCATCTGGGTATGATCAAAACTGTGCATCATAAGAACCAAGAGCAAACCGAGTGTAAAAGCAAAATAAATTATTATTATTGGTGACAGTTGATATCTCCTTGATACCATAGCCCAAACACAGACACAAACACACCATATTGCACCATGCTGTCTTTTACAATTTGTATTGAAGTATTGCTAAAGCGTGTTCGATGGTCTGACCCACTTGAAATGCCTCTTTAAGAAATTGAACAAATGGGGCACAATTCCAACTATATCAATCTTTATATTACAAGAAATCACACACAAATGTTGCTACACTCAAGTGATATACTCCAGGCATGCAAATATCTTTCAAAATACAGTTGAATTTCATACAATTACAACTGATAACAGTTTATAGTTATGCACTTAGTGACTGAATGATTTTCCAAGAGGTTTTTCTAACATCTCGCCCACTCAATGGGACATTAATCACTGCAAACTGGTCAAGCACCTGCTCCATCAGAGCTGAGTACCTACTTGTTGAAAAGATTCAGGCCGATGCGATAGTGTCTCTTGCGGATAACATCATTACTGAAGATGGGTGAGTCCCAGCTGTTACGAGTCTCTTTGTGGTAAGTCTGCTTGCTGAGGGTCTGCTCTCGTAGGCTGTCTCTTGATGAGGACTCGGAGCTGCAGTTTATGGTGTCGTTTGAGTTGGATGTGCTGTTGATACTGTCGTTGTCCCCATCAGAGAAGTCAGATTCAGACTTACTCTGCCGGTTGGCTGAGCCGTTGATGGCCAGGTGGCTTTCCAGCTGTCGGTGGCGGTGGCGCAGAGGTGCGTCATCGTCGCGGGAGCTCGCTCGCGGTGGGGGTCCATGGGATATGTGTTTTGGGCTCGCCTGGGATGACGTTACGATGTGGCCGTGTGGCTCATACACAGGTGGCCGTTTGACAGAGCTGCGTTCAGACCGATCACTGAGCTCTGCAGAGCTGTCACTAGGAGGTTCTATGGTCAACAAAGGGAGATGGTCCATTCTAAGACGCTGCTCTTGGCACTCTAGAGAAGGAGTGCTGCGGCAGCTTGTGTCTGTGTCACGACCCTCATCTTTAGGGTCAATAGGCCAGTACTCCTGAGAGGAGTTGACTGAACGCAACCGCAAGTCTGATTCTGTGCTGGAGGGCTGGTCTCCTGACCTCGACAGAGCGATAGAGGGGGACATGTCCTCCTCATCTATGAACAGAGTTACATCACTATAGGATGCCATCGTTTCATCGTGGATGCGTCCAGCTGCCCTGCGGTGGGATTTCACCTGATAGGGCACTTCCCTCTCCACCTCAGGGCAGCCCATGGCCTCAGGGTCAGGACCCTCATCCCCCTGAAGACTGCGACAGTTCAGTGCATCATCTATTGACTCAGCCAGAGATTTGACCTGCCTGGAAAAGGCATCCTCCAGTTCTGTGATGGCATCTGTCAGATCACCCTGTGGGGCTGGGTGAGATGCCATATTAGCCTGCTGATGAACTTCTATATCCCCACGTTCAGACTGCATCATGGACAGCGGGGTGCCATCCTCTGTCATGGACACTTGCCGTCCTTCAAAGTAGGAGCTGTGAACTTTCTCAGGGCCCTCAAACGAGAGCTGCATCCTCATGTTGGAAAGAACAATGCGTCTGGACATACGGTTCTCAGACATAGAGCTTCTGAGACGTTCAAAGTTCTTGTTCATCTGATACTGGCGGAAGGCTGTCTGGATGGTGCGGGCCGCATGCCGAGTTATGAATCGTCCACCATATTTACGCTCCAGCATCTCCACCTAGAGAAAAGACAGAGCAAATTAACTATGAAATTGTGCCACCAGTTGGATATTTAATTGCTTTTCTTAGCTGTAGATAGTCTGTGAAGCCACTGATAATTTGTTTACCCCAGTGGTCGGTGGCTCTGAGAGAATCTATCAATAGCTTTTCCTGCTATATATGCCTTGAGAATAATCACGCACAGCTGGCCGTCTAATGAGCAACTCACATATTCATAGTTTCTTTTTAAGAAATTCATATGACACTTTATCTCTCTAGTGACGTGACAACATGATAAACTGTGGCCAACTCCAAAACAAACTATTCAGTAGGGCTACTTTGGGATACCTGTTTGTCCTGGAGGTCAGCAGAGAGCTCATAGCTCTCCGAGAGCGAGCGAGAGCGCTTGATGGCCTCCTCCTCCGCCTGCTTACGGAGGATGGACTGCGAGTGCTGGAGCTTAGGCCGACGGGGCCTCTGAGGCCCAGGCTGAACCCCGTGGCTGTAAAGTGGGCTGTCAAATCGGTCAGGGCTGATGGCTGAGCCGTGAGTCACCGGGCCCTGGCCATAGCTGGCTCCACCATCCAGGGAAGGGCCACTCTCATTGGGCCGTCCATCCCCTTCCACACTGCAACGACAGAGCAAAAGGATGGTTAGAGAGTGTCTTCCTGTTGTACAAGTTAAACAATGACTCAATTCATGAGTCATAATGCAATTGAAATATTATACGGTAAATTGCAGGTGTCTTCCTGATCCTCCTTATGAAAAGTCACAGTGAAAGTAGATTAACTTCAGGGATTTATGGCCTAAGCTCTTATCCAATAAAGTCTTAATATCAGTAGTCTAGTCTCTGTTATGAAATATATAAACATGTTTCAGAAGTTAACCTCAGTGTGTGCATAGAGTATACTCATTTCTGGGACGTGCTGATTCTACAACTGTCATGCTATACACTAACCCACATTTCAGTCAACTGTTAGCTGCCTAAAATACTGGTGCATAGCTCTGTAATAATAATTAGAAATATGAAAGCTCCTATACATTTTGCTTTGCTACATTCAGAAAACAAATATGCCACGTAAACAGGCTCCAAAAACTAAACACATCCAGTCAACCATTGTCCTCACAAGATTACTTCTTACACAAATAATGTGAAAAAAACAAGAGGTTACTCACTCACTCTTACATTCTGCCGAATTACAAGAGGCCTTCTTATTGCGAAAAGACCGTCTATTTTCTATAAATTGCCAACTCTTCCTCCATATCTTGTCCACCATTTTTTCAGTCAAGTGAGGTCCAGAGTACACAGGTTCCTCCAGGAAACTAAAGTTTATGCCACCTTAAGGGCCAATCAGTGACCAATGGGAGTTGCATCATGTTTGCCGGAACGACAACACACTGTTCCAATAAATGTTACAAAGTCCAGTTTAGAGTAGACAAATGACAGAGCAAATACAGCTTCA
This sequence comes from Scomber scombrus, assembly GCF_963691925.1. Classification (NCBI taxonomy): domain Eukaryota; kingdom Metazoa; phylum Chordata; class Actinopteri; order Scombriformes; family Scombridae; genus Scomber; species Scomber scombrus. The sequence continues at coordinate 21,403,614 of NC_084979.1, read as the reverse complement.
GCAGTCCTGTAGAAATAGCTGAGATGTGGGTGTTTGCGGTGCCCACCTCCTCAATAACTAACATTACACTAACGTTTCTTCTCCTCCACGGTACAGTATGTTCACTGTTCGCTGGCAGCCTAATGCGTTTGAACTGACTTGACACACCCATGCAGTGTACACAATCCACTTCCTTCATTAGACAGCCTGAAATCAACATTTAGCAACAACAGCCTGCCAGCAGTACTCAATTCTGAAGTGAAAAAGTGGAACTGAAAATGGTCAAAAGTTCAAACTGCAGAGGTATTTGTAAACCCCCTTTGTGACTACATTAATCATGTTTTACTCTTCTCTAATTTACCTAAAGGACTTACATGTCATTTTTAAAATTTAAGTCTCATTAAAAAACTGCCAATTTGTAATTTGTTGATAACCTCCGTCTCATTTGTGCTTATTCTTGTCTAATAGAAAAAGTGAAATGTTGCATAAAAATGTATTCTATGTTGTAATATGAAGTAAAAATAAATCAAAATGCTTAAATGATTAAAAGTGACTCATACAATTGAGCCACTTTAAATCTGTGTAATGGATTTAGACACATTAGTTTTCTAGACTAATAGAAATGCCTTTGAGCATAATTTATTTTCCAAACTAGAAATACTGCCTCATGGTTGCATGCCTCCGCCAACCAGACAAGCTGCAGTTTATATCTATGTCTGTCCAGATTCATAATATTTGTAGTGAAGACTTTGAAGGAATTCAATAAAAAGTATTCAGTATATTTTCCTGATATGTTTTAACATACTTGGCCATTAAAGCAGATTCATGTAACCATGACAGTAAACAATGCTTCAGATATGGATGTTTCTGCAAAGAAGATACAAATTCTAAAACGCAGATGTTTCACACACATTTTAACGCTGCAGCACAGAAGATCTGTACAATCACCATAGTTTCAAGGTGGGCACCCAAGATTAGTGTCACCAAATCAGTATCTGGCCAAATGTGAAACATGGTCACAATCTCCCCTTCTGTTCCTACGTTATGGTGTTGAATAATAGCCAGAAAAGTGTTTTTGCAGAACATTATGATTTCACAGTGAAGTTTTATATCCTTTTGATATAAAATGTCATCACTTCATCATTTTATTGTAGGAGACATTTGTGTGAAACTTTGTCATAATTAGCTTATGAATTCTTGAGTTATGGCCAGAAATTCAAATTCGAATCACTTCATCTTTGAGTCTAAGTGCCAAAATTAGAGAAATACCCTCTAGACATTCCTGAGATACCTCATTCACGAATATGGGACAGACATACAAACACAAGGAAAATGTAATGCCTCCAGCCATGGCTGTCACAGGCACGGAGGTATAAAAAGACACTTGTTTGTCAACCGAACATTTGACTGTGGAAATATTAAAGCATGTTAGCTGAAAGTGTCTGCCAAACTATGACAAATTATAGCATTCAGGAAATGTTTAGCCTTATTCCTGCAGATGATGATTGAATGTGTTTGGATGCAAATGGAAATATGATCATGTTTTCAAGTAGCACAGGTGTTTTATTCTACCAAATGCTGCAGTGGAATGAATTGTTGTGCATCACATTAACTGGCTTCCTTCTGTCAGAGTGGAGACAACCTATTCAGGTCAGCCAAGGCCACAGTGATATGACACAGGAGAACTTTACGGTAAGCGAATGCTAAAAAGCTCCCTCGAGACAGCAGGTACATACAATTTTGAAGTGTGGGCCAGCACATAACAACACAGCCAAGAGAGAAGGCTTTTATAGTGCTGGACCGACACAAAACCAAGTACAACACAGTGAAAACTGTACTTCATTGCATAATCGCTACTGGGATAAATTTCCCAAACCATCTGTCATCACAAACCGTGACACCACCATCCCTGACGTTAAGAGTCACACCTTGCGAGCTGTCACAGCATCAGAATACAGCTGGTGGTCATTTCTGCTTTCATGATTTCTTCATTAGAAGATTGATTACTGACCTAGATAGAGTGACAATGAAAGGAAGTGTCAGGTACAGAAGTACATAGAAATTAAAATGAAAGAACCTGAGGGGAGTAGCATTTAAAACAATCACCTTATTGCAAGTGTAACTGAAAATAGTTTTTCACAATTGAGTCTAAAGAATTGTTTATGATCAATAAGACATTTTGGCTTTTGTACTCTAGAGTAGAGATATTAAAAGCAAATAGATTATGTGTGTATAAACATTTTTATGATGTATTGTTTTTTTCTACTGCTCTATTTTGCTGTTGGATTAATTGCCTATTGTTTGCGTAATTATTTGGAAAAAGCTCATTTTCAATTTTGCCTTTCCCCAAAGGAAACTGCTGCCAGCATCTTTCCATCCATTTTGTTGTTCAGCTGCATTTCCTCTCCACCAAGCACCCAGACTGTGTATGACTGTGTGTGCTCAGACGAAAGAGAGCAGGAATAAAGTGCTGCAGTACTTTTTGCTCTGAGGTCATCCAACTCTCCATGAGGTCAGTCGCTCATGATGGTGGGAAAAGGGGAGACAGAAATGGAGGAGAGAGCAGCACTTCAAGATGTTTTAAACTGTGATAGATGGAAAAAAAGAGGGAGTGAACTGGCAGCAGGGCAGGAAGTCACATGACGTTATTCCAGAGAAGATGCAGAAGTGACACATGGTTCAGGCATAACTCTGAAAGTCATGGTATCATTTATATAAGAATGTTGTGTCCATAATATGAGGATTAAGGAGAGGTGAAGGATGAAGCAATGATGATTATCCTGTGACCACTTCCTGATAGTGTCTGTACTTCTCTTGAAATATGACCTCAGTATATTTAGCAACGACTACACAATGGCGTGTGTCCCTCCGTCTGGCTCTTTATTCACCAGGAGCCTCCGTTAGTTCTGATGTAGGCATGGATAAGCATGTCAGCTCAGCTGGCAGTGATTTTCAGCCGTGGGACCGAGGGATTTGGGGAGTGGGTTGGGGGGGTTCGACCATCTCTTTTTCCTCCCTCCTTCCCTCTCAGCACATCCTGAACAAACAGGCCCAGACCCCTGCCCAGGCCTCAACCCGTTCCATCAGTCAGACCTAAGGGAGAAACATTCCTCCATCCCGGAAAAGAGGAGTCACATCTACAGGAGTTCTGGGAATAGAAGAAGGCTAATGAAGTGCAGGCCAGAGCTACAGAGGAAGAGAGCCTTAGCGTGGAACTAACATACCTCCCGAACGAAGTCACAGACATGACAGAGAAGTCTACAAACTGTGCTTGCATCTTTATTCAATCAACTTCTAATTGTCATGAGTCTAGTCTTTTTGTACTTTTCAGTATGAGCAAGCATACTGGAATTCCCTATTTGATTGTGAACTCTCAAAGCCACTGCAATGAGAAATATGCTAAATATTTACACAAGCATCTTTCAAAATACAGTGTGTTTAAATGCAACAGACAAGGGTGATTACTATTCACTGGCTGCAATAATTGGATTTGTTAAACACGCATGTAAACAGGAAATCCAGTTGTCTGTTTCAAGTTAAAAGGGACACAATACACTGTGTATGATTATCTGTCATTCATATATGATTACAATGTTGGATATCTATGTTAAACATAGTCAACCTTCTAACACATGAGGTGAACGTATGTAAAAATTCTCTCTGAAAATCAAAATCTCAGGTTTCAGGATGCTGTGAATACTTCACATGCAATGTTACCTTTACTTCCTCCTCATAATGACATCAGATCCTTTGTGCATACCCACAAACAGCTGTCTGTTCTGTAGGTTTTGCTGCTAAGATTGTTGCTTAAGTTGTTCCACAGGCTGTTCGCATTGTCTACTTGCATATTTTGGATCAGATTAAAATTTACAAATGTGTCTGAGAAGTTCATATTTTACGTAAAGAACAGGACAAATAACTACTACTACAACCATCCTGTTTATTTACGTAGCCTCCGGAGCTAGTGGAATGCTAAAATGACCTGTTTCAGAACTGAACTGAAGGGCTACATAATGAGCCAGTATATGAAGTAGACAATTACAGAGTTTTTGAGCTGTAAATCATGCAACGATACTCCAGTAGAACCCCACAATAAAAGTATAGACCTGGAAATATGCAGTTTATTTTTTCTTTCAGGAATAACATAGTTGATACATAAACATTTGCAAGAAAATAAAAAATGTAAAAAAAAAAATGTTAAAAAAAATTTAAAATAATTTTTTGGCCATGTATACAAGAAAGACCCAGAGTAGTTTAAGGTTGCCAGATGAACACATGACACATCTCATATTGGCAATATTCAACTGAAATATCAACATGGTTGATATATTCTGGTCTACCAGAAGAAGTTTATGTTTGTACCAAGGCTGCTGGTGACATCATATCCTTTTACGGAGGGGGGACAAGGGAAAATCTGAATCCTGGCCTGTATGAGGGTGTTTAACATAATATATGAGCAATAACATGAATGCAACACATGTTAATGCAATACATACTTTACATTTCCTGCCTTTACGTGACTACTCGCAGTATTTTTTTTATATTAACATTGCCAGTGAACTGACCCTTTCTATGAAATCAAACAACCCTTCAGTATCACCCCACACGCACTGACAACATGTGTTCCAAACACAACAAAAGCAGATGTTTTCTTCCTCCTCATAGTTGCTCAGAGAGCTCGTAAATACAAACGCATGCAGTAGCCTTCACAACACAGATGTGAGGGAATAGATTTCTCCGGTGAAAGGGTCGGAGACCACACAATAACATGTTAATAGTCCAGCACTCGAAGGTAAACCTGCCATTAAACACTCAGGTATATCAGTCATTTGAGCACCAACAACCATACTAATGGATGGTTTTGTAACAGCTATAAAAAGACAGCGAGGAGTAGGTTGGGGATTTACTGTTTGACACAGCTGCCAACTGGAAAGCTGTACTGGCCAGCAGACTGACAGTATGCCTGTGAGAGTTTGCAGCAGACAGTTTATACTCAACTGGAGCCTCATAAGACTCATGGCTGATAACCACTGTAACTTGTATACATTCAGTTTGAGAGCTGGTGGACTAGGGTATCTCTACAAATCACAAACTGTCATGTGGCTCTAATCTAAGCAGAAATCAACAGTCCTGAATGTACTTGAATGCATCCGCATGTGCAGTTGTCTGCTGAATAGCTTCCATATGTATATAAAAATTCAGGCCTTTGCCGTTCAAACAGCAAAAAAATGTGTGAGCAAAAAAATGTATGGATATAAGTTTGCCTTGAGAAGTATAATTAGCAGCTGTGAGATTTTGATGAATAAATGAAAGATACCAAATGTTGACTAAATAAAGCCTTCTGATTATTTTGCTATGCTTTTTTAGTGTTAATTCAGTTGATTCAGAGCTTCAGATTATTCAAGACAACTTGAAAGAAAGCTTTATTAAGACATCTCAGATGCAGCAAGTACAATTCATTGCAAGGGTGACAAGTAGTTTGATGTTTTGTTGATGACATCCACATACTTATTACTTGAAGTAATTAGAAATAAATACTATTCCCTCGTTAACTGCATGGCCTCATACTGTCTGAATCACAGAGCCCCTCCTGTCGAGACTCATACAACAACAACAACAACAACAACAACAACAACAGAGCGACTGTCATTCTCTTTCAGTAATGAATAATTAAGCTATCCTCCACACAGCACCTGCCCTTGAAGATCCATTTATTCAAAAGCGGCCGGTAAACAGGAGGGCCGCGACACACCACAGGAATGCCCTTCAACCAAGCAGGGGGGGACAATCCAACTCACAGATGGAGTCTGTACAGTGAGACTAAACACACCATGATAGCACATATATAAAGTGACTCAGAGAGGAGAGATGATCTGTTTTTCCATCATGAGGGATTCGAAAGTGAAATGGCAGACCCTACTTTAAAATTGATGATTTTTGGCACATAGCATGAAACACCACAGTACTCCTGTCATCTTGCAATGGGCATTATTTGAAAACAATAAATAAATTTAAAAAATGAGCAGCTTAATTCGGCGTGGGATCCGAGCTCTTTTTACAAACACACACACAGACTTTCTCTCTGCTGTTTATCAAACAAAGCCTTATGAGCTCTAGCAGTCTGGTGTAACCTCAGCCAATGACAAAAAACACACATGCATGCGCACACACGCGCACACACGCACACACGCACACACACACACACACACACACACACACACACACACACACACACAGACAAAAACACACAAGCACTAAAACAAACACTCACACTTTACACTCTCCTATTACTCCTTACCAGCCATTCAGTTCCAGCTCCAGCAGCGACTGGGTCTTCTCTGAATTACACTGCAAACACCACATGCTGGCCAGCACTCACAAGATGATGTACTCCAAACATTAGCAGTCCCCCTCAGCAGTCCCCCATTACTGTCTAAAAGGTTTCTCTAACACACAGACATATCTCAGAATTGCTATCTGCTATAGCTCCCTACTCCATGCAGAATATCCCATTTCTTTGGCTTGTGAGAGCGGCTCCCTATGGATGGTAGGCGGACATGGTCAGTGCTAAGTGGCAGTCTGTAATCTATGACAGACAAATGGAGCTCTTTCTTTTTCTCTTTCTTCCTCCCTGTCCTCGGTGCGCCGGGCTGGTAGGAGTGTAAGGGGGGCGGAGGCTTGGAGACAGGGGAGTGTGGGTTTTTTGCCAGGCCCTGAGCAGTATGGAAGGGGGCGGGGTGCAGGGAAGGGGGTGTGAGAGCGTGGTGGCTCTGTAGCTGGGTAGAAAGAGAGAGAAGGGGATGAAATGCCACTTGCACAACATTAATCTTGCAAGGAATGGACGCACGAATGACCCTGGAGCAGACGTTTTTTCCATGCATGTTATCAGAGAATGGGAAAACATGAAAAGTAGAGCTACAGACGGCAAAGACTGGAAATGAGAGATAAAGCAAGGCACTAAAAGCGCAGAGAGGAGGGAGGGAAAGAGTGACAGTTAGTTGTATATAGGCATTATAGATAAACAAGAACTGAATAGAGAAATTGGTAAAGGGACAAAGCGGTAGGAGACACTGGCTTAAAGGAAGACATTATTTTGAAGGTTTGGGTGTGTTTGAATGTCAGACACACCTTTTGTTAGCTATTTTTGCACAGAAGGAAAATAAGTTAGTGAGTAGAGATGGCAAATACAAGAGAGCACCTCTATTAATAGATAATAGCCTTTCAGGGCTGAGAAGTGACTGTTAAGATGTGAACTAATAAAAGAACCAGAGAAGATTCAGAGTCTTTCAGCTGCAAAAAATAAAACGTAAAAAAAAAAACACAGTGGAGTAGCAGTTGTCCACCTCTAGTCCAACTGTTTTCCACCTCATTCAAATTAGCGTTTTTTTAATTTAAGCCACCCATATTGCACCATGCATCAAAGCAAAGCTCACCAGAATTTTCTATCCAGCGTCACACTTCAGGCAGACCCCCTAATTGACTGTTCCTTGTCTCTGGACTTCAGTGTTGTTGAGACAGCCCAGAGACTAATCACCCCTCTGAGAGAAGGGGGTTGGGTTAAACTGCCCCCAAGTCAAAGGTATTTTCTATCTAATGACAACAGGCACAGGAAACAGAGGAGAATAGCTCCCACATGGAGCAAGTTTACAGGGACACCAATCATCTACACACACACACACACACACACACACACACACACACACACACACACACACACACACACACACACACACACACACACACACACACACACACACACACACACACACACACACACACACACACACACACACACACACACACACACACACACACACACGTCTCTGGAGGGAGATGTGGATGTCCTCTAATTACAGGCTTAAAATTATCACCTTCTCACGATGGTTTTCATCTAAAACTTCAAACATCAGACGTAGAACATGAGACAGAGCAAACAAAACAGTTACTAGAAGGAAAAAGTAAGCAAATCTCAACATGTGTGAGTCATCGCAGCATAGACATACTTGCAATGTGTGACTCAGGCAGAACGATGTGCAGAAAGGCAGACAGACAGTAACTGGCCGACTGATCTATTTCAGTTTGAGACCTTGGCCTTGCAAACTGGTGACTACAGCTGCTAATGCCTAAGACTCAATTTACAGATCTCACCTAACAGGCAATCTCTCCGCTCTTACTGAAATCTGTTTAATTCTGAGTGCCAGTTAACAAAACAAACAGAACTGGGAACAAGACGTCTTTAAAATGTCCCTTGAATAATAATTTCAATTTTTTTTTTCTTTCTCACAGGGGTACAGAAAGACACAGGCTTGTACGCTTTGAAATGTGTGCATGATATTAGATAGTAGCCCCTTTGTGGCCCCTTTGTTTCCTCCTGGACCACAGGGAGTGTCTAACTAGAGGTTATTTGTTTGGGAATGAGATATGAAGTAATATCATAGTCTCATTTTGAAGGCAAGCATGTGATGCTTATAATCCCTGAGCCTGTCATGATTTTTTATCATGATGCCCGCTCAAGGGCAGTGTTAGCTTAAGTATGACGGAGATCATTTCTGCTGAAATGATCGAATTAGATGAATTCAAGGTAAAGCTGAGTTATAAAGAAACTTCAAGACACTTGTAAGGGTGTGTAATTTTCTTTTTCTGTCTGCCTCCCTCTGCATCTCTCTCTTTTTCTTCTAACATTACGATCCAGTCTAGTCCTCCAGTCTGGTGAAGGCCCACTTCATCTCCCAAGTCCTGCCTGCTCCAGAATGATGTCATTGAGAATTCCAACCAGAGGCCCACTCTCTGCTCATAAAACGCCATTTCTTCAACTCAATACATATGGTCTCGCTGCGTTTCAGCCCCCCCCCCCCCCTTCCTCTTCCCTCTTGTTTTAGAGTAAGAAAAGTTAAGATGCATCACGCTGGGGAAAAGGCCAAAGAGGCATCTGGGGGTCAGCTACACACAAATGCCTTTATCAGGTGGATTCCCAAAGATGTAGAACCTGAATATCATCGGAAGAACAAAAAGCCTTTGGACTTTCCCATTGAATAGAGAGTGAAGAAAGACAGAATAGGGGAAAAGAAAGCAAAGGAAGCGACAGAGGAAAGTGATAGCTTCCTGGAAAGTTGGTCACAAGATTTTGGCGCTGTGTGCTGTGTCTACATGACATCATGCACCGTTTCTCATTATCTGCTTTTGCTGGATGCTGAGCGACTGAAACCTGCACTAAGAAATGGAAAATAAAATGAAAACTCAGCCCGGGCCTGGTCTGGAAACAATTAGAATGGGCTGATGTCATAGTTTGATACAACAGCATACTAAATGAGATGTAGTGGCCTGGGATAGTTTTGTGAACACAGAGGACTTTGTATAGGGGGGGAAAAAGAAACATTTTTCCTTTAAATTCTCAGGAACAAAGAATTTCGGCATATAAGAAGGATCTGGCAGCAGATGTATAAATAGAGCTGAAATGAGAGTAATTAAAGGATATGCTGCCTCTGCTCATCACATCCTGGCAGCAAAACTGGAGCAGATGTGTTGTCTGTGGGACCCAGTGGGATTGATCAAAGATCATCAGTGGCAAGTGATGTCTGAGAGGCTTTTCTCTTTTCTCCTGTTCATACATTACGAAGGAATTCCAATCCAGATAGAAACAATCTGTCTGTCCAGACACATGGAAACTTAAGGCTGAACTGAAGGAGATTACATCTGAGATTAGTCTTGTTGCATGAAAACATTATTCAAAATGACTAAATGCTTTTAACACAAAGTGCAAGCAGCCCAGATATAATCTGTTCCCACAACTATAGGGCTGGAAACGTGAATACTGTTTTGGTATCAAAAGATGTCAAGTACTGAAAGTTGGCAGTGAATGCTTTGTCTGAATGGCAAACTGATTAATTTTCTTTAATGAGACATTTACTGTTTTAAAACAAAACTAACTTTTTAAAGGAGAGATTTTCAAAATGATCCTCTTTCAAATGAAAATGTTAAAGTTTCATTTGAAAAAGTTGAATCCATAAGAAATAAGACGCACCTTTGCCTCATTCAATAGCTGCAGCCTTACATGGTCTGTTAGCTTATGGCGGCTAATGTTTGCAAAGCATAGAAAGATATTGTTTACAATGACTGACTCAGCCCACGGACTGAATGACTGACTCTACTTGTGCTATACTTACATTAGTTTTAAACATGTCACAAACATTTCACGGGTTTAAAAAAGGAAGACAAACAGTCTCCTGAGCAAGGGACTGTGTTTGATATGATTCACTATTCACTGTACCACTGTTAGAGCAGTCCAAATGTCTTTGCCTTATTGTGTGGATTGGGGACACAGCCATGTTTGTCATTTCCTGCTTGTGGTCGCATATCATTCATTCAGATCACCGAATGATGTCTTTAAAGCAAAGAACTCGAAAGAAAAAACAGAAATTGCCAGTTTGGGACTGTATGTTTCTTAATGAAAAGTTTGGTCACAAACACTCATCATTAAACCATTTATTGCAACAAATAGGAATGCAATTTTGTTTAGGGCTGACAGCTCCACTCTAAGATGCTCCCTGAATTAGCCAAGCAACATGCTAAGCAAAAACAAGGCAATGCAAAAAACTCCTACAGGTTTACACGAGTGGGCCTCAAGCAATACACTGAATTCCAGTTTAACCTTTGAGTAACATTAGGCCTCCGAACCACAAAGGTGGAGGCTGGGCTGGTGGAGGCAAGCTTTGCCAGCAGCTGCAGTGACTTTGGCAGCATTGGTGTAGCAGGGATCAGTGTAAGAAGGAGCCGTCCTCAAAATGTCTGATTGGGCAGAGAAAATACATGAACACCCTTATGATGGGGACCAAGCAAACCTTTGCTTTACAACTCAACCACGTTTGTGCATTCAGCTCTGTAAAAATATGACATTTCATGGCACCATTGCAATTACAGGACTTCAAAGCTGTACGTCTCCTGACTGCATGCATATGCAATCTCTCTCTCTCTCTATCTCTCTCTCTATCTCTGTGTAAAAGGCATATGGAGGTCATCTATTGTGTACTGTTACCATTATTAGAAGTGGGCCCTGTTTGTCCATTTACAATATTTTCCTTTCAGTTCACTCCATTACCAGATACCATATTTCTCTGAAGCTCTTCACAATGCCCCGCCCCAGCTCATAAAAAACGCTACAGAACACAATTCTCTCTTGCTAAAAATAGACCCATGTGAGGTGACACGCTCTGGTAAACACAGAGAGACGAACAATGCTGTGAATAACAAGAGGAAGAATACACATTATCACAAGAAAACAGTCTGAATGCCCTGCTGATTTCATCTCATTATCTGTTCCTTTTGTGTCAGATCTATAACGCAGCGCTTTTCCATGATTCCGTGAAATTTTGAGGTCAGCTGGAAAACATGCAAGTCTTAGACAGTGTCTCCAGCCGTTAGTGCTTAAAGCAAGCCCTGACTGTAAATGTGACAAAGGCCACGGTGGGTATAAATACCCACGGTGGTCATGATGGTCACAGGAGCGTGACACCGCAGCCAGACCGACATAACAGATTCAACAGAGCCATTCCATTATGGGACCAGTCTGCAGTGGGCTCTCAGAGTGACAGTGCCACCCACTGGATAGAAATGATAACACACACACACACACACTCTTCAAGACCAGACCCTGGGGGCAGACATGTGGCAGTGATGTCATTCAGGACGACTGAGGTCAGATGTGTTTTTCATGGTCGCAGGCAGGGAGGGTGGCTGGGTTATTCAGAGGAGCCGGGATGTAAAAAGACCAGCCTTTTCTGGTTGAGAGATGTTGGTGGGGAGGTATGTGGGGGTTGGTACAATAATCTATTTGAGGCAGTGACAGTTTCACACCTGTCTCAAGTCACACCGAGAGGGTCCTGTGGTTCACATGTGCTATGTGGCACCGAAATGATCTTTAACATGTCTTACATCACTTTACTTTACTCTCATTGTATAGATTACCTTGAAAATATCACAGAAAAAAGGTTTAGCATGTCATACATACTGTACATTTTTTTCAACACATATTCCTTTTGCTTTATTTTAATGCAAAACATATTCAATATAATTATGCAGAGTATTTAATTGGATATTAATTTGTTCACACTCACTGAACATAAAGTAAATATGCACATTTTAGAATACAAAGGTACTAAAAAAGATTCAGATGTCTCCATTTTGAAGCGCCATAACCTTCCTATAGCAAAAAGACATCATCTGCCCCCCAGCCTAACAGCACCATGATGGCAACCAATCATCAGACAACTTCTGATTTAAATAACATGAGCCGAACACTTTTAAAGTCACATCTGTCTTTACTCCCCTGACTCCAGAACTGATTTCCAGGATCCATCCATCAGCATAATGCAGGAGAATTAAAAAAAACATAAACATATCTATCCTTTGGTATAAACCAGACATCTTCCTAAAGTAATTATCTGTGTGTGGTTGCATGTGCATGTGTTTGTACGACTGGCAATGCAATCAATTTAGAGCCGTGAGCTAAATGACATCACTGAGCTGGGTAAATTGACTGGAAGGCTTACAATGATAATAATTGCTGTTTCAATCAAGTTCCATTCATTGCCGACTGCATCAGTGATCAGATAAATAGCTGATGATCTACAAGATGTTGTGTTGCTCAATCATTCAAATAACACAAGATTTAGTCAAGCATGAAATGGTGTTATGGTTTAATGGTATAAATAAGTTTCTTGTTGACAGACATATTAATTAGTTGTAAATTGCCATACTGTACTATGTAATATGCTGACACAGATAAGGTATTAAGGTTGACTAGAAACAGATAAAGGGAGGAAACACAGATCAAAACCTCTGCATTCCTATAATACTCAGACTGCAATGGCTTACATTCCACCACTACTCACCTCTCCACACACAGCTGCTTAGTCGCTTTAGCAGAGGTTGCCCCAATTTACTTTCCTTCAGCCCTAGACTCCACTGTCAGGACTCTAGTTACTGTTACTGTGCTTTGCTCTGACGCCTTTCTCTGGAAAAGCCAACAGTGCCTCCGTGGCATCCGAAGCCCACGGCAGAAACACTAAGGCTATTGAGCCCGGAGGAGCACCTCCCGGCTCGGCCGTCTACACTGGCACAAGTCATTGTTTGTGTTGGCACTGCCTATAAAGGCAGCCTTTCTCATGTCTGCTCCATCACGCCTTTCCAGTGTTTGATCAGGGAAAACACAACCACTGAACAATAGGGGCAACCCTGCAGTGATGGACATGAGATGTGTCAATGTGTCAAAATCTGGCAATTTTTATTTGTTGTTTTCTTGTTGGGACCCACAAACTGCAGTCATAATACTTTGCCTGTCACTGTGTGATTTCAGCATAGTAAAGTTTTCTACCAGTTTCTGCTTCACTTGGAAGTGAAAGCACAAAATGTATTTCATTTTAATGGCCCTCATTAGGCTGACAGTGATAGAATCATTCAGGAAACATAATGTTATTTTAGGAGAGAGTGCCCAAAACTGACTGAATGACTGGATACAGATGTGAGTAAGTGAAGGCAGATATAAGTTCTACATTATCATGATTTGCTGCGCAAAAAGTGTTGAGTGACAAAATCACCAGGAATTTAAATATGCACATACAAATCATGCCACTGAACATCCCTTACACCCTTAATCCTGTTGGGATTCAAGTCATTTAATTGACTAAAACATAACCGTTATATATAAGAAAAACAAACTAAATAGGCTGAAAAATTAGAAATATTTATTATGGTGCTGAAAAGCAAATCTCAATGGATTTGCAATAATATATTCATAAAGTAAGAACTGTTTTAATAATTTTTTTTGTCTGTTTAAATATGTTTAGCCAGCAATGAAAGTCAGTAACTGGGGGAAACTGCTGTGTCAGGATCCCATTTGTCAAAGGAAATCCTGACTGTTGTTTTTTTCTTTTTTTTTTCAAAAACTCTGCACATCTAAGCAAAAAATAACCTCTGTTCCAGACCATCATCAAAGAACCAAGATGAGAAAACTCAGGATCAGTTTACATGCGATGAGAACTCGCCCCAGCTGCGATAAGATCTTGATCGGGTGTATTTAAATATTAATTGAAAGCCACGGTTGAATGCATCTTCACAATGAAAGTGGAATTAAAAAAGAGAATATATTTATGATCCACTTGATTATGTCTTAACTAGACATGGATGCCACTTTTTGGAGGTGGACAATGAGCCAAAAACACTGTTTGTAAATTTGAAAATTTGTCAGTGAATCATTTTGCTAGACAACCAGTAAGCAAACAGTCACTGAACAAAAGCACAGAGATAAAGCAGTCATCCTCGATCTACATTCTTTTTGCTCGAGAACGTGAGAGGAAGCCGAGGAAACCTTTTGTGCAGGTCACGAGAGTGCTGAGAAATGGATTCAAGTTGACATACTCCAGAAGAACAAGATAATCCTGAGTGTGCAAGTTCCATTCATAACACATTTCCACAAGACCTGGTGGGTGCAAGTCAGCAGATCTTATATTTCAACATACGCCCCATTCAGGCAGGCGAGGTAGGACATGAGGCCTGGCTTTACAGAGTGAGGGAGACATTCTGAGAATAACAAGCAGACTCAAATTCTTGATAACAACCCCTTAAGGGTGTGTGTGTGTGTGTGTGTGTGTGTGTGTGGGGGGGGGGGGGGGGGGGGGGGGGGGGGGGGGGGGGTTACGCAGCACCATGTTTATTGTTTCATTTCTCTCAGCCTTCCATAACCTACACTTGAGACAAGAAAATAGGGTTACACAGGGGCATATGGATTAATTCACCATTTCTATGACCAACTACCCGCCAGTGACTAATATTGTTTGCCTTCCATTTAATTCACACACTAGCAAAGCTTATTGGACGTTTTCTTGCTTGCATTGGAACTCAATAACAACACAGGTTCTTCAGGGGTGAGCTGGAGAAGAGCCAGCCACCCGTATCATACATCAACATTAACACAAAGCTTGCAACACACCAGGTGTGATCAGAGGAGTCTCACAATAATAAAAACAAGACAAATTCATGCCATTACAGAGGAATGGATTTTAAATGTAGATGAAGTCTCTGTGCTACCTTGACTGTATCCTCGGAGGTTTTATATACGCTCCATAAAGCTTACAGCTTTATTGACTAAAAGTGCAGCCGGGTCTCTGCTGGCTGCAGGGCCCATCGATCTGTGGCCCCTCAATTACTTATTAGAGACCCCCAAGCTCCCAGGTCTCTCAGCCTGCAGGATAACAAACTAGTCTGTCAGGGAGTTGGGTCATTGTGTAAAAAAATGTAGGCACTGTCAAGATATGTCAGCTTTAACAAAATCATTGACATGTTGTCAGTGTGACTAACAAACAAAGGAAAACTGAGCACACAATGGAAGTATGTAAGACTGATACCTTTTGTTTTATTTTTTTTTACTAAACTTTTATTAAGCATGACGTATTCTAGGATTTCCATGATAAACACTTCCAAAAAAAAATGCGCCTGGACAAGGATGTGGAAACAGCAGAGGGCAGGGATGATGTTTCTCTACCTCCCATTTTTCTAGGATCCTACAAATTGCCTGAGAAGTCGAGGGAGCAGCTACAGCAGGAGACTGATGTGTTGGTTTGGGGCTCTTTTGATTGAATGAAACCCGGCCTAATTCTGTCATTTTAATCAACTGAACTTCCTAACAGTCTCAGGTGTCAGTCAAAAGCGGGAGGTTGTATCAGTACAGAGTAAATCTCACAACCGCATGGTAATCTATGACTGACACAAAGATCAACAGGAGTCATATGAGAATGTTTTCTCTTTTGGTGGAGTCTATTTCCTCAAGCTGCTTCAACAGCATGGTTACAGTTTTAATTTTGGGAGATCACTTGGCCTTCTCCTTTGATTTTGCACTTTTGATATATTGGCTTGGCAGAGCTTTGGTAACTTGGTGGAAAAGGGAGTATTCCATTTATGGGAAAGAGCTGTCTGACATTTTACTTCTGGTCTACCTCAGATTTTGAGCTGCTGACCTTATTCCTACATCTGCAGTCTTGAATTTATATGAGCTCAGGTAAGAATGGTATAGGGGAGACTCTCGATGAACAACTACAACCTGCAAGGGGAGGATCATGTGATCGATGGAGACAGTCGCAGGCGCTATAGCCGTGCCAGCTTGTCTAGTTGTAAGTCAAACAATGAAGAAGAACAAAACAATTGGGAAATAATTAAAACATGGTAAAGTTTGGTGATCAACCTATTGTGTTTCTTCATTCTTTCACCTCTGTTTAGTTGCTGGTACAATGCAAAACTTTCATAAACGTTAAAATGACACACAACTAAATAAATACTTGAAGCAGCTAACCCTCATTCATTCTGAATATTCATGCAAACATGACATCCAATCTATCAGATTTTAAAAACAGCATTAACAGAATTTAGCTTAATTGCCCAGCAAAAGACTTCCACCTGCTCTGATCAACAATGTCTGTTCAGAGAAATATGAGTTACTAAAAAAGACACAGCTCAATAAAAATGAAACACAACATATGTGATTTTTAACAATAAATTCCTACTAAAATGTCGTCAGTTGTAACATTTTTTTAAATTAAAAACCAATCATTTCTGAAAATCTGTAATAACTATGGTTACTAACTCACACAGTGTTCAGTCAATAGCATATGAGCTGCGAGCAAGTGCAGTCACATACGATCCTCTCCTTGAAAGTCATAGTTATCCGTCAAGTCTCCCAGTAAGGTAAAAAAGTCCACATTATACAAAGTCACAGATAAACTCTTAGATATCAATTAAGTATATAGGTGCTTTTAATATATTTAGCCTGCATTGGATAGCCTTGGATAATGCATTCAAATTGAAAAAGCATATTCAATATTGGATTCAGATGCTATTGGAATTGCTAGTTTCATTATAACTAAAAAATGTTATTGTTGGCTATTCGCAAATTACCAGAAACCTCACTGTAAGAAGCAGACATTGTTAAGGCTTGTGATATATGAAAGGGATATAGTCAAGACACTATGTCACCTTTTCAGAGACTTGCCCTTCCCATCTGTTCAGAAACTCTACTCCGTAAATAAGGTCAATTGCCTCACTTAAACCTTTAACCAGAAAATTGTCGAGAATACTACAGATTTGTTGCAGTGACAGCTGGGAGGAGCAGTTTCAGAGGGAGGGACACGGCAGGTCAGCAAACACGATGACATCCTTTTCCTTGTATACGCTGTTTATGTGTTTGGACTTGAGTGCTAAAAGCTCAGTCTTTGCTGATTTGACTTACACAGGAGGACCAGTGCGAGTGGGACAGGTTCACTATATAATCTGCTGGACCTGCTGTTCAAGCGCATAAACATCTGTTCAGCATAAGGTTGAAGATACTTTTGGGAGATACTTGCTTCTCAGCATCACGTTCAAGCATCTTTGAGACCTTATTTTAGCTATTTCCCATGTGGATACAAACAGAATAATGGGAAGCATTTCCTGAAAAGCAAGTTCCCAATTTCTGCCATAAAACTGCATTTAATGATGAAACACCAAGGAATTCTGTGTAATAAAAAACAATTGAAATTCATAGCTGTTACTGCGCCTAATGATTCCTGAGGGAAATTCTGCCTTTTATTTGCTGTTACACAAAACGTAACTCAGCAACATCCTGCACCCAGGACAACAAGATAACACAACATGTGACCTGATGGAGTGTAAACACAGGACAGAGAAAGAGGAGATTTGGGGGGGGGCAGAAATTAACTGAGAAGAAGGGGCGAGTTGCACGTGATGTAAAGACAGAGTGCAAAGCGGAGGTAAAGAGAAGCAGCGTGCACACATTCAGTACAGTGCTGCTCTGTATTCTCTCACGTACATACTGATGACTGATGAGGGAGAAGCTGTCTCACGCTCTATGCATCTAATAGGCTCTAATGATGGCCTGGCAAAGCCATCCATTCTGTTAACAGGTCTAATGAGAACAGGTCCGTGATGAGCACACAAGCTCATCAGAGACAATTGGCGCAAAGAGAAATGCAGTCATCAAAGTTCCTCCTATAGGTTTCATTGAAAAGATGTCAACAGGATGCTTCAAATGAGCAGGACAATCAGCAGGAATGTGAGAGTAGCTGGGATTGGAAATAGAGAGTTGGCCAGTTCAGTGACAACATAAATCACAGAGGGATAAAGGGCAAAACATCCCGTTGTGTGTGTTTTGCCATCTAATCCCATTTGCCACTTGACTTGCTAAAGATGTATTTTGACTCTAAATAAGAGACAAAATAAACACAAACAACTCTTCCTCTCTGCTCTCCCAGACCTCCTGGCACTATGCATCATCGTGAGTGTGACATCAGACTACAGAGCAGCAGCGTTGGCACCCCAGTGTACAAGCATCAACCAACAACTCTGTTACACACTTTCCATACAAATACACTTATCCACTTTTGATTTTATTCGTAACAGTTATTTTCATTATCAATTAATCTGATGAATCTACAATCAGTTTTATTATATAAAATGTGAGAAAAGTAACGAGAGATGTAACGATTAGTTAATTAACAGGAAATAATCAGCAATAAGTTTGATAATAAATAAATATGTTTTTAGTATTTTTTTAAGCAAAAAAGCCAAATATTAGCAGTTTTTTACTTTAAAGCGTTGTTTGTCATACGCAATAGTAAACTGAATATCTACTGGTTTGATGTTTGTTAGACAAATGACATTTTAGAGACCCAACTTTTGAATTGTTAAACCAAGAAAATAATTGGCTGATTAATTGATAATGTAATAATTGCTAGCTGCAGCCCTATCACATAGCTTCTTTTGATTGACCAACTGTCCATAACCCCAAAACATTAATTTCACAATATAAGAGAGAGAAAAGCTGAAAATTCTCACATTAAAGAAGCTGTTTTTAGAGAATGGATTGGCATTTTTTGCTTGACTAATTCATAAATGATTAATTGATGATTGCTGTTGGTTAATTTTCTGTCTAATAATTTGAACACCACTTTCATGCATACACGCCAGCACACCTGCAGTGTCCGACACTGTAAACATCTGCTGTCTCTGCTATAGCACCTACATGAACCTGCACTTTCACAGCTAGAGAGATCACACACACACACACACACACGTTCAAGACAGAGCCCACCTACCTCCACACATATGTCTCCAGGTTGGCCCATAGTATGCAACCTAATCTTTTCACTGATGACAAATTGCTACAGCTCTTTACGGAGAGGTATGGTGACCGTAGTTACTGGAAAGCTACACCGGCTCCATCAGGCACAGAGGACTGGGAACCACCATCTGACTGATTTACTCTCCACTAATCAGCACATTCTCTGAAACGTCAATGAAAAGAGGAGGCTCCCCTCATACGGAGCGCCCTCCCCCTGCCTCACTCAGCTGTGTCCCTCACAGCCTCACTCCTCCTTTGAAGTTTTTTCTTTCATTTGTCCATCTCTCTTTCTTCCATCTGCTGTCCTCTCGTTCTCACCCCCAACATGCCTCTACCCTATAAGTCTGTGGTCATTTATTCAGCTGCTGTGTTGATTTCTGTGGTTCAGTGGGGACACGTCCGAACTCCGGAGCCTGCGTGTTGCAGCTCTGCAAGGTCACCAATTGTTTTTTTCCCCTCCCTCTTCAGGACACATGGCATTGCCAAAGGGGAAACATGAGCTCTCAACCAGAACACATCCTCAGACAGCCAGAGCACTATCCAAAAATGTAGCAGGATAACAGGTTATCTAACAACCTCTATATCTGAAAAAAGACAAGAATATAATTCACATTTAGTTACTTTGTTGGAAATAAATTTGTCAGAGGGCAATCAGCTGAAAAAATCATTATCAGTGACTCTATACTTCTCACTCACAAAAGGAAACCAGTGTTATAGTATAGGATGTAACTGTAGCATTGCATACTGAGGGAGCTGACACCGTAACTGTAAGTACGTCACACTGTGTAAGATCTCATCCTGCAAACATCCACCTCTTTGTGTTTCCTCTGCTTTTTTCATCCTGCTCAGGCTAGTTCTATCCAGTTGAGCATTCCTGAACAAAAATATGTCACTAGTCAGAAAAAGAGAAAAACTGCAAGCCAGAAACTTTTCTGTTTCTCTATTTAGCAAGCATGATAATCATGCCAGCAATCAAAATCACAGATTTGTCAGTCATTTTACAAAAAAAAAAAAAGTACGATTTTTTCCCCCAGGTGAATTATTATTATGTCAGAACAGTTAAGTAAACCTTGGCAGTAAATCTCTATAGCAGCTATCTGGGAGAAAAGCCAAAGAAACAGGCTACAAGGATGCAGCAGCCTCTGTGGGACTCTAGACAAGGCAAGCGAGCCCCCATCTGCCTTAATTTGTCTTCTCTCCATTCGCTGATGACTCACAGTGGAATTCAGGACTGCTCCTTTATATGACTTGAGAAATCTCACATTGTTTAATTTCTTAGCTCTCTGCCCTTGACTGGCTCACAGTGGAATGCCCGAATCAGTTGACTGAGTGGCCATTAACCGGGAGACTTTGACTGGTAACTTACCCGGTTTCTTTGTGAAAAATGCAGCTAAAGCCACAGACTATCCACACTGTGGGAGGGAGATTAACATAAGACCTCAAAGTACTCACTGGAGATTTTCTCAGACCTTGAGGCTATTCTCTGTCCTGAAGTCTCTCTACCAACAGATGGTGCTAGTGTACAGTCAACACACTGCACTGAGGTTGATGTAGGGTTTGGGGATACATGACTGATCAAAAGACTCCTACTCCAGGGGGGCAGGAAATAAGTTGATGTAAAATAAAGCACTAGTGGGAGAGTTATTGTTTTAAAATGTGCAGGGATAAAGGAGTTGGAGGGCTACAGATGAGGGAGAGCAACTTTATTCTGTTGTTCCCCAGGGAGCTCATTTAGGCTGCAGGCGGACATATTTGGGTGTGTATGAGGAGACAGGTTTGATCTCTTAGTCTCATTTGTCAGTAATTAATCCTCAAATCCAGTTTTGACTGGACTTACTTTGATAGCAACTGCCTCCAGTCTAGATAAAAAGCCCTGACACCTACAAGCTGCAAATGCAACCATCTATGTATTAATATAAGTCATTCAACTCCTGAATACTGGTTCTTTTTCTGATGTCAGAGTAATTGCAGTCTAAACAATAAAAAGATCAATACATGTGAACAATATCTATGTGGCATGAATGAATCTCAGTCAATGATATCACTGGGGGGAGTCATGTGACTAAGGTAACCTGAGTGATACAGGCAAGAGATGCCTCTCAGTGTACGGTGCACCATAGATTGAAAGCAGGACTTATCACAATTGCATGCACGTGCACAGATCCCTGAGGCCAGTTGTCAAGGCAACAGCTAAGACTGAACAGAAAAAAATAATATTGCCCATACCGTTAGAAGATATAGATGTTTGTGTACATGGAAAAACACAGGCCTGCACTTACACACAGCGCGAAGCAATTAGTCCAATCAGGATAAACATTTAGCTTTAATGACTGTTTACCAGCCACAGTCTCAGACTCCCTGACAGCATGGTTATTTTACTCTCATGCAAGGACATGTGCTGATTTTACAATGCCATGGGCCCAAACAATGCCTGGAATTAAAATCTAGTTCAAAATGTAATATTTATTGATTGTTTTTTTAATTCTTCTTATAATCAGCCATAAAAAAATAAAGCCAAAGAGTATACAGATATAGTTTACCCCTTCTCCCAGTTCCGTTACAAATGATCCACATGCTGATGATACTAGCATTGAGGATCTGGTCAACAATGATGGTCTAATGTTCTAGTCTTCTGCCAAGAGCAGTATTTTATCCATTCATTCTCCTATTCATTGCTGGCTGAAATAGAGCTGAAAGCCCCAAAGGGACTACTCTGTTTTATAGAATAAATGCGCTGTCATGCCATTATCAACTCCCCCTATCACCTGACCCTACTCCACGTAGCTCATTTCGGATATAAATCAAAACACACTATGGATAATGAGGGCCTGCTTTGTCACAGAACAGGAGTTGATGGATTTACAGCAATTACCAACATGAGCTCTGTGGGCTCAGCTTGCACAGCTGAGCATCAGCTCTCTGTTATCACCGGTGATGCAGGTATAAAAGACAGGGTACGCAAACTAATTCCCATTCATAGAGAAGCACTGAGAGAGATTAGTGATACAGATCTGGAGACCATACACGCTTGCCTCCGGATTCTGCAGCAGAACGCTGAATTGGGTGCTAATTATGCAATAGTTCTCTTTTAGTCAGTGTCTGCATGTGCATACATATTTGCATGTGACTCAATCAATAAATTGCAAACTGAAAGTGCATGTGCATTAGGGTGCACATGGAATAAAGAGCACAAGGTGCAGAGTGTGTATATAAGACCTGCAGTGCAGCAGCATGAGCTCATCACTCTTCTCTTCTTCCCCTCCTCCTCCAGTAACCCCCCATCCCACCCCTCCTCTCGCTCGCCATTACATAAGTTAATGCAGCACACACCCTCATTATTCTCCAGGCAGGCACTGTGAAAAGATGCAAAGGAATATGTCATCAAAAGTAGAATAAAAGCAAAAAAAAAAAAGCCACAGCAAGAGACAGTGCCTGTGTTTCCCTCTGAGCATTCACAGCCCCCCACTGATTACAAAGAGCAGAGGAGAACAGAGCAGAGGCAACACATATTTTGTCCCTGCTTTAATCATACATATAACACGTACAAAAATGAAGATTGGGAGACATAACGGAAACAGGACAATTTCTCCGTATGCATTTTTATTTATGCTGCACATTTTCCTCATCAGACACCTCAGTAAAGACCCTGATCATGAAAAGTGCTCGCTCTAGAGGGTGGTATTCTTGTGCATTAGGGTAAACAAACCGGCTTCTTCAGATGATTAGCATTTCAAACGCTGTACAGCTTAACATGAACAGTGTAGATGCTGCAGCACAGGCAATGTTCCCAAATATATTCTCCCATAATGTTGCAACCCTGCGGCAATAGGACGTGATCACACAGTGAGACTGTAGTTCATTCTCAAGTATTTTCCTCATTGAAATTAGCCTATTTATTACTGTCATGATCACATGTCCTTTCAGCAGAACAGGGGAGGCAAACAATTACAGAGAGGACTATTATTCTTAAAGGTTATAAAAAGGTAACATAAAGAAGAGAAAAAACTATCTTCCCACACAATGCTGATGTCCCTCTGGGAGAGACACAAGTGTAAATTATTCAGAGGTTTGGACACTGGCTGCAACTTAAGATAGATCAGAAAAAACTGGTGTGCATATAAAGTGCTAAATGTCAGGCAAACCTCAGATAGCCAAAGCACAAAGACACATCAAGCTATTTTTCTGGTCATGGGTACTAAATAAACAAATAAAACATGCTTAATGGTTCATCCCCACTGTGGAAGCCTGCCCATGGAAATAGCCAGAGGATACAGTGAGGAGGATGCAGTGTAAATCTATTTTCCACTGGATAAGCATTTGGACAAGCATGAAAAATAAAATGTACAAACAGGTGAGCGGAAATATGCTAATACACGGATACAATGATACACATTAGGTCATGAGTTTGTGTGATTGTTGTCCAACTCAACAGATAAATACTATAATTTCAAAAGGGAACAATATTATGAATTTGGAACTATTCAGAACCAATTTCACGAGCAAGAAAAAAAGTTAATTTTTCTGTTCTGCAGAGCTAACTGCAACTCGAGAACCACCATAACAGCCTCTTTGCATCTCCATCATCCTGACATTTCTGACCAGAATACGGCTTCCATCCTAGACACGTCTAAGCTTTTCCACCCTGGAGAGTATTTTTTCACTCACCACAGCACAGTGGAACTGCAAGCTCGCTTTGGCAGGTTCCTACTTTTCCATTACAAGCAGTTCCTCTCAACCCCCCCCCAAAAAAGACCTCACTTGCCAGCGTACCAAAGCAGGGGACCAACAAAGGGGTCAGTGCATGCTCTCATTTGATCTAAGTGCATTATGTTGAATCACCCACTCTCCAGGAGGAGGTCCAGTTCAGGCCAACACCAGTTTGTGCTAATGTCCTGTTGGAGCCGTTTACCTACCATGAAGAAGAGCAGTTCTGTCATGAGGTGTTTAACATCCCAGTTCATTCAGATGAGACTCCACAGAGCTTCTTCCTGTACTCTGGCCCTTGGAAATCCACTATGGGACAAGGACACACCAGTGAAAAGCTCCAGATCTACACGCATTAAATAAGTAATGCAGTCGTTGCGGTCTCTGACACAGAACAAGAGAGAGATCAGATGTACCCTGGTTTCTACTGTGTCACTGCTACAGGTTCTGTCTTAGAAACACACTGTATAGCCTGGTTACTTTAATCTCTCTCTCTCATTTAGTAAGTCAGCATGAACCCATTCATTATAGTTTTGTTTGTTTCTTGCACCATGTACCATGCAGGAAAATGGGGAGGGAGAGGAATACAAAAGGACAGACAGCAAAGGGAGGCAGGAATTTAAGGACTGGAGGAGCAAAGAGCAGCTCCATTTGGGAGTTTACTGACTAAAGTAATGTAAATGACCACATAATGGAACAAAAATGCCAAACTAATAAATCGTCTGCCCAATATTTCAGTAATATACAAAGAAATACCCAAAAATTCCCAAAAGCCATCAGTACCACAGGAGTAGGGTGTAGTTGTCAGATTTGCAGCTAGGAAGCGTATGCCTACAGCTTGCTGAAACTAAATTGGGGCTGAAAAGGAAAAAAGATTTGTCATTGTGGAAGAAATCCAGGAAGAAACACAGAAGCCTCTGGACATGGTGACAGAAGATGACGACAGGAAATGTATCTGGGAATGGAAGTGTGACAGTGGGACAAGTATATCGCATCTCAAGGAGAGTACTTTGAAGAGGACTAGAAAGGTACTACTGAAGGCTTTATAAAGACAGTTTCTTTTGACAATCCCCCCCCCACTCCTCCCTCAAATGTTGGCCAAAAAGTAGCAAGAAACTGCTGAACAGAAAAAAGTCTATTTTTCAACTTTTTCAAATTTCCCACTAAGAACACATCTAATCACAATTCTTAAATAATCAAGTTCATGTTACGTTTATATCAAAAAGCAGTTGCGAGAAAAAGATCATATAAAAAGGACTACATGTTTGGTGTACAAATATGGAGTCTACAGAAATCCTGCAGACTCCATATTTATAAGGTGACAGGTTGAATGTCACAGAAAGGCACAATGGGAGGCAAAAGGAACGAGTCAATTCATCACATAATCTCATTACTGTGGATTTTGAATAATGTAAGGAGGAAAGAACATCTTTTTCTACATAATCTAGAATTATATATCTTTGTGCTGGTTTCTGTGTTCATTCAGAGAAAGATTTGAATACCAGTATGTCAGAGGACATCCATGCTGTACTGTACACGGTAAAACAAAGATAAGTGATAAAAAAGGTTTAAGAGAGATGAAGAGAAGAATGACCAGATTATTCTTAAGTCTTTATTATCACAGACTTGTCCTTTATAAAGCAGGCTGCCCTGAAAGACCTTGAAAATGTCTTTGCTATTCCCTGTCTGCCTTTTTAACCAGTGATAATATATTTCCATGGTTCTGGAAAGGAAACCACCAAGCTCGAGCATATAGACAGGAATGTTATTTGATCAGTCAGACGTCAGAAATATCTGCTCAGACTGCTGCGGTCAGTCGAAAAAACAACCACCACTTATTCTGCAGGCCACTCTCATCCGCACTGGTTTATGCCAGATGGTCTCCTACCTTATGGTTCGGCTAGAAATGCAGTACTTCCACATCGCATTCCACACGGCAGTGACATCACCAGAGGCATCGGACATGCCCGAAAAAAATGTGCATGGCACAGAGAGGAAGTTTTAAAAAAATAAAAAAAAGTTTCAAAAACACAAAACTGCAGCAACTCCCCCTAAAGCAGCCAGAAGAAGTACAGTCTGTGCTCACTCCCTTCTCGACCACAAATTACACCCCACATCCTTCACTTTCCATAGAAAACCCACAGAGAAATTCATTCTTTCTCTGCTAAAGTTACTTTGTCTGTGCCTTTCAGAAGCTCTCCCTGCCCTAGTTTATGTTGGGCTCAGAGTTGCTGCCCAAGCAAACTGCCTGATGACCAAGTAAGGTAAAGGCCCAGTACATATAGCAGAAGAAAATCATCCCTCTTCTTAACAAAAGCTCTCCACCCACAATGAAACACACTCCAGCCCTCTTTCTCCTACAGACACCCCTTCCCTTTTTGTTCCTTTTTGTTCTGTCCAGTGCAATCTTTCACTCATCTGCTGTTCCCATGAAGCATCCTCCCCAATGGTGATGGGCAGGGCCTGTGTTGTGTGCTTGATGTGTGCTTGTGTTTATGTGGATGTGACTTTAAAGGAGAGAGAGAGGGAAATAGAGTGATAGAGATAGATGGGAGAGACAGAGGGAGCACGAAAGAGCTTTCGGTCCTTGTGTGTATGGTAATACTTGGGCCAGTGTCCAACAATCACACTGCTCTCAATGGGAAGGCCATGCAGGAGGGAGGGTGAAGCCCAGTTCAGCAGCTGGGAGAGGCTGTTTTGAGTTACTACACTAACCTTGCTTTAACAACACGCTCTCAGTGCTGGGATACAATCTGACTATGTTACCCCAAAGCTTGAGCAATGTAATGAGTTACGCCCAATGACCATGATATTCCAGTAACTCTGTGGAATTAGACACATAAGAAGTTGTTCAGAGCGTGTGGGGGGAAAAAAAATCAACAATCATCCTAAATAATACCAAAGACCACATAGACTGAGATCTGAGTTAGCAGAGGATTGAATTATTTAGAGCTGAGCAGGACACACCCCTTGAAGTCTGTGATTTGAAACACTAAAAAATGATAACAACGGACTAAAAAGGCGATTATGATACTAAAGTCACGTGCTACTGATGCTGCACCTACAGCTGGGGGGATTCCCTGAAGCCTACGTTCAGAGACGTTGCCAGTTAACTGAGTGATGCATTATTAATGAATCATGGACGTACTGGTCAGAATACTAATACTAATGCTTATGACAAAATGTGTATCTATATATGTGATGTGTGTGAATGCATTTGTGTATAGAGATGTGACAGAAGGCAGGTTCCCCTGAATTTCACAGATCACGGATCAGCGTCTTCACACAGCGGCTCGTGATTCAGACATCGAACATCTGCACAGTAGGAGGTGCAAGAAGGAAACCTCTGCAAACATCTATCTGGTGTAGCAGAAAGGAACTGGACCAAAATATTGTAGTTGAACATTACTTCAGATTTTTTGACTGACAACTGCAAAACCCGGGGTCTGAAATGTTGTTGTATAAGAAGAAGGTAACAATTCTAGTCCTTTAAAACTGAGATTGCAGGCTGAAATACATGAGAGATTACAGAGTATCAGACATTTGGTAGAGTGAGCAAAAAGTGAAGACCACACAAACATTTGAGCCCTTCATCATTATGGAAAAACCATTCCCGCTTTTCTTTACATTTGAAGCAGACAATGTTTGTTTTGCATAAACTGACTCAACGTGTCTCAGTTTGAGCAGCTGGAGTGCCTGCATGGAATGTGGAGCATCAGATATCTGTCGTGATAGGCAGTACAAGACATGAGAGGTTTTTTATGGACTCAGCACAGCAGCAGGGGGATGGGGCATGTAATTTACGCAGTGTGAGAGAGGAGTGTGCACCTTTTTAAAATACCTGGAAACTGTAAAGCACACACGTCTATATGCCTTCCTCTAATGTGCTGCATTTAAAAAAAAAAAGGAAACCACAACCTTCAAGATGTTTTAAATATTGCATCCTCTGATTCACTGCTGTGATTTACTGTTTGTTCTAATATGATGGCATGATTGGCATGTTGTGGCGAAAGCAGAACAAGTCCCAAAATGCATTACAGATTCATGCAATAAAATATAGACTTCTTTGCCAACCTTAATGTGAGCTGCAAAGCTTGAACCAGTAATCAGGCATAGATTATGCAGTAGGTGAAAGGTGAACAGGGAGAGGTCCCAGTGGTACAGAGATGAATGAATTTAGTCAGAGCCCGCTCATCTCCAGCTTTTCAGCAGTGCCAACGCTAAACAGACAACCGACACAAACAAGATCATTCTAAGTGCCAAGTTGCTTAACCAAGTGCTTCTTTAGAATAACAGACGTAACCCGGTATGCGCTGGGAAACTGATAATGGTTCAGCCAGCAAGCATGCCCCTGAGAAATGTCTCTCTCAATTCAGCCGGTGTGTCAGCTCGTACAGCCGAGCACCACAACAGTTTCTCTATCAATCACTTGAAGTAATTCTAGAGTCTGTTTTAAGACATACTGATTTGCTTAATGTTGGGAGCACTTCAACAGGGGCTGCAACATCAACAAGCTGAAAGCGCTCTGTGATAATTATGAGTTGCTCAAAACACATACGGTAGCACAGTAGGAGTACAAAAATGTTCTACGCTAAACATGACTGCAGCCATCTTTAAACATACCTCTTATAGAAGTTGTTGTGTGGGTGCAAACACAGCACATGCCAGTAGTCCAGGCAAAAAGCTTTGAACTTCCACATCCTCAGCTTGAACAATCAACAGGGCAGAACAGGAGGAAGAACATCAAAAGGCGTCATGGCACCAGACGCTCAGGACCCTGCTCATTTCTTCAGCCAGTGAATCCCTGACATGGACGCCGGGCTACGTCTATCCTTCTCTGTAGCTCCAGCCTCGTCACTGCCACTGAATGACAGCCTGAGTGGTTTTTAACCCGCCCAGAACAACCACATCATTACTGGACCTGTCTCGGTCATCACCAAACCAGAAAGCCGGACATTTCAGGAACCCTCTAGGACTGATTTGGTCCAAGTATTAAAGCTTGGGATCCACGTTCCAAAAGAAGCTCGAGACTGGCTGCTTCAGTTCTGTTTAGCTCTTATCCAGGTCAGTCAGTCTGTCCTCTGTGCCGGTCCCACCACACAGTGCGTCAGCCCAGAATCCTCTGAGACATCTACAGCCGAAGCTCTGCACCGCTCCAGCAGGCACAGGTACTGGAATGTGTAGGAGAACAAATACGAGGAGGAATCCTTTAAAACTCACTCATCCCTTGTTTGAGCAAACACAGACTCAACAGGGATCATCAATGGCCTCCCTCTGCTTCTGTCTTCGCTTCTGCTGCAAGAACAAACTTTCTAATGAGTGTGGCTTCTTCTTCAGCCTAACATCATCCTTTTTCCTGTCTTTCCTCCTACCTCCAGTGGAATTCTGAATCTTCTCTCCTCCTATCTCTGCCCCTTTCTCCCTCTTACTCTCTCTGTCTCCCTCTCCCTCTTACAGCCGCTGCCATCCACACAGGACCTCCCAGAAATGTGCCGATTCTGGTTGCTGGGCAACACTACCGTACTACTGAAGCTTCAAATGGAAGCCCAGCAGAGAAGCCTGCGATTGGTTGGTTTTTCAAGCTGGGAGGGGCTGCTGCAATGTTGTATGACCACATGAGTTTATACACATGCTTTGTTTAAATAAATATGAGCTTCAAGCACTCTCATGTTTTGTCAGTGTCTATTAAAGGGAATGCTATATTATTTGACTCATTAAGGGCATGAAAGCATTACAGGAAACAAAACAGCAACTAGATTTATTGAGCAAATGCTCAGTTATTGATTCATGAAGTGAATTAAACAGCAAAGGTGAGATAAACTATGAATGGTGCACAGGCAGAGGTATGCAGAAATGTCTGTGTATATGAAGGCCAATATGTTAAATTTGGGTCAGGAAGCATGTGTGTTGCTTAGTAGAGCCATAAGACTTAAACACATAAAACATTGCTCTCTTTTCTTACTATGGGGGGGGGGGGGGGGGGGGGGGGTTGCATTTGAACACAAGCACAGTGCTGTTCTTTCTCTGCCTGAGATGCAGTGCCACGCTGCAGTGCCACCCGGTCCCAGCAGTCATGGGAAAGGGGTGTGGAAGGGCCTCTCATAAATATTCAGCCACTGACAGTGTCCAAACACACAAACACTGAAAGTACTGCATATTTACACAAACAAGTAGTCTTGCTTATATAACAACACAACACACAAATATGCATACACGCACAAATATGTGTGTATATTTACGCATTAACACACTAATTGGGATGGTTAGATCTGTTGACAAGTGATCTCCACATGACTCTTTTTCACACACCTCCTGGCACAATATGGGCTTAATCTGTTTTTCCAGCCAAGATATAGAAAGGCCAGAACAACACAAAGGCTATACTGAGATCATGTGTGAACAGCAGGGAAACTAAGGAATTAATTAATCTACACACCATTCATCAGCCTTTTGTCACAATTTAGGCCTCCAATCTCACAGAAAATGACCACACACTGGCAGCGTCTTTTATCTGTGCTCATCTCAATTTGCCTTGATGTAAAATGGCATTGAGTGAGTTAACATTTCACATTCTCCCCACATACCTAGTGTGATTATCTTTTAGCTTTTCGAATTTCAGTGAAGTTTCACATCATTTGTTGGAAAGTAAAGACACATTTAGAGCAGATTAGCAGATAATATTTAGAGATAGAGGCTAACACAGGAGATAAAATCCACAAAGCACAATTAATGCCACAGTTAAAAGGTATAAGCGACTGCACTTAAAAATATTGTTTCCACTGTTTCCAAATGCCCATTATGCCTGTTGCTCATCGCAATGATTTACTCACGTGGGTCATGCCAGATGGAGAACCCTTTTAGTTTCCTCTTTGTAATTCGTGTTAAGTTGCTTTCAGTGGCAAGTGTGGGTGGAAACCCCACCGTTTCTGTGAGCAGAACATGCTGGAGTCTGTCAAAGGCAAGGAAGAGCAATTATTGCAGCATTAACTGGCATGAAAGGCTTTGATTCAAGCACACATGACAGGCTATTATTTGTTTTTTTGTAGGATAAAGAGCTATCTAGTGTGTCTATACACATGCACAACAGGATATGATTTAGTGAGTTGGTGGAGAGTTCAGCATGGCATGCACTGGCATGTCCGTTTGAATGGTGAGCTGGTATGTGAGTGCTTAAAGCTGCCTACTAAATTTTTTCATTATTTCCACTTATCACAATGCCTGCACACTTCCACCTACGACTTCAATTTTGCTGTGACTTAACATGTCGAGGCATCAGCATTTTTAAGTGTTTCTGAAATAGGTGTGGCAAAGAGATGTGACAAATTATTCACCACCAATTATTTTATTTCAAAGACATTTTTACCTTTATTTAATCCATGCATGGGAATTAAAAGAAAGTATGGGAAAGAGGGGATAACTTTGTCAAGTTCCTTGATAGATTCAAACATGGAATGTTGTGGTTAGATGGTTTACCGTAGGTGCCTCAGACGGCTGGGACTCTTCCCCAGCATAGAGTATAAACCACAAAAAGCAAGATCAGTGCATTTCTTCAGAGGTCAGAAACTAGGTCAAATGGGTCACAGGAAGCCAACAAAACATGTGTTTGAAAGTCAATATGTGTGTGAAAAGTACATAAAAATGAGATAACAAATCCTTCCACTGTCTAAAATTCCAACTGCACTGCAATGGAATCAATATGAATCTACAATGTTTCAGAGATTCAAAAAGTGTATCTCCTCAGCTATCTATCTGAGTAAATGACCTCATGTGAAAGGCCTTATGAAAAAGATTTTTTTGTCTCAATGTTGCTGCTGTTGCATAATACTTCAGCACACTGACATGGGCTGATATTGAGCATTACAGTGCAGGAAGCCCACTTCTCCCTGGGACTCACTCTGTCAATTACAGATAAACTTTCCTAAAGGATTTCACCATGACCTGCTCTGAGCTGGTGATGCGCAGTCAATACCTGCTTTAAGAAAAACAGACAGCTGCAGAAAATCACCTAGCCATCTGGTGTGTGAAAAAAGGGGGCGATATGGAGTGGACAGGCAGTCCTGTTCGGATTCATACAACACAGAAACGATACAGCGATCTCAATATTGACATATCTACAAGAAACCTGATTGGCCAATAACCTTAGCCCAAACACATTCTTTTAAAAGGGTGCCAAAGAGGAAATGTGGATATAGTGTAGAAAATTCTAAATAAAGCTATTATTATAACTAGGATTACATCAAGTACTGTATACAGGTGAACACAAGCTGACATCTGGGTGAAGGACAGCCAGTCTGAGGAGATGTCTTAGAAAAGTTCACCCCCTGGTGGCAGATTGGAGTATTTTCAATGCTTTCAAAGCTTGGGAGCCAATGAGCTGAAGCGATCGGGGGAATGAGGAGCCTGACAGGCATGCTGATTCATTCAGAGCAAATCAACACAATGCATCATATTTATTTCTAAATTCTACTGCATCAGAGAAAAACCCAATAAGCTAGAGACCTTGGATCTCCAGTGAACAATTTCAGCCTCTCCAGAAAAAAACATGTATTTTAAGACACAGTTTATGACTGATAAATGGAAAATGCTGTTTAAAACTAATCATCAGGATGATTTATGATGTTGATTTATACTGTCAAACCTCAACTCTTTGCATATGTGTCTCACTGGTGTCTCACATAGTTCCACTTCCTCTTCTTTTTTTAATGCTGTTTGGGATAAAAACTAAAGTCCTGCAGTCAGCAGGATGATACCATTACAGGCAAAGAGGGAGGTGCAGAAGCTCACGAATATCTCAGCAGCATGCTAGTTTAAACTACAGGGCAG
This sequence comes from Scomber scombrus, assembly GCF_963691925.1. Classification (NCBI taxonomy): domain Eukaryota; kingdom Metazoa; phylum Chordata; class Actinopteri; order Scombriformes; family Scombridae; genus Scomber; species Scomber scombrus. The sequence goes on along the minus strand of NC_084979.1, from coordinate 21,370,946 downwards.
ATAATATCATTTAATATCATTTTACAGAGGAGCACCATGGAGATAATCTTACATGAAAGTTACAGTGCAGTTTTGCATAAGCACAAGCATCACACAGATTGTACAGTACAGCTGTTTAGCCTCCAGCCTGAAAGCAGCCATGCAGAAGATATGTAGATGGTGGGAAAAAAGGACAGAAAAGCACATAAGGGAAAGGAGGGTGGTTAGTGGAGGGGGTCAAAACCAGAAAGAGAGAAAGAAAGAGACATGAAGAATGAGGAAAGGAGAGATCCATAATCACAACAGCCTCACTCCTCCAGCTCCAGCTTTGCATTAAAGCAGAAAGCACAGGCACAGACAAACACCAAGGCGAAGAAAAAGAGAACAAAAGAGGGGGAGAAAATCTTCTGTGGCTGGCTGAAGGTAGATCCCATAGTCTTCAGTCTCTGCCAGCTATCTTGAAGGCCTTTTATATCCTGAGGCCCAGCAACAGAACGGATGGAGAGTGCTGTCTTCCCTGTCAAAGAGGGTACACTCAGATGCAGGACCACCAGCACACACCAGCACAGCGTACATGTCCAACACAGCAGGCTGTATTTGCTAAAACATCACCACTAGAAACTGTTATAAAAGAGAAGAGATGATTTTTTGCCCTTTAATAATCATGTAAATTATTTTGTTTGTTAGATGATGCAAGCAAGCTTATAACTGAGCCATCACAATGATTCACCGTTTAAAATCCCTGATAGGATTAGCAGGTCCTGTATGAAGTAAGCAACACAGTACAGCGCACACAGAAATTCCAGAGTCATGAAAGCAAAACGCATGTACAGACAGAATATATAAGCCTGTCAGTATGCACTGCGGAGAAATGGCTTAAAGCGAGAAAGTTGCACCGTTTTCCCAATTATGAAACAGAAAACCCTGGAAATACAAAGCAACAAACCAGATAACATACTCAGTGATATCTTGGTATGCTTGTTATTATATAACATCAGTGCTGATAAACATATCCCCTCATATCTGTTTTTAATTTTGCCAGAGGAACAAAATGTTCTGGAAATGCATCTTTTCCTGATGCACCCATCTCTCCTCTGTGCTGTCGCTTCTGACGCTGCTATTGGCAAAGGCAGGGGCTTATTATGGGCTGTTTCAAACCGCGGATGCATCAGCACTAGTTACTCCCCCGAGGAAACTTTAACTCGCTGAGATGTGCCCCTGAGAGCCCAACAGCTCCCATTGGTTTGATAATCATTACACATGGGCTGCCACGGCTCCAGCTGCAAACTCAGCCACTGCAAACTCAGTGCCAGCCTGCAAATGTCCAGCTGCTGATGTTTTAGTGTGCAAATGACAGGCTTTGGGCTGACTGAGCTCAACGTAGGCCAAGTTTGTGCTATTTTGACAAAAGCCAAAATCCTACTGTAACACTGGTGGGGGGAAAAAAGCTACAGTAGACTGCTGGAATGATATATGGTTGGAGCTCTCTTAAACCAGTGCTGTCAAAACATCTCAGTAGAGTGATTCCTCTTCTCTGATCCAACCTACTCAGTTCATGATCAATTACTATTTAATCTACTCTATTCTAGCTTCTTCTGTCAGCACATATTTATTGGTGCATGGGAGGAAATACTGAGGTGTTAATATCCTGCTCTCTGTCAAAGTCTTAAAGAAGGGATCAAAGAGTTGATCAATAAATAAGCTATACAGTCATTGATATAATAACTAAAGTCATAATCATGGAACTTTAATGGCTACAATCATGACCACTTCACAGGGAGTCTGTAGTTAATTATGGCAGACATCAGACAAGAGAAAAATCAAATAGTTATTATGATGACAGGCCTGCGCATACATACAGCATGCTTTAACAAATGACTCATATTTAGCTCTGTAGCATTATGCCCTCATCCACTGACGCTATGTAAACTGACAGCGTGTTCTGTGTCAGCCCATGTGCTGGAAAAGCAATGCATTGTATGCAGTTGTTCTCTAAAAACATATCCTATGGTTGGAGGCATATTCAGAGCTATGGTGGCAGTTGTCTTTGTGCACACTCTCAGTCTGCAGACCTGGCACACTGTGATGTCAAAGGCTCGGGCTTAAAGTAGAGGAATGTACTGTCAGCTCTGGTGACGCACTCTCTTTTTCATCAGCGCTGGCGTCACTTGAGCAGGGGCATCGCATTAAGATTCCCTCAGCCAATAATGGGAAGTGGGCATTCCTGCTTTAACGGTTTTACGCCATCAATATGCCCTCTGAGAATGCGTGACATTATCTCATTGAAGGGTAATGCCCATTGATGTTTATTGGTCACAATGTCCATTCAATGTTATATATTCGATGTGTTTGGTACAGGAAAGCAAATATTACACCCACAAAATAATCCATGCACAAAGATCAAACCTACCTGACCAGTGATGTCACAGACAAAAGGGTTGATAAGCGTTTGGTTTTGAAAAAGACATACACCTCTCAACTCTGTACATATCTTTCATGATTTGGAATTATTAGAAATGACATCTTTTTCATGCATAAATCAGGTAAAACAGCTACTGAACAATGGAGCTGAGCAGCAATAAAGATGCAAAGTATTTACAGACCTGTGACACAAACTAAACACACAGTCATAACCTCTCAGACAAAACCAGCTCTCTCATAATTACAGTGACTTTTTGTACAATTTCACAGAACACAATAAAATCTTGATTTGGCGTCATTATTTTGTTTTGTGCTCCAGTTGTACATTCCTCTGCACCAGTTAACTGTATAACAATCGATTAACTAAATCCCTTGTCTTTGTCCTTAACACATGAAGGCACTTTGACAAACCTGGTGTGATTGCATTTTGTGAATGCCTCAGCTGCTCTTTCTTCAACGTGCCTCACATGCAGAGTGCTAGTAAACTAAACAAAACACACCTTGCATCTTGTCGTATTTTACAATATTCAACCTACGGCAACTTCTGCATCCCTGAGGAGTGAAGTGTAGTGTGTTTAAAGGCCAAGAAAACCTTCAACTAAGCCCAGGATATCCTGCTTTTAGCCTTCCAGTGTTGCAGGCACAATATTAGAATTCCAGAGGAACCAGACCCTGCCAGCGATGATGAAATGACATTTACAACAGAACAAACTCATCCTGTTGCAACTCCTCATTAAAGGAGTATTGGCCAGACACTGTGAGCCTCAGTTTGTTTGACAGAGAGTCAAGCCAACACATAAATGTCAGTCTGCGACACATCTCCCCTAACAACAACTACAACAGGGGATTTTTCACAAAGTCATTGATTTGCACCACAATTTCACCTTTCTGAGTTTTGCCCTTCGGCCTGGTCATGTGACTGTCTGTGGTTAAAGCTTTCCTTGGACTTAAGCTGTAAGGAGATCAGATCAGCCAGACTTTCAAAACCACAGACAGACACACACTATGTGCAATTGCTTATTATGCAACAGCAAAACTAGGAATGGTATATTTGATCAAGCATGTAAAAAGACTATAATTACTGGGACACTAAAGGAACTTGAGAATGTGAGGAACGTACTCATGTATGAATGTGTGCTGTGTACATGGAGGCGAGGCAGAAATTTAATCTAGTGAATGGCAGGGGTAAATTGCCTGTGAATGACCCAGTGGAGACCCGTGAAGGTCTCATATTCATTAAGATGACTGATCCCCATGTATGGTATTAGATCATGATATGACAGGGTAATTCAGTTCCACACTATGCACCAGCAGGTAAGTACATGTGTGAAAAATGCATGTGTTCACGTACATAGTTACCCTTATAGGGTTTCAAAGGAATCAGATGGTCCATACTGATGCAGACTACATACCACAAGAAGGGAAACAAACTTAAATGTGCCTCTGTGGAGAAATAAGGTAGCAGAATGCTTATTCAGCTCAATTCTGGTGGTGTTTTGCACTGTGCAAGACTAGATTGTGTGTACAGATCATACAAAAAATACAAACCCTAACATAACTGCAAAAAACAACACAATTTAATATTGTCCACCTTTCATCCTAGCAGAACTGACACATGATTCACTGAACACAAGCTTTCCACAATCAGCCAGTAGGACACAGCACCATCCCAAAAATAACAGCACGGACCAAGCCGCATAACACACACACACACACACACACACACACACACACACACACACACACACACACACACACACACACACACACACACACACACACACACACACACACACACACACACACACACACACACACACACACACACACACACACACAATACCAATCACACACAAGAACACATTCACACCCACAAATATACAGCATAGAGATGCGAGGAACTCATGTGCCCACTAAGAGCTGTCACAGCATCTTCCATAAATGACTAATTTTTCCCAGTCCTCCCGAGGCTCTAAAACCGTCTCTCACATGACTCTGTTGTGATTTCAGTCATAATGGTAGGCTTACAAAAATGCAAAACAACACTGCAATTTCATCTCTTTAAATAAAGAGGTTTTGATTAATCTTGATGAAATCTTTACATCTCATTCACACAAACATGTTCCACCTCACCGCCCCTCCCCAGGAGGGAGATGTTGTTTACTAAGAGCACACAGGAAGGGAACATGAGAGGACAGAGCAAGGTCTGGATGCCGTAAGTGACTCAGCATAGACACTGGAAAGGTAGACACCGAGCTTTCCACCGCCACCCAGAGACTGCTGTCTCTATGAATGAGTCCTACACCAGTGCCGCCCAGGCAGGCGAGCCCGTCCGCCCATTCAACAGCATTCACACTAAACATGCTACTCACATGTCGTAGAGTCGATAACCCATGGCAGAGCCTGGTCTGCTTGAGTGGGACCCGGGGTCTCGCGTTCGCCTGGGGTCCGTGCTGCTCACCACAGCGCGCCACACGCTTGGTTTGTCCATCCTGTTTGCTGGTCAATGGGACTCGACGGTGGGACGGCGTGCGCACACAGGCTCACTCACATTCACTCTCCCTCTCCCTCCCAGTCACAAACACGGGCTGCCAGAGAGCAGTGTGTGTGATGTAACAAGGAGCATCCAAGAGGCTGGCGGTGTGTGGGGGGGGGCTGGTGATGGTGATGGTGGTGGTGGAGGAGGAGGAGGAGGAGGGGTGTGTTGTAGAGCCCAGAAGCTTAAGGAGCTGTCTGTTAATCACTGATGAGAAGCCTTTGTTTTACAACATGGTGAATGGTGAGTATTTATTTTTACTGGTACCAGTGCCAAGTGAGGATGCCACTCCAAAGTGAAGGTAAGAGGATAACCTGCAGGAGATCTGCTTGGTTATTTTACTGCCTCTTATAAACACAGAGATGCATCTAAGTGCGCCTCTCTCCACCCTCTTATCAGCTCTCAGTAGTACAGTCCTCAGCAAGGCCACACGATTGGCTCCTTGGTTTCCATAGAAACAGGAGGATGTGTCAGAGGTAGGGCTCATTATCATGCCTTTTCTCTCCCCTCCCTCCCATTTTGTTTTCACTCCTTCTCTCCTATCCATTCCGCCTATCCTTCTCCTTTCCCATCTCTCTTTTTCTTACATATTCACCCCCCTATCACCCCAGCTCCCCCCACCCTTCTCCATCTTTCTCTCTTCTGGAATCAATGCACTTCTCTGTAGTGTCTTCCAAAACAGATGAGGCTTTCCAGCCTAATGAGGAATGGTGCAAACAGGTAAAGAGATTCTGCACAGCTCTGGTTAATTATGTCTCTAGAAAAACAAAAATACAGAATTAAACAGCAATCAGATAATGGAAGCATACAAAATTCCACAAACAATCAGCTGGTAAACAGGTAATTGATAAAGAGTTACAAACTGTGCTTCTACAATTCTGATTTTTATAATGCCAAAGTTAGTGAAACTACTGTATGTGGCTTGCACAGATATTGCATCATGTACAAGTGAAGCCAAATCCAGGGAATAAGCGTGAAATACTAAGCAGAAATAACGCAACATTATTGAAGATTCCATCTTAATTTAAAGCGAAATAGGTGCATTGTTGCATATTGTGGCTCCTTCCAGCCCATACAGGTGCCTCCATTAGGAAATGGTGCTGCTGTTGAGACCTTCACCAGGTAACAGCATCCAAAGCAGGAAGGTAGGCAGGCAGAGAAGTGTCTATAGAGACAGACTCTCATCAGGACTTTACAAAGCCACACACACATACACACACAGAGTTGGCTAGGACAGAAACACTCTGGCTCACGGTCCCAAGGGGAGGATGCATTTCACCCTGCACAGACTCGATGGCACACAGCACCGTCGATGTATTGAGTGTTAATGCCAAGGTGACTAGTACTGTCAGACCTTTGTCTTTTTGTTAATGAACTTGTGTAGTGGCTAATTGCATTTGTGCGTCATCTCATTGCAATTACACTGCTTATGTACCCTCTCATTATCAGGCACAAGTGCTGATCCCCCAGCTCTGACATGTGCACATCTTCATTGTGTCATCTGTATGGAGCTGTGTGTGTGTGTGTGTGTGTGTGTGTGTGTGTGTGTGTGTGTGTGTGTGTGTGTGTGTGTGTGTGTGTGTGTGTGTGTGTGTGTGTGTGTGTGTGTGTGTGTGTGTGTGTGTGAGTCTGCACGTCTGGCTGTGTTGGTTGTGTGTTTTTGTACACCTGTGAATATATACTGGGTATAATTGATTCGAACACTGTCTAGCATTTCCACAATCCTGAGCCAGATAACTAGTCAGGCTGACTGTCATGAAATGTAAGTGTTGCCCATCAAAAAAACAGATCAATACTAATGTTTGTGGTGCACCCAGAGGACAAATCCCTTCCATTTTGGACACTCCATGAGCTTTCCTTTTGTGCCACCATCAGGCCATGATATCCATTTTAAACACAAAATATCTCTGACAGATTGCTGGCAGATTCACAAGAAGACACACTAATGAGACCCCAATTTATTCTACAAACTTGAGGTTTTTAACCCCTTCTAGCAACAATTACTTGATTAATTGATCAACAGAAAATGAATCTGCAACTATTTTGATAATCCAACAATCATATGCCGAAATGGCACAAAAACAGACGGAAGAGAAGAGCTGCGACCATGATGATGCTTCCACACTCTCATGCACACACATACAAAATAAAACTACAACGGCTTAACTTAATATTTAAGATGCCATTATTTTCTGCTCTAGTGTGCTATGTTGCTATGTGGCCTTTTATATGTGCAAATATTGCATACATTGGCATTCTTGTGCCAGCCTCCCTGCTCTCCTCTGTCACCATATGGCCCCTTTTAATCCAGCTGGCCATGTGTGGTTAGAGTGGCGGGCTGTTGGACTGTAGCAGTAGGATTCTGTTCAGGAGTGTGTGCAGCACACAGAAACACACACAAAGCGTGAATACACATACAGCATACTGTGTGCACACACCGAGAACACACATGAGCACAGAAGGACTGCAGGCTTTAAACTGTCACAGGAAACGCATACTGATGATTTCCAACCTAATTGCCTCACGTCTGTCCTCTCAAAGATGCAGCTAACTATAAAGCTCATATAGTGAGCGTACATTCTCTAAATGCAAGGAAACTAGTTTGATGGCAAAGCAGAGAAGGAGCAAAGTGCCAACACTCACTGGTGGAGGAGGAGGAGTAGGAGGAGGAGGAGTGGGCATCATCTTTATTTGGGTCTTACACAGCTGAGAAAAACATTTATTTTATTTTTTTTAAAGGGAAGAGCTGTTGCTGGTTGAGATTTATTTATATTTTTACTCTAAAAGCTGACTAAAACAGTCTAGATAAGTAATTTTTTAAGCAAAAGGGCCAAAAATACACCAGTTCCAGTTTCCTAAATGGGAATTATTCATTGATTTTCTTAGTCCTCTATGAGAGTAAATTGGGGGTTTTGGATTATCAGTTGGACAAAACAAAAGATATCAATTGGTACCATAGACTTTTGGATTATCAGTTGGACAAAACAAAACAAATCAATTGGTACCATAGACTTGGAAAATTGTGACGGACAATTTTTTAGTATTTTTGACATGGTATAGACTTAGTAGTCGCAGGCCTATTTTACACTACACATTATTTTTTTCTAGTTGAAAAATAGATGTTGCTGTATGAATTTGCTTTGTAACAAACAGAAAAGGCAAAAACATCTCGAACAAATTGAAAGACATTCAAGGACTGCTCAGCTGGAAATGAAAATAACAGACTTCAGAATTTCCTGACATTGCTCGTTTCTAGCTGAATTAGCTGTCAGTCTCTGCTGAGTTGTCTTAGCTGATATAAAGTCAGATACCGGAGATATACCACTGCTAGAGGTCACAAAACGGCAAGTTCTGTACACTTGGAACATCTCAAAACTGATGCAGCACTTTATTCCCATCAAAGTGCATTCTGTTTTTCCTCTACTTCGGTCAGCTAGCTTCCATGGATCTTATCAAGCTTTAACAAAACAAAGTGCATGTTTTGTATGCGTCTGCACAATACGTAGGAACGACAGCACTGATGTTGCTGTCTGTGCCAAACAGAAGGAGGGAAACATTGTTTTGTCCTCAGCTGAGCTGCTCTGCAGGGGTCCCGTCTCCCTCTCATGAGGCTTCAGCCCATTTCAAACACATCAGAATGAGAGAGAGAGTAACAGAGACAAGTGGGAGAAAACAGACAAAATCACAGAACTAAGAGATGCTGACCACAAGGTGGCAGTGCATCACCTCTTCTGCAGCAGCATCACTACCCTGATATGATCAATAACATGACTGGTGTTACAGTTAGGCACAGTGACAGAGCTAATGAGAAAAAAGGACATGTTTTACATTTAATTTAGTAACACTGATCACATTGCAAAAACTGTTTTTTAAACATGAAAGTGCACCAAATTCCAGGAACTAAACCACATTTGTATTATATGTTTTATCACAGCAATTTTATAGTTTGTGAAAATAAATCACAGACCATGTTATCTCCAGTTAGTTATTTCAGCTTTGTTATCTTCAGTTTTCAGTAACTCTGATTAATAACACAACTATAAACTTTTTGTTCCACAAAAACATTCTAACCAATCCAATTAGTGTCAACAGCTGGAAAAACTGAACTCCCCTGAGACTGTGACCTCTCCATCCTACTCTGGAGATGAGCGGTGCATGTTTAGTTTTGTGTCCGTGCTGTTTTTCCTTGCAACAGTGCAGCACAGCCTCTCTATAGCTCTCTGGCAGAGGGCACAGCGCGGCGCAAAGGCTCCTTCTGTCACTGACTTGGCCTAAAGCCTGAGAACATCACAGGCAAAAGACAGACAAGCTTTTCATAGCAGGCCAAACAAAGAGCTGTCTCTCTGCCTCTAACTGCAGAAAGAGCTGTTTCTTGACCTCTCGAGCCTCTACTGAGGCTCCTGGCTGCCATCACAGAAGATTGAACTTCTTGATAAGCTGGTGTAAGTGATATGAAGCCATAACAATCCTAGTATACCGTTACACACAACGTGCCTTCCTGCAAAATGTTAAAGATGAGTTAAATGACAGAAAATGTATCTATTTTGATAATCAAATAATGCTTTTAGTAGTTTTCAAAGCAAAAATAAGCAGTTTTATGTTCTCAAATGTGTGGATTTCATGCTTTTCTTTGTCATACTTGATGGTAAACTGAATTTGTTTGGGTTTTGGACTGTTAGTCGGACAAAACAGGACATTTGGAGACGTCAGGTTGGGCTTTGGGGAACTATAAACAGATGGTCTTCTCCATTTGCTGACATTTTATAGATACCTAATATTTCTCCATAGCCATCAGCAAGTAACCTGGGTTTACACCAAACAATTCATGGTCTAGATCATTTATAATAGTTGATCTTTATCTTCTTGATGATCCTTTCTGACTCATATGACATAGAGAGGCAGAGATAGGCAGTATATGTGAATCTTCAGTCAAAGGATGATTTAATAATTATTTTGTCATTAATATTCTTTATCACACATACAAAAAATATACAGGAAAGCTGGTCCAAAGCTCCTTGATCAGGGTGTGCTGCTGTTGCATGTTTAGTTTCTGCTTATTATGACCTCTTCTATTCTTACAATCTAATCCCTCTGTCATCCTGTAATCATCACTTTCTGCTCACTCGCTCGAGATTTCACCCCGCACACAAATAGATCACACATGCAACAGCGGCAGCATCTTGTTAATATCTTACTGCACATACACAGACAAATCCCTTCTTGAGTAGAATAGCTGAAAAAGCAGAAGAGAACAAGCAATCGTGCTCTCCAATCTTATTTTCTGGAGAAAAAAATGTGCTACTCCTTGCTCCCTCACCTCATCCCCACTGAGCCCTCACTCCCCTCGATCTGAGCGGCAATACAGAGCTATGGAATTGCAAATGCCTCCTATCAGACTGGGAGACAGATCTGAAGCACTCGGGGGCCCTTTTGCTTGATATTACTAGGGCATGGAGCTGATGAAAGGATAAGCTATGCGAGAGAGTCGCACAGTATCACTAATCTCTCACTATATCTAATTTACTAGGGAAAGTGGCAACGTGTAATAGAGTGAAAGCAAAGCACTGGCTCGGAAAAAAAAAGACGGCCCAACATGTTTTCACTGGTATCGAGATGCATCGGTTGCGCTTGTACCATCTACAGGCTTTCAAAATCTCCCTGATGTCACACATGATTGTGTTTTGAAATGTAACACCTGTGCACTGTCGCCAGGCATTTGGGTGTCTTTTTATTGCTGCTGAAGGGATGAATTTACTACTGAAATATTGCACTTATTCAACATTAACTGAAGAAACCAACTCCTGCCCATCTGATGAGGAGCGCACCCTGAGCACTGTTATAAATAAGCTGCTTTTTCATGCACACCTATTGTAGATTGCAAGATTGCAATCTTCTTAAAAAAATATAAATTAATATTTTACAAGTGTATTATGTTTTTATACATGACCGTAATTATAGATAATGTAATGGCCAATTACTGATAGAGTCTTCCAGCTGTTTTGTGATTCAAGGTTTTAAAGGTGCAGCTGCTAAGATCATCATTAGAAGTCACCACACTAACAGACCTTGAACAATGTCATCAGAATTTAGTCTTTTGTGTGTTCGACATAAACATACTGAGTGAATATTCTTCCTTGGTTTATAATTACATGATGTAATCTGGTTTGTAGGCTGCAACTAATTATTGTCAGTATCAATTTATGTTTGTTTTGTTTTTTTCTTCAATAATTCAGTCTGCAACTTCAAGCCTCCAGTGCACGGACTTCAACAGTGAACAACGAGATATCTTGTGTCTAGCAGTAAAACTTTTGAAATGAAAAATATATATATATATTTATATTTATTATATTATATGTCAAATTATTATTCAACGTAGAGTATCTTATATACATCTTAAAACATGTCTGGTGATGATTTTGAAATAGATTTAAAATACATGTGTCACAGCTAATGCTATAATAAAGGCTGGTCGGTGTTTGATGGGACAAACACCAACACCACTTTATTATTTGGTGTCATGAACTTTGAGAGCTGTTAATGTGAGGCGTGGCTGCCTGAATGCAAGACAATGAAAACAGCCACACATGCAAATACACACATCCATGCATTTCCTCCTGGCACAATGAGCCTCACATTCTTCTCTCTTACTTAGAGTCGAATGCGCTCCAGAATCAAAAGTCTGTGTTCCAGTGATCCGTCTTCATAGCGCAGCGTGGAGCCTGTAATTAACTCTTAGAGAATGTGATGACGAAACAGAAGCTGGGAACTTCAAACTCGTCCACACTCGTGGTCAGGCAACCCAAGAGCTTTCCCAAGAGTTCAAACACATTATGGAAGTGGGCCCTCTGTTTCATAGCCCTATTAAATCATTGTGCAGTTGTGATTTCCCATTTGCTGAAATCAAAACTTTACAATACTAACAGCAGTGAATAAAAAGTGCCAATAAAGAAAGAATTGGCTGAATTTTATGGGAGGCGGAAGGCACTTTCATTACTGCTTTTTTTAAACAGACAGTAACTCTCCCACACAACAACTGCTCCTTCATCTACCAAGGACTGTTTGCTGCCACATACAATAAATGTTTACGGTGCCGTTAAGCCATTTTCCAAATGAACTCAGATATTGTCAAGGCTGTCCAGAAGGGGAAAGCTGAAGTGGGATACTCAGTGTTCATGAACCATACTGTAGTACTCCATTTCTTCTACATGTGTCACTTTTACATCGTATTCACCCCATGCGGCTACATCACAGCCTCATGAGTTGCCTTCCTGCCTCCAACTGTCAGCAAATAAAACTCTGGCTGTTTGCAGGCAGGCTTCGGGGTCTGTGATCCCAAGAAGGCAGGCCATTCCCAGAAATCAATAGACTGTGTTCTGCAGAGTTAATATTAGAGGGCCTGGAGATAATCAAAGGTTCTGAAATAGTCATTCACCATAATGAATATCATAAAGCATCTGAATTATTTATACATGAAATGGAGCTCCCGGTTCAGATCTGTTCTAATGGTCAAACGCCGAATCAGAAGCTAGAACACATTAACGCAGCAGTGCAATATTAGCAGCTTTACAACCTTTTGGTAATACCACGAGAGCTTTAAGAGGTGGATGTAAGGAAAGATTTACACTTCACTACGACTGCCCAGCCTTACCTTTACCTCTGTGGAGCCTCTGCCTGTATCTATGAATCAAGTCAGATGCGTTTTCTTAATTGAGGAGACAGAAAGAGAGAGAGAAACACAGAGAGGCAAAAGTCGGAGAGTGTGAAAGAATATAGAGTGCCAGATGTTGCCAGAATAAAGAGAATATCTGTAGGAGAAAAAAGGAATCAAAAGAGAGGCGTGAAGCGAGGAAAAAGGAAAGGGAGTGCATCTTGGGTATTTAAAAGCATTCATTCAGCTTTGAGCTGGGCTTGATGGGTGCAGGAAGGTTTTAACTCTGGACAGGACTGAACTAGAAGGCAGCTGCAGGCAATGAATACAGCAGCTACTGCACAGGCAATACCCCTCCATCCCCCCTCCTCCACAAGTCAAATCAGTTAAAACACGCTTATTCTTCATGTGGTTGAATCTGAGGAACCGCCACAAATAGATTAAGGTTTTCTTTAATCCTCTATTGATGAGGTTGTCTATAGTCCTATGTCACATTCGGTCATATAATACGCAGCTTTTGTAGCATTTCCTTTCGAGTTGCGGCCACATGTCTTCAGATAAATTCGATCTCCCCACCCCCCAATCAGTAAACCGTATAGATCAATTATCCAATAAGATACAATCCTGTATCCCCATTGGCCTGGCTGACTGCTTCACTTTTACTTTCTCAACCTAACATAAACACACTTCCTGCTTTCACCTGTCTCACTGCTGCAGAGCACTATACACACACACACACACACACACACACACAGACAAAAACACACAAGCACTAAAACAAACACTCACACTTTACACTCTCCTATTACTCCTTACCAGCCATTCAGTTCCAGCTCCAGCAGCGACTGGGTCTCACACACACACACACACACACACACACACACACACACACACACACACACACACACACACACACACACACACACACACACACACACACACACACACACACACACACACACACACACACACACACACACACACACACACACACACACACACACACGAGTCATATGAAGACAATATGAGCAGGAGAAGAAATTAAACAGCCTCAAGACTTTACAAAACAGGGGATATATTCACAGTAGGTTTCCTTTTTGTATCAACACAGCAGTATGGGAGAAGATGCAAGTGGGAGAGATCATGGCAGAGAAGGATATAGGAAAAAATGGTGAATTATAAAGAAAAAAAACTTTGAGAAAAATCGAGAACTTGACAGACAAACTGTAATGTTGACTTTGTGTCCAGTAGGTAGGGCATTAGAAACTCGTAGATGGTGGACTAGAGTCACTGCTTTCACAGCTTCAAAAGGAAACTCTAAGACTCTGTGTTCTCAGGTCACAGCAAAGCCAGTCAAGGGAAAAAATAAAACAGGGTTAAATGAAGTGCAGTCAGCATGTGAACTGACAAGTATGACACTGATGTTCAGACATCGGCAGGTGGAATGCTGTGAAAGATTCAGCCACTTCAAGCTGTGTGAAACATGCTGCTGGTACATTTTGTATTATTGTTTAAAGCTGCAACAGTTGAGTAATCAATTAGCTAATTGAAAGAAAATTAATCGGCAGCTATTTTGATAAATGCATTTATTTAGTTTGTTTTGTCTTCAATGATAGCAAACTGATTATGTTTTGGTTATGGACAAAAAAAGATATTTAAGGACATCACCTTGAGCTTTGGGAAACGATCATATTTCTAACATTTATTTCTAACATCTAAAATAACATTTCTAATTGATCAATTGAGACAAAAAAATCAACGATTTTGACAGTAAAATAATTGTTTGTTGCAGCCCTGATTATGTTTACACAGAGCCGCCGATTCAAGTCTGCATAAGAGGCAGATGTGCCCAATTGAAATGCAGTGGAAACTAGGCCACCATCATATTGTAGTACAAGTTTCTGCCTCTTTTATATAGTAATGACCTTTCCAGATGCTGAAACTATGTTTAAAAATATCTAACTATATTTGTTGGTCTGAATTGGATTTTTTAGTATTCATTATCATAGACTAAGCTCACTCTACTTCAGCAAGTTGAGGCAGTCAAATTAAGTTTAATACAGTTTATTATTCAGTTGCAGCTCAAGAGGTAATTTAACTATCCAATTTGTAGTTCATCTATTAAAGTGATTCTCCTCTTCTCTCATTTTATTAATTAACTTTTTAATGTGTAACATTTATCTTTTTATGCTTTAAGTTTCTCCTCTTTTCTCCTCTCTGCTCTGACATGGTCCACTGACTTTTGTCATCTACAGGCAGTTTTTGTTGGAAGCTGCTGGTGGACCGTGCTTGAGTGTAATATGGAAGAGTCAAGAAGGGAAAGACATTAAACACCTCGAGGAAAATGTTTGTTGATTTGATGCCTGTTGCTCGGATAGAGGTCAGATAATCGACCACCTCTGTCCAGGTTCAGAGATTTTATTGCACTCGTGGTAGGATCATAACTATATCCCAGTAAATTAACTGGCTGATGATAACAGTGTGTACTCATGTGTGGTGCTCATAAACGTAGAGTCACATTAAAAGACACATCACTGTCCAAGGTGCTGAATCGAACAAACAATGGAATTTCATCAAGACTTATCCGGACCAAGGTTAAAATCACAGCTGGGGCAAAGTATAGTATCAGTATGTTTTTTTGAAGAAAAAAACAAAACACAATTGTGTTTAATCATTTAATCATTATACAATTATTCTGGCAAAAAATAGCAAAATAGCTTCTCAATGTGAAGATTGCTATTGTTTTGTGTTTTATGCTGCCATATTCCCCACCATTTCCATATATGTATATATCTTTGGGTTTTGGACTGTTTGGGCCAAAACTAGGCATCAATAGGCATTATTATTTTTATTATCAATTTGGTTTGTTAATTAATAGTTTACTGATAATAAACTGTTAGATTAATTATTAATAATTGTCTGCAGCTCTGAATGAACCTTATTCTACTATTGAAATCATGGTATAAAACAACAACCTTAGTGTGCAATAGAATCGCCTGCTCAAAAACAGCTAGTGTAATGCTTGACAAGTAAAAAAAAAAATCAACTTTGATTTAGTGTGAAGATTCTTCTCGGTGACCATAACAAGAACATAGCATGTGTGTGGTCTGTCTTCTGCATTACACAAAACAACTACTGCTGCAATCATAAAACCTGGTGGGATACACATTTAGATGAGCTGGTTATTACACTCTGGTGATAGTAAAGTGAACACAATTCATTTGAACGGTTTGTAAACTTATACTTGTAGTCCTGAGCTAATTTACCCTTCGATCCTTCCTCTGGTCACCTGAGCAGAATCATCATAACCAGTGGTCCGACAACTACATCATTACTTAACTTCACTGTCTCAAATAAGCACGTTCATGCATGGCAAATAAGCTGTCACATCTAAGATATTACAGTGTCTGTGTAGCACTATAGCTGAACAAATGCTACTTCTCTGTCCTCTGCCTGGGTCAGCAGGCAGAGGACAGAGAGTTACGGAGCGATACTAGAGGAAGGCAAACAAGGAAAGAGAGGTAAAGAAAAAACAAACAGCAGAAGTAACGATTCAAGTGGATCCCTGGGGTATGTTTCCACTATTAAAGTCTAGCTCTAGTCTGCTCTGCTAGCTCTGAATGTGATTGGTCGTCCCCAGAGATCCCCCCAAATCTGGCATTAAGCATCAACACCAAAGTTTCCCCATTAATTCCTATCAGCTTCTTTAAGTTTCCAAAGTCAACAGAAATTACTGAAACTTTTAGAGAATGACAGGATCTAACAGAGAATAACAGAGGCTTAAAATAACTGGGTTACGATAACTGAATGCAAGTCATGTTTTTTTGTTTTTTTTTTATTCAGGATGTTTGTAGTGATCAATGCTATGCCTCATATTTGTTTTTCTTAAAAATGTTCCAATATGCTAACACGAAACAACCCGAAACAAGTGGAGTGAATGAGCTTACTGCGGGGGCATGGAAAGCAGGTCACAAATGGCAAAATAATTTATATCACACTCCCTCCCCTGTTATACCACACAAACAGAAAATAGTCACAAAGATCAATCACTCGCTGAGAACCTCACAGCTCCACTGCTTCAATGGAGAATGATTACTCAACATTTTTTACATTTCTTTTCTGACCTCATGTGAAAAAAAAAAAGTGCTCAGTGGTCCACAGCACATAATACATAGTGTAACCGCAACATCCTGGGGTCAAATCTGGCCCTGGACCTTTGTCAATTATTGTCAAGTGATCTTCCTGTCTAACTAAAGGAAATCATGCCCAGAAAAAAGTTAAACACAACAACAACAACAACAAAAAGCCGTATAACAAATGTTTGCTTTCAGTTTGAGTTATTTCGTGCCAGTGCGATTGCATGCGTGTGAGGCTGAGTCTGTGGGTGCTTTTAATTAGGTTAATTTATTTCCTTACATCCTCTCTAATCTCGGAAATGATTCCCCTTTTGCCATAATGCAGGATCTTCCAATCCTTTAAATGAACCTCGAGAAGATGAGGAGTGAGGGGAGAGGCGGTTCCTGGAGGAGCTGCAAACACTGAACCACAGGTGTATCCTAACCAGAAATGTGTTACTGGACAGCAACACTTCGATCGATGTTTTTTTTGACTGATCAGCTGATCTGATTGGACAGTAAACAATGAGGCTGTTGTAATACACCAGATAAGGAAAACTAGCAGTGGAAACAGGACTAAAACCACAACAGCAGCTTTTCATATTTCTTCATAAAATAAGAATTACTGAAGCATGAATCACTCAGAAAACTCTTGTAACTTTATTATTTTCTTCATAAGCCAAAAGGCTTCACTTTTCTTCTTTTCCATTTCAGTACTTCTCAGCTCCTTCAGGAAAATATGACGCTGCACAGCTGTGTGTCTCCTATAAAATCATCCTAGGCCTGAAAAGGACATCAGACTTTCACAAAATAAGTAAGAAATATTTTAAACATATTCTGTACAGCTGTTTTTATTGCTCCTTTTCATCAGTTCTGTCCTTTAGTCATTAACAGGTTTAAATTATGATATGTGCTATAGATCAATAATCAAATGATAAAAAGTAGCTCAATTATCAGATATTTTCCTTCCAGCTATCACAATATACATGATTTTTTTGTGTAAATTTAGAGTTTAAAGTGGTAACAATTTCTCTATATTGATAGCTGACTTTGCGATATTTGACAGTTGTGGTGCTGTGTGTTATGACTAGTTGCCATTGCCTCAAAATGTCACTGGAGTGAGCAATGACGTCCCATTTGGTGGATTAAATTCCTCCATCATCATTATTCCTCACATCTCTCTCTCATATCCTTGCTGTGAGGAGCAAGTGAGGGCACCCTGTGTGTGAAACTGACCCTCTACAAATGTGTTGAGGGCATGCATTTAGCGTTTGCTTGCATTCAGTCATTGTCATCCACGCAGAAAAACAGATCAGAGTGAGATGAGGACAAAATTGTCACTAGTGTCACAGAAAATTCACAGAATCAATGGGAGAGATGAACAGTGTGAACCATGTGAAAAAAATCAGCAGTGTCAAAATAATCAGATATTTGTCAGGTTCATGTTCCTGTGCAGTGTCATCATTCCATAATTTGGGGTTGATTATAACAGTGTGTGACATGAGTGAACCTAAACAGAAGCAGACAATACTGCAGAGCTGGAGAGGAAAATAATCAACCTCCAATCAGAGCCATCATCTTGTTTACAGACATGATCCATTTAACCTATTAGCTTTCAGCTGTGCTTGAAAATTACTCCCTGAGCAACAATCACACAGGGGCAAACAGAATTAACACAAATGAGCGAGGTATTAATCAGCAAGAAAATTGCATTCCCCTCATTTCTGCAAACGTTACCAAAGTCTAAAAACAACCCACATACATCCTTACTCATCAGAAACTTCTGAACACTGCTCTTTAAAAATAGAACACATTCTCACTACTGCATTGGGATTTATTTTTGGGCTGCACATGAGCCAAAAGTGGGCTATGGATTAGGAGCACATTGATATTTGATGATGAAGCGCGCAGCACTGGGAGGCATCTTTAAAACTCTCTTCTTAGTCTCTCTCTTCCTTAGTCTGTTTGACTGCCTGCTCTCATCTCTCCTCACACCTTGAGAGGCCCCCTCAAACTCAGAGCTCAGGCTAATGGCTGAGCAGCAATAAAGGCTCATGTATGCAGGCATCATATTTCATTAGGGTGAAGCCTAAGTAGCTCCTCTCATAGTGCATCTGGCCACTGGAATTCACTGTACACTTCAAGAAAAACAAACATTGCAGCACTGAAACTGCAGTGTCATAAAAAGCTGATGACTGGAGGACAGCTGCGAAGACTCAAACATTAGGACAAAGCAAAGTCTGCAACTGTCAAGCTGTCATGAACGATACATCTCCCACAGAAAGGCTAAGCACCAGGGCGTGGACCGGAGTTGTGATGACTTTTGGACATTAACAAGGCCAGTGCAAGACAAGAAGTATATTGTGGTGCCATGGTGCTGAACATGTTGTGGTGCTCAGAGGACAAACTAAACATTAAGCATGTAGTCCTAAATATAACATCTTACTGTACCCAAAGGAAGCAGACTTCCACTTGCGACAGGGGACGATTTTTCTGCAGCCCACAGACACCAACCTCCCAGGATTTTCTGTGACTTCGACAGGTAGTGAGGCGTGTCTCCTACAGAAGGACAAAACATATTTTAACAAAACATATTTCCCAGACATGTAAGGACAGATGTAACAGAAGCTTTCCAATGTGAGATGCTCTGCATTAAAACTATCAATCCTCCTTCAGAGCTTTTCCACTGGAGGTTTGTGACTTTGATGTTTTTTTGTTACCTCTGTGTACTTCATTTTTTTACAGAAGAGGCCGACTATTTTAGTGCCATTCTGTATCATATAGTATATGTGCCTTGATATTAGGGTAGCAAACCAGCTAATATGAGGTTTTAAAAGTCTTTAAAAGGGACTATTATATCAAAGGGTCCTAAACATGATCGATTTCAAACCACTACTCACATAGTATTACAAAAGTGCACACCACAACACATAATACTACTAATGTGACATGAAAGCAAAGCTGAGTTAAGCCTGTGAAGCAGTACAATATACCACTTAAAAGACCAGATTGGTGTTTTTGCTCATTTTGGTCCATTGACAGCAACAGTTTACATGATAGACTTTTGAAAGAATACCATCTTTTTATTTGTTTGATTATTATTTTTACATTTCTGAATGTGAATTAGGCAGTAACCTGTCTTATATTTCAGTAGTTTGATTTGCAAACGTGTAAAGACTTTTAAGTTGTGTTCAATGCATACCAGAAATTTACTTTATTACAGTAAATATCACGCTTAAATCAAATACATGTCAGTTAGGTTAATGTTGAATGGCCTGCAGACAAAACCACTGAATTTTTTATTTTTTTTTTTAACTTGGTGCATTTATGTTTCCTCAGAAACAATCATCTCTATTGGGAAGTTGACAAGACAATTCTTCAGTGCTTTTTAAAATGTATTATTTTATTTTATTTAAAAAAATGTTATTATATTTTATCATAGGATTTTTTTTCCCACAGAGTCCAGTTTTACTCTTGCATTTAATGTATTAATGACTGGAGCATCAATTATTTAAATTATTTTAGTGATTGTTTAAAGTCCCCCTCCACTCAAATATACCGTGTTCATTATTACCATACCAGTCCAAAGTTTGGACATACTTTCTCATTCAAGGGAATGGGAAGGTGTAACCAAACTTTTGACTGGTATACTTTACTGTTCTTCTCCTGAATGTTTGACCTTCACTGCAGAATGATGCATGTGCAGAGCTTGACAGTAGTAGGTTGATTTCGCATTCATCTGCTGAAGGGAGAAAGTTCTGTGCTCACTTTAAATCTCTGTTTAAAGCCAGTACCTAAAAGTGGACTTTGAGACCTAACAATAAATTTGGAGTCAATCCTACTCCAATATGTAACTTGTACAAGTGTGACGTTGAAGCCTCCAGTGCATTGCTGTAATGCAGTCTTAAAACCAGGAAAAGATCATTCCTAATATCACAGTATTACAATTACATTATATATATTATATATATATATATTACAAAACAATATCATATCTAGTCTCATATCATGATATCAATATGATATCAATATACCGCCCAGCTATATTAGACATTATAGTAATGCAATGCTGTTCTGAAGTCATTCTATAGTCCTGAATGTTGGAGCCTCCCTTCACGCACGTGAACATACCAGATAAGCAACTTTTCTAATCACTCCACACTTTCAACAGCATTTTGTTCCCAAAAACACCTGTTCACAGTGAAATAAAATGTGAATCCCTTTATTTGGCTTTATGTTGCATAGTGCAATCTCAGTATTAGCCCTTTATATAAAAATAAATAAAACAAAGACCAAGAAATGTGAACAT
Organism: Scomber scombrus; assembly: GCF_963691925.1. Taxonomy (NCBI): domain Eukaryota; kingdom Metazoa; phylum Chordata; class Actinopteri; order Scombriformes; family Scombridae; genus Scomber; species Scomber scombrus. Next base: position 21,349,938 of record NC_084979.1, on the reverse strand, counting down.
GTTACAATTTCAGCCAGAGAAGAATTGTCCACATGGACAATCGAAGACCAGAATTATGTATACTAATGATTACACACATATTCCTTTGTGGTGTCTTCATAGTTCGTGCTTGGTGTATTGCAGTAAAAGCAGCTTTGTCTTCTACTGATCATTGAACTGATATTTCTCCTTTCACTGGATACCATTTCCACAAAAACCTTTTTTCTCTTTCTCTCTCTCATCTGTTGTTTGTTAAGGTTTTCACTGAGCCGTGCCACCTTTGGGCTGCTTGTCACAGCCAGGCACATTTCTCAGCCTGTCAACTTGCAGTCAAACACCAACAGACTACCCATCTCTCTCAGGGGATGAGGTCTTCATATAAAGCCACATCTGGCTCAATGCAGAAAGCCATCAACCCTGTAATGATCGTAGTCATAGCTGCCAATTTCATTTTTTACCCATTCTGCAAGTGCATATGCTTATAATTTGTAACTGTCCAGAGAAATAAAACCATAAATCAAATAACATTACATAAGACTCTATTTCCACATTCAATTCATAGCCATTCATTTTTTAAAGCATTTTTAGCAAAAACATAAGTATCCTTCATTCTTTAGCACAGCTTGCACTCAGCCTCTGTATGAGGCCCTGAGTAATATCAATGGCTAATTTTGTCATAGCTGCTGCCATTTGCTGCTGTTTCGGCATAATGAATTATTAATTCCAGAAATGCTAATGTCTCTGCTCTGGCTGAGTTGGGAGCTCTGAACCTTGAATTAGTCTCAAATTTCATCCTGCTTTCCATTAGTTACTCTGATTGTGCTGTGGAGTCAAACACTCAGACCTTGTTTCAGACCTGTCAGTGCAATGATGGATGCACCAACATCCACTGTTCATAGAAACACTGCAGCTCTTTTCCGACAAGTAGAGATGTTCTACATCTTTGAAACCATAATTAATTGCCCTGTTTTCTTTACACATGCATGCTGTGTTTTGTTTGATTCCTGTGGAAAGGAGTTTTGTTTTCAGAACAATGCCCGACTGAGACATGAAATCTAGTTTACTCAATCAAAAAGGGACTCGCACAAGGACAAAGACAGCAGGCTCGGTGTCCGACCCTTCATAGTTCAGCATCGCTCTCCATGGCAACAAGAGATGGTGAAGGAGAGAAGAGAAGACGATAGGCTCCGTATGATCCCTGTGGAGAGCGTCGGCTGAGGGTGAGAGACAGCAGTAGACGGATACTGAAACAAAGCACTGTCACCTCCTGTCCCCAGTAGACAAATATCAGTTCAGCTGCCCTGACACGTACCGTCGCTGCGCCCGAGGACGGGCCGGCTCTTTTAAGGTTAGATTTCAAAGTGAATTAAGTACAGTTCAGTCTCTGCATTGTGCTGTTTTTGAAAAATGTCCTGCTTTCAGTGCCATAGCCATTTCAGCAAATGCTTCATCTGTAAGAAGCAAAAGTAGTGATGTCTCTTTAGTACCAGCCCCATTTAAATTGTATGTTAACTCATCTGGTTTATCATTGCAAATTATCCCACATTACTTTTGTACTACATACAATAACAAGTTACCCTGAATTAATGTTCAAAATGATTGGAAGCACTTTGTTTACTGCGTGTTCTTTGGAGACATGCTCTAAGAGAGATTTTGACCTCTAACAAAAACAGCCCAGCAAAGCTTTATTCTTTTCATTGTCATCTCTATAATAATGGGAGATCTTTATAATCCATGCCCCTGTGTTTCGCCAACTCTCCACAGAGAATTTCTGGGAAATAAAAGCTGCAGACCCCACCAAGGCTTTGCAGAATATCTCCTGTCAGTCACTATGCCGCAGTTCTCTGGCCTTCATATATGTCAGACCAAACATGTTCATTAAAAAACACTCACATAAACACCACCATAAGCAATATGAAATTTTAATTAGCCTTTCAGTTGTCAGATACAACCACTGCCATTCACCACAATACATGAGCTCACAAGGCACAGGTAAACAAAAAAAAGTATGAATAACAAGAGCACAAATGGACTTTCAGAAACTATTCAGTGATAGACAAAAGACTACTACTCAACTGTTGTTGTGTTACGGTCTGGGTTTATGAATGACTGCGGCACAAAAGTGCATCCACTAGTGGGAGAACATCTTATCATCAGACATTCACTGTGGACGAATCCAATAAAAGCGGGTCACTGAGGCCGTTGAATGCCTGCCTATCTCATCCAGGTTCTAATCACATCTAAATGAAGCCATCCATTCTTATTACAAAACAGCAGACCAATTAAACACTGCCATGTTGTTATTCGTCTCTCATTAGCCACGGATTGTGTATGAGTAATCCCCTATCACCAATACTCTCTCTCCTCTCTCTTCTCTCTCTCTCTCTCTCTCTCTCTCTCTCTCCTCTCTCTCTCTCTCTCTCTCTCTCTCTCTCTCTCTCTCTCTCTCTCTCTCTCTCTCTCTCTCTCTCTCTCTCTCTCTCTCTCTCTCTCTCTCTCTCTCTCTCTCTCTCTCTCTCTCTCTCTCTCTCTCTCTCTCTCTCTCTCTCTCTCTCTCTCTCTCTCATTTATTTATAGCGCCAGTGCCAAATTCATTGGCTTTTCCATTATTAATGATAATGAAACCTACCAAGCCATGTAACACACAACATTTTAAACAACCAGCCTCAGTTGTGTCATGGTGTGGCATATTAACAGGGTGAGAGATGTAAGTGTGACTGTAAGTCTGCTGTGTGTTGTCAGCAAAGTGCTGTGTTGGCAGTTCAAGCAATTTCAAACAGCTTTGAGCTCCAATACAAAAGGGAACTCAGAGCCAAGATGAACCAAGTGACTTCTAGAGAAATTCACAGTAACAGTCGCAGCAATTTCAAACTGGCAGTTGCTTCACTTTAAAAAGATGCTACTGAATATTTACAGTGAGATGCTTGCACTATATCCACATATGTTTGGGGGAAAGCATTAGAGGCAGTAGCACACAGTAAGTTTAAAGAAGTTTAAAGGCTAGCTGCTCCATTGTCTATAGGGAGGACTGTAGTAGAATGCTATACATCACAGTGTTTGAGGGGGAGCAAAATTCATTCAAGTATATAGGACACGCTGCACTTACGTCTGGTAATTGGTATAGTATTTCTTGAATCTAGATGAGCCTGTTTTGTATAGAATGTTGTCATTAAAGCTTTGTTGTGGAACCACTTTGAACTAATATTCCTGTATCACCTGGTCTTGTGGTGGGTGAATTTGAAACTATGAAGCGTGAAAGCCAATGAAAATGCTTTTTGAATCCCCAATTGATTAAGCAAGTTTAGCCAAACACAGGCCCACAGTGCCATATAGATAAAAAATGAATGGGTAACAAAACTCTTTAATTAAATCTTTTTTTAAACTTTGTTTACCCTTTAAAGATGTAGTGTCACATTTGCGATTTCAGCTATTTACTGTATTTGCTCATTAAAACTGTTTTGTCATGCCACCATTTATGTAATTACTAACTGATATATTAAACATAAAATATATATTATTTATTCCTTATAAAAATACACTGTTAAAGATTCAATGAGAAATGCAGGGTCTAGTTAGAGCCACTTGTCATATTTTAGATATCTATGAGTCAGCATTTCCACAAAAGAGACAGATTTCACCTCTAAAATGTGCAGATGCAAATTTCATTAAAATAACTGTTCAAGGCTCAAAGGGGTAAAATTGTCAAATGTATCCTCTCATAACCCCTCAGATTATTTTGTAACCCTTTGGAGGGAGACTGACCCCTAGGTTGGGAACCAACTACTGTATATAAAGAAATTACATTTTAATAGATATATTTTTGGCTGTTGACCCCTTTATATCATGAAGTTAGCATTTTAATGTGTCCAATACTTTTGTTTATGACCAAGCAGTGTTGTTTTTGACAAGCATCTTAGATTTAGTCTTAGTCTTAGTCTTTTGGACTAAAATGCTTATTAGTTTTAGTCACATTTTAGTCACTTCTATATGTGATAGTTTTCGTCCAGTTTTAGTCGACGAAAACTCAAAAAGGTTTTAGTTTAGTTTTAGTCAAAAAAAAAAAAAAAATAAGTATAGTCTTTTAACAAATTAATTTAGGTCAATAAGTATTGGAGATTGCTGTTGGGCAGTGTCACACATAAGTTGTGAAAATAGCAGCAGATCTATAAGTTCAACACATTGTAAGCTTGCAGATCTGCTATTTTCACAAATAATAACAATAATAAAGGAATGGTTTTAGACATATAAGGTTTCCACCCAACGGCACATTTCTGATCTAAGGATTGTGTATTAAAAATATATAAAAAAAAATATCCTTGTGGCGAGCCTTAAGGTGCCGCTTAAGGTTGGTCGTATTTTTTCCGCCTACTTTGTGGCCACATTTGTCACCGTCTTCCTTCACAATACACTCTGTTTTATTATCTGCTGGGTTATATTTAAAATACACCCATGTGTCGTCTCTACGTTTGCGACCACCGAGCCTCTGTGTTGAAACTGCCGCCGCCATCATGGTCCATTGTCTGATGAGTAACAACAGTGTGACGTGTTGAGCACGTTGTGCGCTGCACGCCAGGTGGTGGGCGTGACCAAACAAGGATAGGCTGTAGGCAGCAGCAGATACTTTTTAGGTTTTAATTGACACACACAATAAGGAGAAATGTCGTGCATTTTAAACGTCTGACAGATCACCCACTAACATTTTCGTCCATTCTCGTCTCGTCAACGAAAACTCACACACGTCTCGTCATGTTTTCGTCATCAGAGAGCTATGTTTATCTCGTCACCGTCTCGTTATCGTCATGAAAAAAAGTGGCGTAATGAAATGATTTCGTCATCGTCATCGTTGACGAAAACAACACTGTGACCAAGTACCTGTAAAACTAATGGCTTTTCTTCAGTTATACTTTCTGTTTCATGCTAATCAGAAAAAATTTGCGTGATAATTGACATGATTATACCTGCTAAACACTGCATTTGAACACTGTGATTGTGAGCTTGTTAGCATCTAGCTGTTAGCATCTAGCTCAAAGCCCTGCTGCGTGTAAGTAGAGAGCTGCTAGCTGGGCTGTAGACCGACTTGTGTCTTGTCTTTGAGTAGATGTATTGACCTGACTTATCTGTGTATTTCACTACACTCAGTGTTATTTTTTCTCTTTTTAAATAGTTTTACAGTCACTGGCAATCCTGTACATCCAGTCAAATCAACATGATCACCTTGCTAACGTGAAAGAGATGTGCCAAATGTTGAGAAGTTTAACATACAGTATCGCCACTGCCGGGAAATGAGCTGCTCTTGTCTGATGTCTTGAGGCTTTCCACTGATTTGCAAGATCAGTGCCATCATGTCTGTTGCTTGCAGCGGAAGTCAGCAATCAATTTAACTCAGAAATGTCATGGCTTTTGCATCCAACTGATGTCTGCAGCTGCCAACAGGTCACATGGTTCAAAATGTGATGGTAAAAATGTACAGATGAAGACTGAAGCTCAGCTTATACAGTAGCACAAACAGTCTTGGCATGCTGGCTTTATATTAATGAGGAGACAATTCGTGGAACTGTGGCCAAATTCACAACCAAGAAATGCATGAGTACGGCGGTTGCCATTTGGGAGGTTTCCAACCACATCAAAGCATCAATTTGGAGAGATGAGATTGTTTGCCTCTGAAGCCTTGTCCTCATTTCTTTTGCTATGCTTTTAGATCCCACCATCAGCAGCAGTACTCACCAGGACTGAACTATATGGAAAAAAATATTATATTAACCAGAGAACCCTCTTTTGGTAGCAATACACCGTTAAGGTATGGAAAACCATTACCCCAGTTAATGGTCATTAAACAGGTAAGTATTCCAGAAATATAATTTAAAAAGTGATTAACATTGATCATCATTCTAGTTTTAGGATAATGATAATAGACAATAAATAACAACTATCAATATTACAAAGGTGACTTAATGTGGAAACTAACACTTTCTCAGTCTTTGGCAATGTTTAAATATATTCTGTCAGGCCCACAGAGTCTACACAGGTGTGTGTGCTTAAGAAAAGCACACAGAAAATCTCTTTATTGTCTACAAGCAATATCACCCAAAGCAAAGTTTTGTAATTAAAATACTCTCAAACATATTTGAACACTTCTTCAAATAAAACTCAATAAGGCATTGTAATATTTTGAGTGTAATGAATACCTAAAACACCAAATCTTTTTATTCAATGATGTTATATAACCTATTTTCCATGCTGATGTTTTTGTTTTTTGGCACACAAACATTGGTGGTGACGCTATTGAGTGGCAGACATACTTTACATACAAATTTCCCAAACACATGCACACACACACTTGCATGCACACACATTCAGTAAAATGGTACAAAAACAAAGACTGGCACACATCTCCAGGCTACAGCCCTTCTAGATTTGCTTCAAATTTGTAACGGGACATTTAGAGCAGTAGAAAAGCGGCCTGGGGAGCACATACAATGAGTAAAATACCTAAGGAAAGAACAGACATGGCCTGGAAATTTTTGTTTAAAACAGAGGCTTCACTAAGCTCTATTCAGCTTGTCTAGACGCTGCCGGGTGCTTAATACACAGCACTACAGAGGGAGAGGAAGAGTCTGGATCCCACAGACAGGAATCCGTATATAAAGAAGCTACAGATAAGGAGTGTGTCTACCGGAGAGAGAAGCCCATCTACTCTCAACAAGCAAGCCATATTTCTTAGCTGTGTGCATGGAAATGATAGATTCACATTATAGTTTTAAATCGGGTCAAATCTTGACTCTGCCAGTAAAGACACCCCACAAATCTCCAGCCACTAAAGTTCACAGAGACCAAGCTAACAACAGTGGAATGTGACCTTGGACCGTCTTGACATAAAATCTCGTCATTTCCTGCACACTGTTATATCCACAAACACCAATAACAGGTAGCACATCAGGCCAGCCACAATCCTTCAGACGGGGGAAAACCACTCTCTGTGGCTTGAAGCATAATCCAAGGTTAATCAGCTTCACTCATACAAATACAAAAGGCACAGGACTTATGTGTGTTCTTTAAGGAGATAATCAAATATTCATGCAGATGTAGACATGACAGAGTAGCTTATTGGACATACTGTACCTGACCATTCTGGGAGAGTCACATTCAGACCTGCAAGAAGAAAAAAAAAACAATGGTTCAATGGTTTTGTTGAGCATGTGGAGACAAGGTTGCTGCAGCGTGTCAGTAATGCAGCTAAATACATGCACAGTGTCACAAAACGCCTCACTGACCACAATCACTTGAATCAGCAAACTACATTACGGCAGCCAACTTTAGCTGTTTGGCACTGAGGGGTGCTACACTTTAGAGCAGATCAATCCCCACACTTTAAATTATTGCTACAACCTACTGTAGATGGGGCATATACTAAATTCTACATTCACACTTCACTGGGTGTCAAAATGTCTCTTCTGCCAGTGCAGTGCCTATTATATATAGATAAATACAGCATTTGTCCCTGCTGATAAAAGAAGCTTATTTATTTGGCTTTGTGTTGATTAACCTTTAATGTCTATTGGAGTTTGACGAAACCATAAGAAACATCTCTTAAACATTACTTTTGAATTGGCATTTTTTACATAACAGACCTCTCAGTAAGATAAGCAAAGGTGAAATTAAATCACTAATGGCTGAATTCTATTTAGCTGTTTCAGTTTCAGGGTAATCAGGTTTGAGGTAGGAGAAGGTATTTTGGGCACCCCTGGTTTAAGAAGTCCCATTCAATTTCTTTATAAGTTTAATGACTTAATTCAGCACTTCAACAGTGAATCATCAGTACAAGAGATGTGTCACAAAATACCTGGTTCGTTCGTAAAAAGTCAAAGGTGTGAGTCTGTCTATGTGGAAGCATAAATGGGACAAACTCAACTATGACTCCTGATGTGCATTTTTGTTAATAAACATTCAATCACCTTCTAAGCCAAAGATTACGCTAGTGATAAAAAATATATATAAAAAAATATATAATAATTAATTATCAGATTCCGGATCAACTGTGAAAGCGTGCATAAACTGACTCGTTTCCTCTACACAGCAACGGTCGTCGAGGCTTATAGGTATTAGAGCTGTCCAACACAACAAACTGATGGGCAAAACATCCTTTCTCAGAGAAGTAGCTGAAAATAAAACTAATGGTCATAACATAAACCTATAGGGTTGTTAGACTGCCAGTGATGACACCTAGGTCTAGTGTTTATATGTTATGTAACATTGAGGAAATCATTAAAAGAACATTTGAAACAGGAAATCAGAATTGGGAAAAAACTTTCTTCAGCTCCTCCCAACTTCATTGTTCATGCTGGCTCATTATCACACTGTCTTACTGGAACACATCAACAGAACAGCACCAATGTGAGTGTTAATAGTAATATCTGTGCTTTTCCTAATAAGTGAAAATGTCTGCTGTGAAAGCCCCATTATACTGCATAAGTGTAATACAGTGTTGATTTAATAGTGCAGAAATATTACAAGGGTAGGGCTCACTTAATTCACTTATGTATAGATTTTTTGGGGAAACAGTTTACAATACACATCTTTAACCAGAAGATATCAGGTATCTAGTAAACATCAAACCGACAGCCTAATGCATCTTTGGCCCCGTGAGTGTTACCATGTATTTCCTGTCATACACGCTACTCTCCATTTCTGTCATGAAATTTCATTTGCACTTTTAGAAACAGACTCCAGTAAATGGCATCCCAACAGAAAGCAAAGTACTTCAAACCACAGAAATAAAGTGTAGCCTGTTCTGTGAACCACAGCACTAAGGGGCAATAAAGCAAATGCATGGCTGCATCTGGGCAAATTTATGAGCTCCCTTGTCACCTCTTTCCACTTTTCACATGGAGAAAACAATGATGTATTCACAGTGAAAAGACAGTAAAATGACTGACTTTACCATTATGTACTGTAGCTGCAAAGGTTCAGCTTTGAAGGGATGCACTGTTCAGATTTTAGTTGAGTTGGCTTGAGGAAATAATGATCCTCCAGCCCTCTAGCCCATTCTCTTAGCTGAGTGACCTGTCCCCTTCACCTATTCTTAGTTACATTAATCATTTGTTTTCTCTTCTGTTGGCTTTACTTCTTCTTGCCCCAGAATTTCTTGAATAACCTAAAGATCTGCTTCAGTAAATATCAGCAGAGACGTCCTTTAATTATTCTGTAAAGCACAGAACAAAGGGTGGTGTTTTTATTACAGAGAGCTCCATTGTGACTGTGGAATTAGGTTGAGGTGAGAACTGGAGCTGGGTCAATATAATGCAGTGGTAGGATGAGATTCATTGACACACATGCTGCAGTCCACATCCAATACCAATTACTGAACCTATCGATTGCTGTGTATACAATGCATCACTGAAAAATATGATCAGATCAAAGCCATTTTTCACAAATCTTTTGCTGAATGTTATGTCCGCCTTTTAAGCTGATTTTCACCCAGTGATGCAGAGCTGACATCCTCTAAAATAAAAACCACAGCAAGGCAGAAGTGGTCAGAACCCTGGACAGCTCCTCTGTCCTGCAGAAATACCACTGTAAATTACTACTACTACTTACACTACTACTACCACTACTACTACTACCACCGCTGCTGCTGTTACTACCAATAATTATACTACTAATAATCTACAAATTACGATCTGGGTCAGGAAAAGATTCAGTACATTCTTCAGGACTGTCACACTACAGAAGACAGATGGACAGACTGCTACATCTTACACAGTGCGATACATCGTCAGTCATTTGTATTCAAGTGGAACTTCAACACTTTATAGCCTCCACTACTGAACCACTGGCTTGTTAATGCTGTAGGTGACAACAGATACTTCCACTTTTATCCATCTCCTTTGCATGAAATTTGTAATACTTCAATACTTCAAATACTACCGCAATTTATATGAGTTGCTTTTTAGGGTGAAACAAAGTCAAAACCACTATTAACATTTTAAGAAAGCAATTGCACCTATTTAATTGGAAGTAAATGGTAACACTTTTGATAAATCTGACAAAGGCAAACAGCTCTTTCAGAATGTATTATAATATCAGACAAATCGCCTGTAGTACTAATTAATTGTACTTGCAGCCCAGATAAAGCTCATTTGTCAAGTCATGAAATGAATAAATTCCACATTTTGTTGCCTTATCTGAACAGAATTGTCATTCCTAATTGTGATGGATACGTACATAAAAAGTTTGAATGCAAGTAAAACTACATTGCTTCTGCACTGCGTAGAAACACTGGTGATTGAGGTTCATTCAGATGCATTCCCAAAGCCTTTTAAATAATGCATGAAATACCAAATCCCATTGGAGGTATCATTCCACAGGAAGACCTCCACAAGCTGTGCGATTGGTGTCTACCATGGTGGCCCAGACAGAAGCCAAATCTCCAGTGGTAGAATCAAGACTTTAACCCAGCTACTTCCTTAAACGAAATCTAACACTGCTATCTCCACTGTCATGCTACTGTCTCCAACTCCTTTACCTCAGTTTGTGTGTGTGCGTGTGTGTGTGTGTGTGGCCCACGTACGTGTTTGTCTGTACTCTTTTTTTCCTGTGGCTCGGATATAGTCTGTTGCAGTGAGGACAGCCTGTTTCCTGTTGTGCGGGAGGAAACGGACAGAGGGCACACCCCAGTGCAAAAAAAATGCTGACTCAGAGTTTATCAATCTGCTTTTCTGCAAGAATAAGTGCAACTGGAGACGACTGCCATAATGCACAAGTCTGCTCATTTAATCATAGCTCCCTGCGTTGCTTCAAATTAACTGCAAAATAATCTACTGTACAGATGCAAAGATTCCCACATTAACATCTTGCTGTCCATGCAGCCGTATTTTTTTTAGTTCTATTTATTTTCTGTTCTTTTAAACACAGTACCATGTATCATACCAGTTTGGACACTCCCCTAGAGCTGTTTTACTTTCCTCGCCTCTTTCAGGAAAGACCTGCTCCAATGTAATTATAAACACATTATTTGTTTTTCGCTGTAAAATATTGAGCAGGGTTAAGCCTTGAAGAAATGGCTTCTAGCACTTCATTACATTACCTCTCTTATTATGGCAATAAGAAAGAAAAAAAACAGTACTGAGGCAGTAAAGGAAAACACACAAATATTTCCTCTCCGGAATTCAAAAGAAAATCAAAGGTAATAAGAGTTTGTCCAAGGTGTGTGAATGATGACACACCTTACAAGTAAGAAGGTTTTTATAGTGTGTTTGTACATCAGATTACAGTATATTGCATGCAAAACTTTTGCATGTTACATGTTGCTCTTATTACCTTTCTTGTGAAGATCGTTTTACCATCCTTCAACTAGAAAACCACGGCACGCAGCCCTAACTTCATCGTCAACAAAGCCTGAGGAAGCTAACAGCAGGAATTCCATTATTAACTGTACAGAGTCCTTAAAGCTACCCTTACCGTTGTTACATTTTTACACAATTTTTTTGTTTAGGTTAAAATGCTATTACTAAGGTAATGGCACTCTAAAATGTTAGAGAGATCCACCAGGCATAGAAACTAATCATTATTCCATTCTCATAATATTCTGTGAAAACTCTGACCAATCATATCATTCAGTCCGAATGATATGATTGGCCGAGAGACCTGCCTGTTTTCCCCTTCCGCATTACGTAATTGCGCGCACCCCCACCCTGAAGAGAGTCTGTTGTGGATCCAGGGCATTATAATACATCCATGATCCACGGAGATAGCCATAAACAGCCAGTAGCGACTGACAATGACCGACAAAAGCAAGGCACGGCTTCCACCTCCAGCCGCTCCCACGGGGAAAAAGAAAACTATATATATATAGTGCGCGTTCGCGGAGGGGAAGGGAGTGCTGGGGTGGGAGGGACGAGGGGTTGTTGCTGTTCAAGTTTTTTCAAAGTGCTGTGTGAAATGCAAGAAAGGTAAGAGTAGCTTTAACTGACCTGCAGTTATTTCCAAAGTTACGTACCAAACAGTTATTGGCTTCACTGAACATACTGTGTCATTCAGCGGCAAACATAACAGCCATGAAATACTTCAAGCTTTAGCAAACAAACTCCTTCTAGCTGTGATGAAAAACAATAAATCACATCCAAAAGCAACATTGAATTTACAAAACTTTCTTTCAAAAACAGAACAGTACTTCTTGCAGTTGTGTTGCTCTTGCCCCCATTCACAACAATGTCACCAAATGATCAATGACTTGAACTCGCGGTCGGCTATAACAGCTCACTCACTGTGAAGCTCCACCTTCTCGTAGAGTATTTCATATTTATTGTCAGCATTTTATATGATCAATTTTCTCAAAAAGAACACTGCAGTCAGGATAAAGCATGCTGCATTTCAACATTTGATGTTGATTCAGTTCTTGCTTTTCCGATGAGGCACATGCATGTGTGCCTTTACTATACTGTATGACTGCTTCCCTTGGTTGAAGGTTGCTTCTCAGTCCAGTGCACAAATGAAGGACATTCATCATGTGTTAGGCTCCTCGGTGCGCTATATACTTCTGGCGTCCACTACAGAGACCTGAATGATCTGTATTAATCAGCCAGTAATTACATGCAGAAATGTGTCTGGCTAAGCAGATCTAATGAGTCAGTCCAGTCCTCTTTAGTGGTTTGCCTCTCATGGTGCTGTCAAATTATGTATCTCTAAGGAATAACTGGGGCATGACCCCCATTGGCTGTCTGCTCCTCCATAAAGGGAGGGTGGCAGACACACACTTGAACAAACTGTTTAAAACAGTCCACCTGCCTCAGTTCTCCACTTTGATTACTTATCATACTCCTCTTATGTTGCCCAATAGTTAATGGTTTATTTTGACAAATGCCAAGGAGCATGAAATGCACTAGCAGAGGAACCAGAACTTTAAGAAATGACATATGGTCACTCATCAGTATTGTTGTCAAGCCATGAGCAGAGCTGTTATAGATGAGCCTAGTGAGGAGATTTGTTTTTCTCTTTTGGTCACTTTCAGGTTAGGTACACAATATAATGCCCCATAAATAATTGTAATAAAACAGTTATTTTAATACTGCTTTATGCCACAGTTGCAGTTAACATGACAGTTAACACCAGTGCAAATACCATACTTACTTGGGAGGTGCCAGGACTCCTAGCTTCACCACATTCACTTATTCCATTCCTGAAGCCTACATATATCAGCCAGGTACCCTCAGCATATGTTCACTAGTGGGAGTTCTAGCATAAATTTGAGGTTCTAGAAATGTCAGGAGCCATTTCTATTTGTCAGGACAAGTGTGATGCTCACAAAAAATAGATTTTATGAATAAACTAGTTCATATACAAGTCCTCTTCTATTTGTCTTAAAACATAAAACATAAACAAATTTCAACAACCACATTAGTTCAGGTTGTACGTCTTATGTCCTGTTATACTCCTCTATGTCAGTAGGTGGTAGTATTTAGATGGGATTCCTCTAGGGACCACAGTTTGAGGGTACAGACGCTGTTATAAAAATTAGGATTATGATGTAATTCAGATGTCTTGAAACATGCAGTGTGTGTTCCTATTTCTATATGACTGTTCTTGACATTTGGAACTTCTTGTTTTACCTAAAAACTGAAATTACTGTAGCAAAAAGGAGAAGGTGCGAAAAGGTCAAGAGACAGGGGGATTTTTGCCTGTCTACTGATTACGGGAACTGAGTAACTGTTACGTGATACCTGTGTCTGCCAGTTGTGAGAGGGGGCTGGGATCATGTAGAATAAAACCTTTCTGATCACACTCCACGAGGAGCTTTTTCTCCTGTAACTCTCGTTGTTGCATTTGTGAAACGCTCCGCTTGTACAAGCTAAATAAATTCAACCTAAATCCTGTTATTTCGAATCCAGTCTGCTTTATTAAGGGTAATCCAATTAATTCTCATGATAGACGCCGTTCCAACTCATAAAGCAAACTGTTGTTGAAAAGGAACGACACGTGGCATTCACTCACTATTGTCTACAACCTTTTCCAGGTTAGTGGGGATGCATATTCTTTCAAAGTCAACATTAAACATGTTTTGTTGTCATAGTGTGTTAAATGATATTTAAAACAAGCGGTAAATCCCCCCTTTTCATGTACCATATCGTGCCGTCGATGACCTGTTTTTTTCCTTAGCGATCGTTAGTGAAAACTTGATTTATCAAAATACTGAAACATTCTTGAAAAAACCTTCTGGAACAGGTAGACAGATTATTTCCCTCAAATAGACAGACCATACACAACAAGTTATGCTGTTTATTCTGGCATCATGTTGGCTAAAATGTTGGTGACATTCTCATGTAAACAAACACACGTAAGCACAATGGGCAATACCCAGATCACCAAAAATGATCAAAGTCATGTCCATGCAAGGTGAATTCTAAAATCCGAAGACGCAATTTGGACTGAATCTGATCAATTTTGTTATCTTGGAGGAGAATACATTAAAATTCTGTTCACTATTTCAAAATACAGTCTCAGTCTTTTATGGATCTGGCTTTTATATCTCAGATCCTTAACGCACTTGTTCATGCTGAAAAGGCAGAATGAACCTTTTTTCCAGCTTTGACTCCGGCGAGCACCTGACCTAACATAGAGAGTTGGATACGAGGTAATCTCACTTTCACCCTAGCTGCATTCCTGAACATATTGCTTGGATTCAGATCAGCTCTCAGAATCTCTTGTAAAGTCTGCAGTTACACAGAACACATACAGAAGTGCACACCAGCAGCCAGAGTGGAAAAACAGATTATGGCCTGACACCTAAGAATGGAGGCAATGCAAGCTGTTGAATCAGTCTATTGAAGGAATACAAGCAAGCTATCTTAGAAACTGCACAAACGAGACACAAGAATCAGCAAGAGCTTTCAACCGTTGTTGTTTATATGACTACAAACTACTTCCCACCTTTATTCAGCATTGCAGAAATTTCAGCACAAATATCGGCTGTCAAAGGCCCAGCCAGCTGTGAGGGAGCCGTGTTTGACATCTACTCGTAATGCCTAAGAAGATGTGTGAGTAGTAGCTCCTCATCTGTGTTTAGCTGTTGACTCAGCTTCCACCTCGTCAGCGATACACACACACACACACACATGCACGCGCACACACACGCACACACACACACACACACACACACATACATACATAGACACAGCACTCCCACTTGGCAGAAAACTAGTGGCAGCCTTTCAAATTGCTCTCCACAGCTACTATGCTACAAATTTGCCTTCAATTTAGCTGCTGCATCAGCTGGTTTTGACAGCTGCAAGGCGGATAATTGGTTCAACTGTGAAGAAATAAAGAATGAACAGGCAACCGTACTTTGGCCTTGTGGCCCTTCCAAGTGTTTTGCTTCAGCGTTGATCACAGATTGTAATGATAAAGGAGATTTTAAGAAGCTAGCTTGATGGAGAGAAGGGGTAAACTTAAACACACTTCACCCCCTGTACAAGTGTGCATGAACTTTACAAAATACAGAGTTTTACTCAAACTCTGACAGTACAGAAAAACTGAAAATGTTTTAGGCAGTGTTATATTTGATTTTATGTAAGAAAGTGAATAAGCATGCTTCCCCAAATGTCAAACTATGTTTTCTTTTAAAAAAACACTTTTATAAGAATCAAACCCTGATCCAACATCGTATAGAAAACCCCTTCACCCCAACGTTATAAGAATCAAACCCTGATCCAACATCGTATAGAAAACCCCTTCACCCCAACGTTATAAGAATCAAACCCTGATCCAACATCGTATACAAAACCCCTTCACCCCAACGTTAGCATCATTAAAGGGGCTTGCATTGGGGATTTGCATTTAAAGTCCAATTTCATTGCAAATCAGTTCAACTATATTGGTTGACAGTGAAATGAAACCAATTGAATCAACTGAATCTACCGTGGAATGGCTTAACACTGATCTCAGACTGGACTTTAGTTAAAGCCATACATGTCCATCAATACACCTCAGTTAGTCAGTCAGTGACAACGCAGTTATTCATCCCTAAAACCAGACCTGTAAACTCCCATTTTTCCCAGGTTTCTGAAAAATGATGATACCCAGAGAGGCGCATACAGAGATCTATCCACCAGGCAATTTTACTTTCAGTCAGGTATTTAACCTATTCATCATAATCACCTTCGTTTGTTAAACTAGTAAACCCAATCATTTTTAATAAAATTACAGCAGGGCAGGCAGTAAAGGCCCCTCATGATTAGATCTCTGGAGCTAAGAGAGGAAACCTTTTTCATAAAGTAAAAATTATGGTCAGGTGGGGTCCCAGAAAAGTGAATAAGCATGCTTCCCCAAATGTCAAACTAGGTTTTCTTAATTAATCCCTTGGAGGGCAAGTTGTCTTGAATCTTGAATCTTGAGAAAATGTATCCTCTTTTCAGAGTCCAATGGGCTCTGCATAAGGCTCTGCTTTTGAAAAATGTCCTATCAAGCCACATTATCCTGCACATGCACACCTTCTATGTAATTTAAAAACAGTATTATCAAATGTCACAGGAATTAATAGCAGAACTCTTTCTTTGCTCTCTTGCTCATTAAAAAGATTATTACAATGCACCAATGGTCCAGACTTGAGTTTGGTGATTTAAATGTGATAAAGTCCCCCTTAGTGTGGCCTTTACCAGTAACACCTTTAGACAGAGGTAACACTGCTCATTAAAGCCGTCATTATCCTTCTGTGGGGACTATGAGCTACATCAAAGAACACAAACCAACCTTAACTTTGACTTAATAGTACTGACTAGATTAACCAGAGGTCAGCAGAGCCTGGCTCTCTACCAGCAGCATTGTGACCACACTGTGATGCAAGAAGTGACAGTCCATTACAGCTGAAGGTACCCTGCAGTTGATTTTGAGTGCAACTTGCAAATGCTCTTTGGCCATTGCTTAAGATTTATAGGTGGATCTGAATGCAAATCATCCCTGCATAGACATTAATCTAGCAGGGGTTTTTCATTAGAGGGGGGTTTGCTGGAGAGAGGCAGTTCATGTGCTCGTAAATGTGGTTTGGCACACTGATTGTTCAGCAGATCGCCGAGTAAATGAGTAGATGCCGCCAGCCACAAGAAACAGCTTTCTCCATCATACTATCATTTCCTGCCGAGGGGTCCCAAAACACATGCTAAAACTGTTACGCTGGCTTCGAGTGAACTATTTATGAACCTGCCAATCTCAAGTCCACAGCCTCCATTCAGTGGACTTAGTAAGGGCAGCTGAGGTTTTCTGAGCAAATTGCAGTACAGAAGCCAAGTGACAGTCACTGCAACCAATACAGGAGGCAATATAAAACCAGCAGAGACTTTATAGAGATAATTCAGGATAGACTCATATCGACAAGATAAAATAACGTTTATTAAATACTTCAATATATATTGATTCACTCCTCTTACTATTAGCTCCTCTGGCTTGAATCTAGACTGATCTAGGATGCACTGCGTTCAGTCAAGATTGATGTTGTAATGTTTTATAGAATATACTGAAATACCTGAGCATACTACTTTAATGTAATGATTACCATGGTTGTTTACTATTTAAGTTTACTAATTTCTTTGAATAAATTAAATCATTATTCATAATTATTCATTTCTTTATTTAACCCTCACTGACAAAAAGCAAAGTCAATTTTAACTGTGCGCACACTGGAGGCTTCAAGTTTCCATGTCACATTTATGCACGCTGCATATTGGACCATTACTGTCAAACTGGTTGTGATGACTCACAATTATGCTTGTAAGTAGGCCACAACAAATGATTATTTTCATTATTGATTAATGTGTTGATTATTTTCTCAATCAACTGATTTGTTTGGTCTATCAAATGTCAGAAAATGGTGAAAAATGTCCAAGTTATCACCAAAGCCCAAGATGCAACCTAAAATGTCTTGTTTTGTCCTGACCAACCAGTCCACGACCCAAAGATATTCAGTTTAGTGTTTTTTTAAACAGAATATATGAACATTTAATGTGCTTGAACCATATACTTTTGGTCTCTTTTTACTTTATACATGACTTAAAAAGATTAATCAATTAGTAAAAATAGTTGTCAAATAATTTTCTGTTGACTAATTGATTAATTGACTAATTGTTGCAGTTCCACTTCTAAGTCTCTAACACACAAACTTTCTCCCTTCAGCACATGATTGTGAAAACAGCCTACAAGTGTCAAACTCGCACATACATCATTTTGTACAATGGGGGTCAAACATCTAAATGAAGTAACAATATGCCAAACCTTTTCTAAGAACAGGGGGGACTTCAAAATATTAAATCCAACATTGCATTCATATTTTTGTTGAGATAGAAGGGAAAACAAAGCACAAAAAAACAGGTACAAAATGGGCATAAATAGCGGTAAATTGCATTATTAAATCACTGTTTAGAAGACAACTAAAAATAATATTAATTTTCCATTTGAAAAATCTCTTTTGCATCATACTGCGGCTGTTTAACTTGTCAAACACATTCAACTGCACGTCTTCAGCTTCAAAGCTATTACTGACCAGTTCAATAGCAGCTAAATATGTGTAATGAATGTAAACCACTCTACAAAATATACATATATTTACCTCCTGAAAATCTTACTGTAACCAAGACTTGTTTTGGCACACATCCGGGCCCACGTCTGGCACAGAATCAAATGGTAAATGGTAAATGGACTGTACTTATATAGCGCCTTTCTAGTCTTTTCGACCACTCAAAGCGCTTTACACTACATCTCATTCACCCCATTCACACACATTCATACACTGATGGCAGGCAGCTACCACGCAGGGCGCCAACCTGCACATCAGGAGGAATCTAACCATTCACTCGCATTCATACACCGTTGGCACAGCAACGGGAGCAACTAGGGGTTAAGTGTCTTGCCCAAGGACACATCGACATGTAGACTTGAGGAGCCGGGAATCGAACTGCCAACCTTCCAATTGGAGGACGACCGCTCTACCTCCTGAGCCACAGCCGCCCCTTGAAAACAACTTGAAAGCTTTGCTGCTCGTTTATCAACATAGAAACATTTGTATTAGTTCTTTAGAGCATTAACAGGGAGAGAGTTGGACGATTCATTAATATTTGATCAGTCAACACTATGTTTTTTTACTCACTGGGTTTCATACTGAATTTAAATGACTGCCTGAAAAAATAAACAAATAAATAAGCCTCCACCACCACTGCTGCAGCAGCCATTATGCTCAAACCTAACACCAGTACTTATTTGAGACACAACACCGCTCTGAATACTCAATACAAACAATGAATATCGTGTCTTATATGGTGCAAAATGTAGTGAATGAACAAACCAAGAGTTTTCAGTCTGGAAATTAAAGTTAACATAGAGTTTAAGTGCTTTTCTGAATGCTTAAAACAAGGTAGAAAATGACACATCAGTTCTTTGCCATCTGTGGATGAAGACATTATCTGTCCGGCAGTCACGTCAGTGTCCCAAATATTTTTCATACTCGATTGGCTATCCGGGCCTGGAACAAAGTTTGAATGCTAAATGTGGGGTGGCAGATGCTTCCACCAGCACCGAAATTAGAAATTAAAGTCCTTTCAGACACTATACTGCTCTAAACCCCAGAGGACAGGTTCAGATCGCAGTGGATCCACTCTGATTAAACCACCATCCTCCACTGCATGATGCAAGAAAAACATTTAACACGACCACTATTCTAGTTTCATTCAGAGACTCATTGGTGACCTTTTTTTCCACGGCTACACAAACCAGACATCAATGGGTCAAAAAGTCTGTTCAAACGTTTAAGTCAGTTTTCACTTAACTACTTATGAAAAGTCATTTATCACCAATGTGCGCTGCAAAAAATGTACAAACCTATCTTGTATTACCTGTCATTTAATTCCAAAGTGGGCACAAGGGATACAAGTAACTGTAGAAGTCTGTTAATAGCAACCATTAGCAGAGAAAACTGCATGGGGTCAGCATAAATACTGTCGGACTAAAGGGCTGACATGGCAGTCAATTCAGGAACCATGAATAGAAGAAACCTGATATGTGTGTGATTGCTCATTCTTGACTGAGCACTACATCAACCTTCTGTTAACTTGAAGTCAGGAAACTGTGAAACAAGAGTTGAATTTTAAGCTATAGGTATACAGAATCTGGTCTATCAAGCCACTGCAACCAACTCCTCCTCTGCAGATTCTGCTTAACCAGCTCTTGGGGGTTACAATCACTTGGGTGGTCAAGTTTATGGATTTGCATCAAGGTCATTGCACAACGAGATGATTTCCAATACCTTTGCAGCAGTCGTACACCATGAAAATCTGACCCACAACATTAGCCAGGAGCCTGCTCTGCAGATTTCACATAGAAATATGTTGACTTGGCACCAAAGGTTCCACTATCAGTGGTGCATCACATGTCCTGCTCTGTGCTCTTTGTTTCTAAAAGCGGGTAGAGGGAAAAACAGTGAAAACAACACACAGGGAAAAGCCTTCCATTTGCAAACAACCCAAGATAGCAACAAACACAATTTAATGTATCATTCAGTAGGAGAAAATCTTCACTTGTTTTTTAAACAGAATATGATTTTCATACACTGTGACTTTTTATTTCCTGCCTCCCTTCCATCCTTCCTTTTTTGATTGTTATATTGATGACATCTAAAGCCAGCACCAATGGAGAACTGACAGCACACATGGTTCATTTAAGATAACAATCTAATACAAACAGACTATACAGATCCTGCATGCACACAGTTGCTATCAGCTGACAAACTCAGGAACTGAACAGAAGAAGGAAGCAAACTAAAAGATGTCTGAACTGTATTTGGTAAAATGCAATATGGCTGTAAATGTACTATGTATTACATGACAATCTCTGTGCATTACTATAAAGACAATGGATTTAAACAAAGAAGTAAAATACTACAAAGGAAAACAACTAATAAGGTCACTTGGAATGAGAATAATATAGAAAAGAATACACAGTTTGGGCTTCTCCCCACAACCATCCAACCAAACTTGTTTTCTTATCCTTATAAAAACACCAAGCATGAGCTCAGCAGTACCATTCTCACCTTACAGTGAGATGGGCCTGAGTTCAAACTTGACTGGGTCCTTTCAGCACGTAGCTAACATAATGTTGCTAATTTCCCTCCAAGGATCAATAGAGTAAAACAGATCAATACACTCAGCATAGAGATATGGAAAGGCGCTACGTGTCTCTTCAGTCTTGTGTGGATACCTACAGAAGTGGTGATGCAATCTTAGAAAAAGGAGGAGGATTACAGGGGGGGCCTACCAAGGATTTACAAGCTTCCTGGAAAAGTCACAGTAGTAGATGGGAGACTTCTGATCATTACTAAAGATCTTTTTCTAAAACACAAAAACTCAGTCTTTAGGGCAGAGTTGCGATTAGTTTGCAGCTATTAAATTAATCGCATACTATTTTGATAATCGATTAATTGTTTTGAGTAATGTTTTAAGAAAATAGTCCCTAGTTCCTGCTTATTTAATGTGAATATTTTCATCTATAATATTCTTCTTTGTCTAATATCTTTGGGGCTGTGATCTGTTGGTCGGGACAAAAGTCAACAGCTGAGGACCCTCACTATTTTCTGCCATTTTATGGACCAAACAGAAAATTGTCATTAGTTGCAGCTCCACTTTAGGGGAATATAGACTTTGGGGGAAATAAACATTGTAATTTTTGCTGAGAGTTAACTAGACGAGAAAGCCAGTCTCACTTACATGTACACCAAAAATGAAGCTACAAGCAGACAGTTAGCTTAGTTTAACATACTTCACATACTGTTTCACATTTTTTTGGTACATATTAAACAAACAAGATTAACATGTCAATAAGAGAGTTTTGAGGTGGTATACAGATTTAGTTACTGTCTATTTGGCAGAGCTAGGCAAGCCTTTCACCTCTGTTTCCAGTCTTTACTCTTAGCTAAGTTAACTGTCTCTCAGCTGCAGCTTTATATTTAGGGTACAGATATGAGAGTGGTATCGATCTTATCATCTTATTATTGGCAAGAAAGTGAATATGCCTATTTATCTAAATGTCAAACTATTCTATGCCCTTTCACAGATAACAGAGGGCTCAGGATTGATTTGCTAAACCTTGTGTTTGTGGCTAGCAGAGCATCCCAATTGATGGTTTTCAGGACCAAGATTGGTTTTCCCCATCCTACCAGCTAGTTCATGATAGTTACTTTGTGTAACTGCATTGACCTCCTTGCTTACACTAGATACAAGTCGGTTCCTGATTACATAGCTAGAATGAAAACCACCATGGTTAGTGGGACAGGCTTGACAGCTGTGTCTACATTCTTGGCATAGTATTAAAAAAAACCTTCAAGATTGTCATGTCACTGGAGGCCGGATATCCTTGTCTCCACTTATGTGTAGGATCTTAAACAGGATAGCATGGCAAAGACCAGGTCTGACGTGTGTCTATTTACACATCACATCGGAATCCACTGTTTGCAGATGATGCTGGTACAACATGTCATCTGTAATTTGCACTGTGTGTTTTGCAGCAATTAGTCGAGATGAGCATTAACAATGAGAATCCATGGTTGCCCAACAGATAAAGGAAGACAGCCCTTCTCAAGTAAGGACTGAGTATCTTCTCAAAAATAAAGATGATGGGCGTAATGAGGGGAGGAGGCATGTTATAAAGAAAAGAAAAATCTATCTGTCTGTATTGGTCCTGACCCTCAGTGTACAAGCTCTACTGGTGGCCAAAAAACAAGCAAGAAAAAATATGCAAGTTTCACTGCTCAGTAGTCCAGGCAGGTCTTATACTGAAGCTCTGCACTACTGCTCTCTGTCGAGAGGTTTGATTTAAGGTGACTGAGGTTATTAAAATTGGCAGACTTTTCATCTACATTACACATTTGTTTTTTGATTAATAATTGAGCCTGTTTTTTTAGCCTGGACTGTGGTGCTTTGAGTTAAATGCTAATATCAGCACGCAAACATGCTCAAAATGATAATCCCTCACATGCTGCAGTTTAGCAGGTAACATGTTCACCATAGTTCAGCATGCTAACATTTGCAAATTAACTAAACACAAGTACAGCTGAGGCTGATAGGAAAGTAATTTGTTTTGCAGGTACAAACTAAATATTGAACTAATTAAAAGTTTGACCTGACCACAGATGGAAGTAAGAGGAATATCAGATAACTTCATCCTCTGGATGCCATCAATCTCTGTACAAAGTTGCACAGAAATCCATCCAACAGAGATTTTTCAGTCTGGACCAAAGTGGTGAACTAACTCGCTGACACTGGCATCCTTAGAGTCATGCAGTGATGCTGCTAGCGTGGCAACAAAAAAAAATCATAAAACGTCCATCACAAGTCACCACCACCCAAGATTATGTCTTCAAATGGCTTTTAGCCTTCCCACAGCTGCTAAGACCTCCCTTTGGAGTTATGCAGAGAGAAGCAGATTATGTTATGACTCCAAGTCTTGGAATTCCTCGGATCCCTCAGAAAAACCAAGAATATGGGCTCCTCTGGTTGTCTGATGCCTCTGTGTCCCTGACCTTAGTATATGGCAAAAACAATGATGGCTAGACAGTTTAATTCCCCAGTGCACATTATTTAAATGACATTTTCTCTATGCTGAAATGACCTTTGTAGATCTAAGGATCTGTCTTTCTTAAGAGCACTGCATTGTTTAAATTGCTTATTGCTGTATCATCCAAAAAAAAAACGTTACATTATTAACAGCTGTCATATATCATAAGGTCCTCTGGGGTAATCACAGGCTCCGTACTAACCTCTGTGCCAGTCTACCAGAGCTTGAGTGAAATAGTGTCCAGACAGTGTGACGGTACAGAATGAGAGATGGTGACAGACTGAATTTCCAGAGGAGTCAGACAGAATATTCCACGGCTCCACAGTGAAATTTATATAAGGAATGCCAAAAGGTCAGTGTTAAAGTATGTCCCCAATCTCATGAGTCTGGTTTTATCATCCAGCAAAGACATACTGTCCATGAGTCATCAGTATTGATTTGCTGCCACTGATCTTCATGACACTAACACACCCCTTGAGACAAAGGTCAAGCACGACCACATGATCCAGCAGACTGTCAAAAGCAGAGTTAAATGTCTGCATGCTGAGGCATTTTGGAGACATAGCCAACAGAGTGTGAACTTCAACAAGGAGCGGGTGCAGGGAGGGTAATCTTGACAGCGTGTCTGACTATCAAGGTCTTTACCGGCACTCTTGATATAAAGCTCCACTACAGTACATCTGCCCTACATGCTCTGCTCTGCCTTAAACTTAAACCACTGCTTCCAGAAAGGACCGGCCCTAAAAACATAATTGCATAATGGATCTATCCCGAGTATGCTGCTTTCTTCCCAGGGGTTGCAGCTACTACATTCCATATATCATAGATTAATGTGCCTGTCCATGCACATGAAATCCACTTTCAAGACCACTGAGGGCTATAAGATCCACAGTTTAGACTTCAGTCTGCTGAAGTTACCGAAACTGGCAACAGATACAAAGATGACAAAGCAGAATTGTCAGATGCTCTCAAACTCATTTCACCTTTTTGTTTCCTTGGGGGGGTTGTCGTCAACATTTAGCATTTAGCAGAGATGCACATTTCAGCATGTAGCCTAACATACAGCAATCTCAATTTGATTTGCTTGATTTTTTCAGCTACACACTGAAAAGAAAAAGGATGAAACACAAATGAAACAAACATGGATTGAAAATTAATCAGTTTGGCAAACTGTTTGTCCCTCCTAATATTACAGCGCTATGGACAAATCCCCCCCCCCCCCCGCATATTTTCACAAATATGGTCAGAAAAATGAGTGACCCATTTTCCATCTGCATACATCACTAAAAGGAAAAATAAGCATCTGAATCAAAGTAGTCTATGGATCACTATGTGGCACAGTTGGATTTGACTATTGGGGGTCTGATTTAGCAATAATTACTTGAATCTAGTACAATTTTCAACTTTGATCATTTTATATGGAGTTTCAACTGAATCTTTTGACGCTGATAAAACAAGACCAGAGGATGTTATGTCTTACTTTTCCTGTGTTGCATGTTCCTTGATGGCTCCCAGTGTGACCAGGCTGTTGCTGCCCGCCTGCAGCAGCCTGCAGGTAGCCAGGTGCCGCTGGTACTGCTCCTTCAGACAGGCGTTCTCCGTGCACAAATCGGACACTTGCTGCTCCAGCTCCTCTATTCTCCCCCTCTGCCTCTCCAGTAACTCCTGCTGGGTCTCGATGATCTTGTTCAGCTCCTTCAAATATTCCGCAGCCCTGTTTGGGTTCTCGGTCGGGCTTTCCATGTCGCTCCGACTGCCTTTTTTTTTTTTTTTAAATAATTATTATTATCAGCCTTGTAGTTCCCTGTTATATCGCAGAAGCCGGGAAGCTGCTCCTATGTGGTCCAAGCTGTATTTTAAGTGCAACAATTCAATAGGTTGCGCCTTTTACGCCTCGCCATTGTTTTAAGTCGGAATGGGTGTTAATTTTGAATCAGATATATTCCCGGTAGCCTACACGCGTTTTTGTTTTTTCTTTAAGTCCCACAGCAAGAAAACTAGAAGCTTCTAATCAAAGCTGCAATGTCAGCATGCATCAAAATAGACACAAACCAAATTTGACAGACTACATGGTGAGGATTGTTGTTCCCGCTGTTGGCAGTACCGTATGACATTTTCTGTTAGGTACCTTTTCGCTCCATGCTGTTCCCGTGAGTTTTCGTAAACAGACGCTGGCTGTCAAGTAGGCGGGGTTTTCAAGTTTTATGAATCTGCAGGTCGCATTGAGCGCAATATAAGAGGCTTTGCAGCTGCGTTGAAAGGGGGAGAGATGAAGTCTGAGTTAGCCGGTTTCTCCCTCATCTGTCCATGTCGATGTAGGTGTCAGAATATTTAATTTTCAGTGTGTTTCAACTTGCATCTTCTTCTCTCAAGTTGAATGCTGTGTTTAATGCTGTGGCACAGACTAGTGCTGCGTCTTGCCTGCAGAGGTGTTCAGCCTGAGCTGTCTGTCTGTCTGTGTGTTGCCATTTCAACAGCAGGCTGTACCCCCCCCCCCCCCCCCCCCCCCCCCTCCAGTGAAATGATCATTACAGATCATAAACACTGACAGCCTGTGCCAGTGTCTGAATCTAAAATAAGCGTTCAGCACATCTGTATGTGTGGAGAGAGACTGCACATTTGCACAGGCAGTGAGTGTCCCAGAGGGTCCATGAGAGCAAACCGCAGCACTGCTCTGATTATAAACAAGCTGATGGGTGACCATTTCATTCCCACCTGCCATGCCCAGAGAATAGGGCTGCAGGGTTACTACGATGACAGTAAGATTTGGGGGAAATAAAACAAAAATATAAAGTTTTAAAGCAAATTAACCTGTGCAGGATAAAGATAAATAATCTTTGTCATATCTCTCGCAGGACTGTATGTGACATCTGTAGCCTATAGGAACTGAGAGGAGAAGCAGTGCAATGGCATTATGCATTATTTGCTCTGCTCGCTGTGTCTTGTGATCTCTACCACATAGCTCTCTTTGTTATCCAAACTACACACTCACACTTCAGAGTAGTTGTCAAAAACTCGCAACTGCTCAACCATTTTTAATCCACCTCTCTCGTAAGACTCCTTTTTTCCTTTTGATCAATTTTTCACAGCTCAGTTGAGAATCAGCATTCCTTGATGCAGTTACAGTGCAAATGGAGAGAGGATGAACACTTTGTCCATGAAACTGAGGGCTTTACCTCTACAACAAGCCACCTCAAAGGAGGAAAACCTGCAGTTGGATGAATTGAAATAACTTGTTTAAACGTGGAGGCAGATACCAGAGCTGCAGCAAACCAGAGACAGTATAGGAAGCAGTTTCAGGACATGGAGTACAGATGGAGTGCATTAGGTTTTTCTCTGTAGCTCTCTAATCCACATGGCAGGAGGCCAAGGAGGGTTGCAATTGCCTTGACATGCCACCCAGAAGGATATACAGTACAATACACAGCCATTATCAGCCAACAGACACAGGGCGGTGTTGTATGTCAACACTGCCAAATATGTCTCAATTTCTTAGCTCTGTGGAATATCTTTTGTAGTATTTACCACCCAGATTTAAATATGTCTGTTGTGTGCTTCTAACACCACAAAACTGTCACTTTCCACAAGCAGTGATACAGGGAAAAGACACCATCCTTTAACTGGAGGGTCCTCATTCAAATGCATGTGTCAAAGCAAGTTTTAGTGTGGTTAAAGCGTCCTTCAGCGAGACTCGAATCCCCTCTGGTGCTGCTGTTACATCGTATTTGGTGAGCCATCAGATTCTGTGAGCTGCCCTGATATTCTTACACCAACCTTAACCATCTCATGCCTCATGTCTAAACCTGACCAACACTGCAGGTCACAGAATCTGATGGGTCAGCAAATACCGCCAGCACTGTTCCTCAACTGACACTGCGTTGAGGGACAAGACAAACAAAAGGAGATTTTAGAAAAAAGGTATGCTACAAAAATTCAGTTTAAAAATATGAGTGAAAGGGCCGCCTTAAAATTTCAGGTTAAGTCAATAAATACAAGTAGTTCTTCTAACATCACCAATTGTTATCTTAAACTAAAAATTGTATCCTTGTCTCAATTTGGTGGATTTAGATCTGTTCATTTATTGAACTGTTGAGTGTAGTTGTTTGAAATTGCCAATCTAATTCAGATTAATTTGGGTTTCATTTACATGTTTCTAATCTGAAGAGTCAGTTTTTCATTTGACACAAAGTACTTAAAGCTGGCTCTGTAGAATTAAAACAAACATGCAAAGTTGTTCTAAAAATACTCTATCATGAAAGTGTATGGTGATAGTGACTGAAATTCATTGTGTTTATATAGTACAGACACAGCATGTTTCCCTCATGTGTTTTCTTCAAAAACTACAAAAAAGAAGGATCTCTGGGGCGTTTTATCCCTCAAACAAGGCAATCCGACAGGTCAGCTAACATTCTGATCATGTGTCTTTAAAGACTTAATATAATGAATTGACTGAATTCTCTTTCCCATCAACATAAGTCATAAGAACTCTTGAAATTAATAAAATGTATATATTTAAATTAAGTTAAGAAATGATAATGATTGATTCCACTACTTTCTTGTATGTTTTATAGGAGCTCTTTGGGTGTTTTGGAATCACTTGGTTTGTGACTTGTGGATGAGGAATGCCAACAACTGCAGGATATCAACCACTTCAAAACGCACTGCTTGTCGTTATTATGCTCTCGGTCTCTCTTCTTTTCTTCCTTTGGCCATATGCCGGTGCCAGTGAGAGTGCCAGTCAGAGAGATTTACTTTGTGAAATCGCTCATATATTTGAACTGAAGCAAAGCCACTCGGAAGCGCTCTTAGTTCAGCCCTGCAAAACATTTGCCAGCTGTGATTGAAGAAGAAGAGGTCCAATCATTTAACCAGCAGAGTGGAAAACTTTTTTCTCTTTTTTTGCCCTGAAAAATGCCAAGAAGTCTCAGCCCTACCCAATAACCAACTGCCTCATATAGATGTGCATTTGTGTGATGGATCTGAACTGGCACACAAGAGGGAACATTGTAAGAAAAAAGAAGTAATTTCCTCAGTTTTCTGATAGTCATATAATACATAATTAAAGTCATAAATAACAATACCAAATAGCTTAGGGTAGAAAATAAAGACAGCAATAATATAAAGAGAGGTCGATTAGGTTTGCATTGACATTTGCGTCATTTTTTATGTGAATGCAGCAAAGAGAACTTTAGCAACTCTCTCTTCATACTCTCAAACTTACATAATCAAGGAAAACCCCAGTCTACTGTGACTGAATCAATTACAGCTATTATATAATTACCAAAATATACAAACTAGTACAGCTCAAAACTAAGAAACTGGGTTAGAAATAAGACAAATCTCTGACCTCCTTCCAATAGAGATTGTTTCCCTGGCAAACCTGGATGAATCAGTGGAAGCAGCCTTGCCATACATGTCAGGTCTCATTCAATGCCCTCCTCATTGATCCCCTCCAATGACAGCACAGTAAGCCATCTGGAACAGCAGCGGTTCCCCTTCACCCAGGAAGCAGCACGATGGCTCTCGGCTCGACAGGCTGACAGGTGCAGTTTATGCAACCCGTGTGCCATAATGGTGAGAATAAATTGAGTGTCATTTTAGTTTTACACGGATGACTGCCTTAATGAGCTATAGATATACTGAATGGTCATGTTTAAAATCCACATGCCACTATCATTTGATGGGAGTAATTTAAAAGCGGTCATGCCCACTTTTGAATTTTATCTCATTTGAACTCAGTCAGACAGTAAATCATAACCGGTGTGCTGCTGCTGAGCCACTGCTGCCACCTAATCACAGCAGTGTGTTTGCTTACACAACACACCACTTAACATATTTTTCTTTGCCTAGACCAGAATACCTTTGAGCCCCTGTTGTGGCCATACAATGGCCACAGAGCCGGCCTTCCTGAGCTCCCTCATAAACACCTCCCAGGCATGAGTTGAGGCTCTGTCTGCCTTACTTCTCCTCTGAGAAATAAGGAGCATGTGTGGGAAATAATGCAAAGACCATAGCTGGTGCTGGATTATTTCTCACATGCAGCAGTGTGTTTTATGTCTCTGTAAAAATCTTTTCCACAGACCTCTGTGATTAGCTGCAAGTGAAAACAACACAAATCCTACACTTACTAAAACACGTAAATGTTGTAACTATAAAATATTCAATGCAAATGTACACAAATCCATATTTGTTAGTAGCATAACATTCTGCAGAACACATTCGAGTCTGCTCACCTACTCGAGATTGTGTAGCGGTTGCTGACAGGCAGGCGGCTGCCGAGGGCATACAAATGAGCTAGGTGACTGGGACCCACAACAACAGTCCAGAGCAGTGTCACAGACAGATGGGAGATATTTGATCAGTGGTCTCAGACCTTTACACATCCTCAGGGAGCCGCATAGAAAGACACCCTCTCTAATCCTCTGTTTGTGTGTACTGGCTCAGGGATAGATGAGAATTCAGACAGAATCGCCTGTTTCTATGACTAGAAACTGTAATTTACACACTGAACTTCCCTTACATTACTAGTTCTGTTTTGCAGGCACTGTGTTTGCTAAGATAAACCTGTTAAAATTGTGTCTCTTCTCTAATAAGTTACTGTTTGTACATAAACACAATAAACCACAAAAAAGATGGAAAAAACTAGTGCAGATAAAACAATGAATCAAACTGTAAAAGCATCTGACCCCAAAACATGTGGATTGACATTAACAATAGTGAATGCAATAACACATTAAATGTCAACTAAATGCAACAAGCAGAGAAACAATATGTATAAAAGGACAAGATAAATGAAAATAGCACTGATGCAGAAAATTAATTCATAGGGATATTAGAGCAGAAAATTGCAGGTTGAGTGGGTGTGAGTGACAGATTAAGTGTTGCAACAGATGCTGAAGAAAATATGCTGTATGACAGTTCATCTGTCAAGATAGTTTTTTAAATGGACAGCTTGTGGAAAGACGCTTATTTGTCTACTGATTGTTACTTTGTTAATTAATCTTAATGTAATTTTACAGTGCAAGATATATTTCTAAATGTTTCTGATGTATAATAAGGTATTATTTACTTGACAAGACAGATGCTGAACTTTGGAGGTAAAAACTTTAATTAGCAAAGGCAGTAGCATATTCACACAAGCAAACAAACATTTCTCTGACATGTGCTGAGAGTTGTTCAATATGATTATAAAGGCATGACTATGAAACTTTAACACAAAAACAGCACAAGCCATTTCATCGTCACACATTCTTCTTACAGACTTTCACTAGCTAACATAAATACAATTCCTTATCAACAATTTTTTTCAATTACAAAAATGTGCCATTTAAATCCAAGTCATACTCTAATGTTTCAGCATTTCAACAGTGCTACAGTAATCTCTTCCCGGAAATGTGGGCAGGTAAAAACAAACTGAAAAATTACATTTTTCAGAAATGAAACCAAGTCACATTTAATTGCTTTTGCAATGAAACAACACTGGATTTAAAAAAATGAATGACGTTCACATTCCTTAACTGTTTCACATTGATGAATAAGACAGGAGCTGCATGTATTTTGGCTCAAAAACTCAGTAATGTTGACTAATGAGGAAGTTTACGTCCCAAATAAATGCCCAAAAAAAGAAAAAGGCCAACCTTTTTCCCGGTTAGGATTCTGCACATTTGAAGGGTTCGTCACCTTTGAGGACGGCTTCAGTGGACAAAAATGTACACAAAATGCTACAACATAAAAATAATTTTCAACATTTTTAAGCTGAAGTCTGCCTTCTGTTATACAAGAATGTGGTTCATCCTGAGTTACTAAACTTCACATGACAAATATGATAAGTAGCACACAAATACATGTCAAACAAATATGTAAAGGAGTCTTAGAGAAGCACAAACTAGTGGATTTGGTTTTTTAAGCACTCTTCAAAACTTTTAGTTAACAACAGAGTGGTCTTGTATAAAACTTTCAATCGCAAACCACAAACAAACATAGAGAATATACTATATATAAACCTGTTTTCACACACAAAAACACACACACAAAGAAAATAGCCCTGTTATCATCTTGCAGTTCTTAATTGATCTGCTATTCTGAAAATTAAGTTTCTTTTGAGCATTTGTACCAACAGTGAAACAGTGAAATTTTGTAGTCATATCCCCAAAGCATTCATCCTGAGGGAGAGAGGCACATTCAATATGCGTTAATGGCCTGTGGTGTTCCCCTTTTAAGAATAGAGAGCAGACAGAGGGCTTCATCAGGACGGTTAGTCTGCAGAATAAAGACCCAACTTGGGGCTTCTGTGTGGGTCAATCTTGGGTATCTTATGGTTGAAGGAGTTCTCTACTGGAGAGTCTAAACCTGAAACAGAGCCAAGTGTAGCAATAAATAAATCATTATAAACAAGAGTGGAGAAGATCAGTTGCTGAACTTGCAGTTAAAGTTGAACGAATATGAAGAATTTAAAAAAGGGAATACCACTTGATGTAAAGGTTACTGTTAGAAAGCCTAATGGGTATTGGTAAGATGTATAAATCTCTTTCAAAAACATACTGTAGCAGCCAGAGCACAGGCCTGAAACTATGACACAGCACCTTCATTCACAATAAATTAGAGACTTGAGGACTGATGCAATGCTTTTTTGCTCATCTTTCCATCCAAATGAGCTTTAATTTATGAAGAGAGAGGGAGCATTTCTTCAAAAAATCTATTCTGACTGCCAGAAAATTGTCATGGATGTTGTCAGACACCTCCTACATCTTTACTAATTAATTCTCACTGGAGCTTTACAGCCTAATGGCATCACAGATTTAGGGCATCACTTTGGGGTCGACCAAAATGAGATGAGAGAACCACTATAAAGAAATACTGGACTGACATTTTGTGGTGTATCCCTTTAAATGAATGCTTTAATTTTTATTTTCTTAAAAGCTGTAGCAGGAAGGTGTCACAGTGACTGTGTCCTACCTGAGATGGGTGGTGTAGTCTGGATGTAAGCAGGGTGATGGGTTTGTTACCTTGGAGAGAACACTGTGTGAAAGACTGCAAAAGGAGAAAGACATTAAAATCACATCGTCACAGGGAAGAGCTCAGTGTGAAAAAATAAAAACAGAAACACTTGGAAATTAAAACAATTTCTTCACAAGTTTCAAGTGCTTCAAGTTGAACATAAACAATGATTGGTATGATACTTGACATTTGAAGAAAGGTATATTTCTTATGTTACCAAAGACAAGCTGACCGAGCTGATACAGCATTTCTTTCAGCTGCCTTTGTTGCGATAAAAGCGAAAAACATTAAAAAATACAAACACAACTGACAAAACTAAAACTTTAACAACAACAACCCTGCAAACACATGAAATAATCCAATTTAACAAAAGAAAGAAAGTGACAGAAACAAACGTAAAAAATGGACCCACCGATGATGGTGATCGCTGTGCCAGCTAGCAGCGCAAACAGGGTGAAGAACATCATCTCGTAGCTGTTTATAAAGCTATGCAGGGAGTGCCCCCCCTCCATGTTAGCAACTGGAGGAACAGCTGCTGGGAGAGAGAAGTGCATTAGACAACAGCCTGTCAAAACCTCTTCAAAGTCCTGAAAACATACAACGCTAGCAAATATTTGTGACAGCACTGGGGGATAACAACACTTGTTACGAAGGTAGTGCAACCTTTATGGAAGGATTGTTATTGAAAATCGGCCTCGTCCATGCGTTTATTTCATACAGATGACACAAATATTATTGAGTCATGTTAAGTTGTTAAACTAATCAAAGTCAAATAGACAGGTTCCCTTTTTTATATTTAATGACCACTTCTAAGGGCTGCTTTTGGAAATTCATGAACTACTATTCAAATATATAATATATATGATGAAAATTTAAATATTAAATCTGTAATCATCGGTTTGAATTTAAAACGCTCAGTGTGTAAATGCAAAAGGCCGTGCCCTGTACTCCTTTGGTGGTTTTCCTAAAATACTGTTTGACCCACTGCATGCCCTGTTGCCCTCAGAAAATTAAGTTACAGTTGTTTTTTTTCCTAATGCAAGCTGTGCTGAACAGATAATCAAACCATCTGGTAATAATGCATGGAAGCATTCTGGATTCATAGATGGAAAACTTGTGAGTAAAGCTAAGGCTGTTTGGCTGCCTTAAAGTAAAATTAGCTTGTGAAGGCAATGAAGGCATTGGAAATGAAGGAAAAAATGTTACTTTTACAATGTATTTTAGGATGAGGCTATGTGGATTGGGTTAATTTTAATTAGAACAAAATTACGTGCTAGTTGGAATTTGCAAAACATGACTTTATAAATCGGCGACAAAACCTACTACCTTCCCTGTAACCCAATACATACATTACACTCAAAGCAGCCTGACCTTGTGGCTTGAGGCACGGTGACTTGTCATTCGCACTGAAAGGATAACTGACCTTGCGTGGCGGCGTTGGGATCAGTCACGTGAATCAAAGAGACGGGGATGAGGAGGCTCTGGCCAGAGGAAGTGCTGCTTATGGAAATAGAAGCAGAAGCTGCTGCCTGAGGGTCCACAGCGTTGACACTGTACTTTGAGTAACTGGGGAAGCCGTGGTTTACCTCCTTCTCGTGGACGGCAATGATAGGAGAGGATGACATAACCTACAAATATGGGAAAGTCTATTTAAGTGCATCTCTTTTTTCTTACAAGAATATACAGTGAAACATGGGTCATTATAGCAGCAAAATGTAACAAAGATGCATTTTATTACAACTGAACCAGAAATGATGTTGTTTCTTGCCTTCATGTCGGACAGGGCAGCAGCTGGGCCAAAGATTGTAAGCTCAGCAGATGGGTGCAGGTTTGAGAGCAGCAGCTCAGTCTGGTCGATGTAAAGTCCTGGCTCTATGGGCAGCCGGGTGCTGACCTGTTCCCCAGAGAAGGCACTGCCCTCCAGGCCTGCCTTCACCAGCAGGTTGGTCATAGACACGCTGAGCATACGAGTCTGCTGGTCAGTCTTTGGCCGCAAGGTCATGGAACATGTGTAGAAGCCTGAGGCAAGGATGGAGAGAGGTTGAAGAGAAGGGGCAAGATGAATTACTGATATGTGCATTTTGGAAAAGAGAAAAAGTCATTGAGGCTTAATATTTCTGCTTTCTGAGGATGACAGCCTAAACAAATAAAAAAAAGAGGAAATTATTATGGATGTGAGATCTCTGGTTTCAATGTCAGGCAATATATTTTCCCACTCATCTCTAATAATTTTGTGGGGAAACGTCCTTTTACAATCACATGCCCCCATTAAGACCTCAGTGGGATTCAGTTGAGTGCTTACAGCCTTGTGGATTCCCCTCAGAGATAAGCAAACAAATGGGGTGAAGTCCCAAACCCCAAACACAATTAGACCAGTGCTTTCAAGCAACAGGGAGTTTCCTTAGCTCAATACATCAACCAGACAACTTTTATAGTTCCGGCTAAATACATTCCATGGGCAATGCAGGTATTGATTATGCCCTTGTAAGCAGTATTTTCCTGCTCCTTGTGTAGAGCATACGCATAAACACTGTGCCTAGGGTTGAATTTAAAAGGAATTCGATTTCTGAAAAACTGAATGCTTCTAATATCTAGAAAATGATGTGAATGTCAAAAAAAAAAATCAGTATGGACAGTTAGGAGAGAAAAAGGTAGTAACATTTAAAAAGTAAAACCTGCTACTGCAGACTCCCAGATTAATTGACTAATATTAATCAACTCAATCAGTGGCTCCAAAAATGGTGGTCAGAGCAAAATCAAACAATATAAGTTAGAAAACATATTTCACTAGGGCTAGGCAACATGACGATACTATAGCAATATTTAGGCTAAATATTGTCATTTTGGATGTCATAATATCATGATGTGACATACATTTTGTCTTCTTCTGGTTTTAAAGGTTGCATTACAGTTACCTACTTACTTGTTATAACCACAATACTGATGATTATTCATCAAAACCCATTGTGTAAATATTTTGTGAAAGCACTGTATGATACCTTTGAAGCATTGTATGATACCTGGTCTGAATTCAGAGCAGCCTTACCAATGCTGGGGTCAAAGCTGGTGTGTGTTTTGAAGACGTCACTAGCAGGAAAATCAACGACTTCACTGGTGAAGCTGAGATGGCAGCTGACAGAAGTTTCTGGCTGCAACTGAGAAATAGCTTCAGTCTGGATGGGGGAGCAGGTTCCTGCAGGGTAAAGCACACCATCATAAGACACGCAAAATCTTTGTGCTTCATTACACACCTAAATTATCCAATTAAAAAGTTATATTATTTATTCTAACATTAATTTGTATGCATCTTCAGTTTTTCAGTAGGACAGTTACAAAGAAGATAAGGAACTAAACTAATGCTTTACAAAAAACTGAGTCAGTTCAGTACCGATGAGGTTGGTTCCTCTTTCTCTGGTAGTGAGTAGGACTTTGGTTTCTTTGCCATTCCTGATTGGAGTAGCCTGTGCCATAGCTGCTGTTTTTGTTGCTGCTTCCACTATCACCTACAGAGGCAAACAGGGAAAGGAAACTGTCAATAAACCCTGAGAAGATTCAGGTATGTGTTTAGAATACTCACATTATAATTTACATCCACAATTAATTGTTTGCATCAATCACATCAGACTGTCAGAGAAACAAACTCATTAAAACACAGTTTGAGTGTTTAACATTAGATTACTGCTTCCTTTGTCAATGTCTCCTCTCACACTGATAAACAAAACATATATCTTCCTTCAGTTTGTTTCATTAAAATGCTTATGAGCAGTGAGCACCTTTCTGTTGAAGATAAAATACCCCTCACCAAATTCAATCAATGCTCACTCCACTAATAAGAAATATTCATATAAAATAGCAGGTTACATTCATCTCATGAGCTGGGAGGATCATGACTAGATATACTATGGTGGTGACACTCTGAGACTGAGCCAATTTATCCTCTCCATGCTCCATCATCATTTATGAGAATCTCACTGGCAGTCATGTCATGCACACATGTCAGGCAGATACACTGCGTTGGTGATGATGGATACACATGTTGTACTTTTATTCTCATTATGATATATTGCTGAAGAATTGATACAGTATTATGCACTGATGGAGAAGATCAAAATCTCTGGGGAGGTGTCAACACTGGAAATAAAGAAACCAAAACGTTGTGCTGTTTGCATAATTAGGACACTCAATGTGTTTCTTGTAGCTCATTCATCACAGCCATGACTATCAGGAAAAGAAAAGAAAAAAAAAAAAAACAGGGTACACCTCATGCTTTATCACTTAGTCAAGTGAAACAATGCAGCTAAGATAGTGGCCGCTATGTAAAGATAACATACCTCTCTGTATGTTCTCAATGTACCAGGTATGTCATAATACACAGTAGCAGTCCCAGCGTCTCTGGCTACAGCGGCGCCACTTTTAGGATCAATCAGAAGCACGCCATTAGCAGAAGAGCTCCAAGTACCATGAACACCTGCAGAAAAGGGAACATAATGTCCAGATTTTTAAAAATATGTTCACGTTGCCAAACTAAAGCTACTTCTAATGTACAAGGTAAAATATGTGGGGATCTCCTGGACCAAGAGAAGTACTAAAAGCCACTTAATCACAAGGAAGAAATAATTATACTGCATAAATACTGTGGAAGGACACAAAAGCAGATAATACATAACTACTAGGCTGTCATCATCAAAGGCCAAATCTTAAGCCAACATTTTAATGCTTTTCTTTATTCTGTCTGTTCAAAAGAGTAATTTTCAGATTTTACGCATAATAGAGTAAATCTGTTGTTTAAAGACACGCAGAGCTCTCACCATCTTGGTTGGTGAAATGCGCAGAGAAGCAGATCACGTCTCCCACCACCAGTCTGTGGCTTTCATAAGGGTGGATAGCGTTCTCCACAGGTATTGAAACATAGTCTGCCACGCCCGCGTTTTCATTGTCCAACACCGAAAGAAGGGTGAGGCCTACGTTGACTGTCCTCACTGTCAAAGTATTGTTAGTAGGCCCAATCCCCACCTGCACCAGGTCATCTCTGTAGGGCAGAACAAACAAACATGTTACTTTATAGATTTATTACCTTTCATTGGTAATAAACTAATCAGTGAGTGATATGGAGGTGATACTACAAGACAATTTAAACTTGTAATAAACCAATATATTAACCACTGTGCTGGTTCGTTTTTTTTTCTCTGCCACATTTTAGGATTTACTTTTTTTTGTACATTGTAAAGAAAATGCAATTAAAAAAAACAAAAAACATGAGCAAACAGAAAATGACTGAATTGTCATTACAGTTTCTTGATATTCTTCCAAAACAACACAACATAAATACAAATATACTGCAAGTGAGAAAAATGTAGTGGAAGATCTATAAAGTGATAATTGGGCCGATACTATTAAAAATATTTAAGAAATCAAGCTTGTTTGATTTATTTCCAGCTGTGATACTTCTACATTCGTTTTTATTTATATTTTTCCCCCCTAAAAATGTCTTTCTGCCTCCATTTTAATAGCATCTGTTCTGAACAAACAGGGCCCAACTGCTCCCAATTCAGATACCAGTAAAATCCAACTGGCTCCTTAGAGACTCAACAGGATCTAATCACAGGCCAGCCCTCTTAGTCCCAATACTATCAGCCCTTTACCACCCTGATTTTGATACTTTCCCCCTAAAATTGTCTGTCAGCACCTGGAGTACAAGGTAATAAAATCAATTTACTGTGCAGACAGATCAGGGAGTCCCTTGTTGGGAGTGCAGCAATGCACCTCCCTGCTCAACACTCCCATTAATTTAGCTCCTCACTCAGGTGGAAACAACTCCATGTGAAATGAGGTTGAGGGAACAGCCCAGTAAATTAATGTTGTGAGCTCTAAGCACAGCCTGCCATTAAACTCTTCCATAACCTCAGCTACTCTCAGTTTACGGTACAGATATTAATGTGCACAGTCTGAACAATTAGTCAAGTGTTACTGGCGTGTTTAGGAATTGCATGGTGTATCACTTCACTGGCTAAGCACAGAAAACATTGTGTTCGGGAGAGATCTTGTGTGGATTTCTATCATATCATAAAATGTGAAATAAATTCAAATCAAGCTCTAAAAATCAATACTGTGTTACAATGCTTACGCTGCAACAATGTAGAGAACAATGATGGAAAAACATGCCAGCTGATACATTTTCTGTTCAGTTGGTAAAAGAAGAGTAGTATGTGACTTGAACTGACATGTTTGGAAGAATTTGAAATAGTGGGGGACATTAGGTCATGCAAGGCTGGATGAATTTGCACAAATGGACCACTCAAAGAGAGGCCTTGGTACTCTCGCTCTATATATATATATATAGCCTAGAGCAGCCAGATAATAGCTTTTCAACCTTGGGGAACTAAACAAACTGCAAAACATATCCTCCTCTTCCCTCGTCTGCCTGTCTAGAAGCCATGTTTCACTCATTGAATCGCACTTTTTTATCAATGTATGAACTATGTTTCTGTAACTTTTTTGTGCCACACTGTGCAATTGAAACATAATGGGGAGCCTATAAGGACCCCTGTAAGTTGTTGAGGTGATCGACCTGTTAGTGGAAAACGTGAGCTGGGAGTTGGAGCTGTGTAGGGCCTCTCCGGTGCTGGAGTGAAAGTGGACAGTGAAGGTGATCACTATGCCCAGTGGGAAGGCTTTCAGGTTCTCTCTGGTGTGTGTGTAGAGCGCTGGACTGGTACTGAAGCGCACATAAGACATAGGCACCACCTGAAGAATGGAGAGAAAAAACCAGTGTTGCACTCATTAACCACAAGAACAATGCCTGCTGTCATTTCAAGGGTCAGTACTACATCACAGGGTGGCCAAACATTAACCAGTAGGAGATGTAACAATGTTCACGTATCTCATGATTCAGAATAATTGATTCCTAGTTGACTATTTGACATGCTGAATATATTATACAAAGAAAATGTATGAGAGCAGAATATCCCTTGTGAATTCTTCTTAGGGCCAAACACTGCTTCACATTTAACCATTCCCATTCCTTGACGTAGAGTAGTGTGGACAAATTGGTTGAACTAACATCCTCTATAACTCTTCTAATCACAAATTGCTGTATAATAATCCAGTATTCAGTGATGGATTTCACTGTCAATATCTGAAGAATACTGCTTTTAAAACCATGAACCTGTAACCCTTTTCATGCAGTGGCTCTCAAACTGACCTTCACAGCGAGGATGAGAGTTTGATTGACACCAAAGGTCTCTTGCGAGGTGATCAGCAGAGAAGAGATTCCAGTGAGAGAGCTAGAGAATAGGAGGCCCTTATCATCTACTTGAGCGATAACAACCTGGTCAGGAAAATCCAGCATCCGGTAGGAGAGTGCACCAACACCATCCCTATTGCACATTGAAAAACACAATCACGCCAAAGTGCTTTGAGTTAGGTACCCTGTTATTTTTCCATTCTGCCACATTTCTGGGAAAAATACACTTTTTCAAATGCATGTGCATTTAGAGTAGAGTTTTATGGAGGCCAAAAGAGAAAAAAACACTCTGATGGCACTTGTAACTCACCTGTTAGTTTGGAGTTTCAGGGCTGAGTTCGGAGCCATCAGTATCTCCCCAGCCTCTACTTCGGGATTAAGCATGTGCAGCTTGTCATAGACCTTGATCAAAGCAAAATGTTGAGACTCCAATTATCAGAGGGCTTTAATCATTCTTTGATGTTTTGGTTCTACTGACATGTCATAGTTTAATGCAGCTTGAAGCTGGATGCATTCAGCTCCAACTAATCTGCAGTCTTTATCACTTGAAGTTAACAGCTTCAGATATCCAATGCTCAGCAACTTCAGTGCTCTGCTGCCTTTAACATCAACTTCCTCTATTTTGGAGAGGCAGCAGCGGGACATGATAAAAAAAATGAAAATTATAAGCAAAGTAGTCTATAAATAGGGGTCTTTATCAAATATGTCCATACATTTAAAATAGTATATTACATTGATTTCCAGGACACACAGATGTTTATAGCCATGCTTTTTTTAGGCGTATCCCCAGAATGAGAGTTGTACCTGGATCTGAATCTCATCTGTGAGCTCCTGCAGATTGTCCACTAGCTGTCCAGCCATGGGGTCACTAACTCTGAGCACCACTTTGAGCCCTGTCCGCCCTCTTGTCTTTCCAGATATCCTCATGCCAAAGTTGTGCTCTGACTGGAGCTCCACGCTAGCCTGAAGAAGACAGCCACCCATTATGAGAATGGCAAAAATAGCAGCAGCAAATCAAATAAAAAGGCAACAGTGATGAGGAAGCAGGGACAAGGCAGAAGTTGACAGGGAAGTAGAGACAAGGCAGATGCTGGTTTTTAAATCATACTGTAATGCAGGGACAGCACATCTTATCAATCTGATAAAAAGATCTAAGGGGCAACAAGAGCCAAAAATAGGGATGGTTCAATCACAGAAACTGCACGTATTATCAAATCTAAGAGCAAAAGCCCTGAGTGCAGGGTACCTCAACATGTCTTGACTCAACATCCAGGATGTCTCTCTTGGTGGTGGACCAGTGGAAGGTCAGACCAGGTACAGCATTGCCAAAGGAGAAGGGGGTTTGACTATTGGTGAGTCCCATCACATATACAGGCATCTAGAAAAGGAAACAAGATGAATCAAGGCAATCAGTAAGAATAATATCACTCTTAGTGACTATTTTTTGCCTGTTAAGTGAAGTAATGCATAAACAGTAATGTTGGTGGTGTTAATTTTGTGGTAAGCAACATACCTGTGTCCCTGTCTTCATCCTAGTGATAGGCGCTCTGATTCGAATGCCCAACAAATGCACAACCTCAACTTCCACTTGATCCTAAGGACAGAAAAGAGTAAGCCTCTTATCTGTAAACGGTGAGCAAGCTATCCATTAAATCACAACCTCTACATATACATATATATATATATTTACCTGAGACACAACAACTAGCTTCCCAGTCTCAGCATCAACAGCTTGTACCAGTCCAGTCACAGTGACATTACCGACAGTAACACCTCTGACGTGACCAATGCTGTTAACAGAGGCGATCTCCTCATTGGAAATGGAAAAAAGGATGTTGGATTGAGGCTGAGGGCCCCCCTCAGATGTGATCTATAAATGGCAGCAGGAATGAAAAGGGAAGGAACAGGAAAAGATGAAAAAAACATGAGTATCACTCTTACTTGAGTGATCTTGACAACACTGACGTTTTAGTCAATATCTTTGATTAATACAGAGTCTGACAGTAATTTGCTGAAAGCCATTATCCTTTGTGTATTAAACTACTCAAGATTAGGAAAAAAATGAAGATCCAACATAAATAATGTGTGGTGTGTGTATATTACAGAGTTTAATGTTCAGCAATTAGGAGGCTTCTTGGATAGATTGTAACTGCATTCTAATTAGAGCCTGCGTTGAGCCAAATGAAAGGGGAGCTGGATGCTTAAACCAAGAGCAATTAGGATAACGTCATCTTCCAGAAGGGTCCTGGCAGAGGGCTCTTTTAGAAGACTGAAGACCAGATGAACTCTTTTGGCAAGATATACTGAGGCCAGCTGTTTCTAGGCAGAGCCCAAGCATCAATATTTCACATACCTGCATCATTGCTCCAATTAACAGAGTCATTCTTCCTGGGATGAGTTTGAATGGTGGAAATACCTTAAAATGACAACAAGAAAGTTACCTATTTTGCACAGCATGTGTAACATATGCAAGAGTCACAATTATATCTGACACTTTCAAAATTCATTAAATTTCAAAAATTATACCTCAATTTGTTGAGGGGCAGATGCAATTTTTTTGCCATTTTTGTCAACAACAACAGCTGACAGAGTGGTCTGACCAATTGTGGCACCTTTCACCAGGAAAACTGCAGTATCGTGTTCTGTGGACTCCGATAAATGTCTGCAGAGGAGACGTTTAGAAATTTACATAAAGCCTTGCATGTTCTCACGTATTCAATGTAGACAAAAAGTTTCACATTACTTACTTTAGAGAGACTATTGCAGAAGCAGCCTTGAGTTTTAGATTCATGAATTTAAAATAGCTGGCAGGGAACGGCTTCTTGTTATCATCCAAGACTCTGACATAAGCTTTCACAGATTTGCCAATCTCCACCTGTAATCCATGTGAATGACATGATTAGGGAAATCATTTTGGTTCACAGGGAGGGACAACCTAATCACAGTAATTCAAGACAGGCTGAATTTCATGAAAAATGGGAAGGAAAAAGCCAAAAGACGACAACCATATTCAGTGCTTAGATGTGAGGCAGTGAGGCATTTAAGAAATGTGTGGTACTGATAGCTGATATCATCAAGTCAAGCAGTGCCTGGACCCTCCTCCATGTTGAGGGATTATGGGGCTTGAAACTGACCTTGTCAACCACTCTCACGTAGACCTCCAGGATGTCAGAAACGTGTACTGTGGCTTCGGCAGGTGCTGGAAATGCCAGACAAAGATCGTGAACCATCACCTTCACCACACCCGGGCGCACCGGAGTAACCTGGGCACAAACACACAGCAAATCAAAAGAGATCTTTTCAATGGAATAAATCTCAATTCTATGCATTTACTTGAGCATTTTTGATCATTCGTGTACACCATTCGACTAAGGAACTAACTATAGGGTGATTCCATGCCAACTCATGGGACCTTGTAAAGTCCTATAGCTCTACTCCAAATCCTTTTTTTAGAAGTTTGGGCCTTGGAGCTAAATTGCATAATTTTTGCAATGTGTATTTTAGGCCTCACCAATCGTGTATTTTGCAGTGGATTGGGTTGAAATTTCTACTGAACACCCAAGAAACCGAAGGGATAATTTGAAACTGAAAAACTGAAAAGTGTTTAGAGTAGAGCTATATGATTTTTTAAGGACGTATGAATGTATCAGAAGTTTTCACATGATTGTTTTTCAAGAAAATCCAAGACATGAACTGGGAGGTCCTAGGTGAGTTGTAATGGAATGACTCAGTCATCACAACTGTGTATTCTCCTTAAGTAGTCCTAGTCACAAACATAGTCCAGATGTTCCTTCTTACCTGAGCTGTTCCTTGGCCATCCTGGAACACCACGTCTGCTATCCCGCTAACACTGGTATTGACAAAAAAGTGCCCTGAACCCTCTTGCAGGGCCAGATTCTCCTGCAAGACAAAAAATCCAATCAATGCTCTGTGACGATGCTGAAAATGATTATATGACTAAAACAATTCCATATTTGGAGGTTATTCAGACACCGTTCCAGTTCACGGTCATGTTTTTCTGACAGACAGCTCGTCTTACATGTAACATTAAAGGGGACCTCTGACCA
Source organism: Scomber scombrus (assembly GCF_963691925.1). Classification (NCBI taxonomy): domain Eukaryota; kingdom Metazoa; phylum Chordata; class Actinopteri; order Scombriformes; family Scombridae; genus Scomber; species Scomber scombrus. Next base: position 21,306,072 of record NC_084979.1, on the reverse strand, counting down.
TACTCATACCCAAAATCCTCTTAAACAGGTCACTAGATGTTACTTAACCCCACACCTGCTAAACACTGCTCCTATATCACACAGGATTAAGAGAGGGAGGCCCACTGAGGGAATAGTGCAAGACATTCATGTTGCCAAGGAATCTTAGGCAAGATTATTAACATTTATATCAGTTGTATAAATAAAGAAATTAATTTCATTTTCCTTTTATTTTTATTTGCAGTGAAGATTTTAAAAAAATGCTTTTATACAAATTAAATCCTTAAATATCAAATTTAACAATACTTTTTCGAGTAAAACGAGCCATCAAACGACAGTATTTGTCAGTAAATTGCATGTGAGACCACCACACTGATAAATGTGTCTCTTACCCGCACATCTGGATGGTTGTATATGGTTACTGTATCAGGAGAAACTTTCACATCTTCAACCAACAGGAGTTCAAGAGTGGCTGAGACTGGGGTCAAGGGGTCATACTGTCCAGAGTGAAGAAGAAGAGTTGAAACAGAATAAGTGCTATGGAAAAAAATGTAAATATGTCAACAGAAAACATGCTCGTATTTCCACATAGAGCTGAGACTAATCGCGCAGGTATGATGGCAATCATTATTGGCACAATTTGAAAGTGAAATGAAAAACACACTACTTAACACAGCTGCTTCTGCTTTTTGAGAGGAAGTTAATTTTTTTTTATTATTGGTTGAGCCATTGTTTGCACTTACTGGACTGGGAACTTGGGCTGCTTCGAGATGTGAAATTTGGTAACCAAGAGCTGTCACTTTAATGGCAGCAATCCCCGTCTGATGGTGTACAAGAACTGTCTGACGTCCTGCCATAGATGACAAAATTTAAACAAACAAAAAAAGATTACACCAACAGTAATCAATACTTTTTGCCATCATTAATCTATAGAAACAAAGGAAAACACAACAAGAATGTATTCCAAGTAAAAGGCAAAGAGATCATTCTTTCTGCCTCTGCTGTGTAAGATTTACATTCTGCCAGATTTTTCTCTCCTGTTTTTTCCTAATTACCTTCCAAATGTCTAAACAGAAGAGAAAAGCTAGGCCAACCGCCCACTATCTTAACAACAAAACAAAACACAACCCATCAACAAAAGGTTTAAGGCAAGTTGAAGAGTTGTACCGTGAAGTTTCATCTGTTTGTTGCCATCCTCTAACAGCTGAAGCTCCATGGGCATTGTGGGTTCGATACTGGCCAGGGACTCCTTGGTGGATTCCCACAATATGCTCAGGGAGCTAAAGTTGTCAAACTTTCTTCCTTGTTGATCAAAAGCAGCCAGGTCCAAAATGGGGTTACGGTAATTTGAAACAGGTACCTAGAAAAGTGTTTTTACATGATGAAATCATTTTTCAAACATTATGTTTTCATTATGGCAAAACATTATTTATCATTGTTATCACTAAGATAAAGGTAGTTTTAATAATCTAACAGCGACTATAATTTCTTTTTTGTTTTTTTACAGTAATCCTTTTGTAAGATAGTAATTGCTTTCTTTAACAATGGATGTCTTTTTTGAACAAAGATTCATTTGAATGGGAAAGTGGTCTCAGACTTTGGACCCTACTGTACCTCTATTACAAAAAAAAATACATGCAGTTAAACACAGTAAGGGGCTGCTTGTTGACCCTTGTCAACCAAACACAAGCACACACACATACCACTTGTTTGTTCTGCTGCAGCAGTGGACAGCTCAGGTCTAGACGTGGGCTGGTATACACTGGGACCAGCGTGAGGCGAGACGGAGGAGCACATACAAACTTCACCACTGCCAGCTCCACAGCAGGGTAAGGATTGGTCACACTAGCCTTGTTCCCCACCGTCACCTCCAGCACCTGAAAAAGAACGATAATGACAACTCAGTAAAAAGCTAATGGCAGATTTCTATAGTTGTATGTCTATGACTTTTTTCAGCCATCATAATAATTCAGTGAGGAAAGTCCTGTATACACAGTGGTGACATGAATATTCATAGGATGATTATTTAGTTTGAGGCACAATTTGTTAATAGAGTAACTATGAATACAGTAGATCCTACCTGCTCTCCCAGGGTCCTGCATGTTGCTCTGACCCAGTGCTGGTTATAGTTGTGAGATGAAGGGTTGGTCAGAGTGAGGCTCACACTGGCCTCATCCTCAGCACGCAAGCTGCAGAAGAACTTGGAGGGCTCTAAAATCCAAGGCCGTGGCCCACCCTCGAACAACATGTCTTTAGATGATCCCAGAGTCACCACCGCCACAGATACAGGGTCAATGGCCTGCCAAATGTAAATGTTTAAGTTCAAACAGCTCTACCGTAACTAAAGAAAGGCTTTCACTTTACAGAAGATCAACAGATTTTGGGGAGTAAAATCGAATAACACAGAAAGTGGGTCTGCAAAAAAGCAAAAGGGAAAGATACTTCAATTAAAAAAGGGTTAAAATCAGCTTGACAATTCTTGTGTTAAGAGGAAGTTAGATGAGGAAATGTTATGCTTAAATACACAGTATCAAAGACTAAAGAAATTGGGTCAATCTTTAGCTGCCAAGGCAACACAAGTGAAGGAACATCACAAATATGTCAGCAAAATTTTGAATACTACTACTCATGATGGGGAGAAAAAAAAAAGACTCAAAATTGTGGCATCAAACAGCATGTTATAACCTGGATGTAATATTCAGGACAACCATAACTCTCCGTGGTTGAGGAGTGTTTAAATGTTTCATGATAGAAGATTTGGTCATACCGCTGAATTTTGTATTCTTTCACAACATTTGAAGTCAATTTCATTCCTGAGCAGTAGTAGAGCCGAGGCGTAGAAAACAAATCAGCGTAGCAAGTGTATAATGCATAATTAAAATGCATAGAGTGCAGAGGAAACCCGAGAGGGGGGAAATTTAACACTAGCTGATCATCGCATTTCTGCCTTGGTTGTAAGGGGAGACCGTGTGTGTGAATGTGCAGGGGTGTGTGTAAGAGAGTCTGTTTTCTTAGAAGACAAAAGCCAATTGATGCTTTGAGGTGAATCGAAAGAATGAAAGAAAATCACTGCAAAGACTTCAGCTAAAGTTCAAGATGATAACACCCTGCAAATCCCTGAGCTCATTCAAGAAGAAAATGTGTCAAATAAACAATTAAAAATTACCCAAAAGAAAATTAGCTGTAAAACATTAAGTCTAGAGGCCTTAAGAAATATCCATTATGTATAAAAGAGGGCAAAACCATATGTCTCAAAGTTCATGATGAGCAAGGAACTGGAAGGACGAGACCTTTGGACTCACCGTGAGAGGAAGATAAGCAGCAATTGTGATCTTGGCACTGAGGTGAACGTTGCCGTGGGTGTAGCTGACAGAAAGCGTGGTGTAACCGGGGGCCAGGGCTTTGGCTCTCACCCCGCTGCAGTGATCTTGGCCTGGTGCCAGCTTCCCTGGATGAGCAGGAAAAGGGGTTGGAGGAAGCCAAAACAGATGCAATATGACAATGAACAAATAGCCACAATTGTTCACACAGGCAAAGTAATTTATCTTCCCATCTTACACCACACTAGAGTACAGAGAGGTTTTATTATTTGTCCCAGCTCACCCTCTACTCTTCTAATTAATAATACAAGATTACAAAAGGAAAAAAAGGTCTATCTTGCAAACAGGGGAACTGTTCAGGAGATAAAAAGGGTGTAATGACAATCTGTAAGCTAAAATTAAAAATGCTTCAGCTTCAGTATTGTGCCAATACTGTTGGTTAAGTACAGGTGTACGTATCCTACTGAATTTATCATTCTAGTATAAGCCACAAACATTCATTGCAGTCACAGTCTAGTCCAGTCGCTTGGACTCACCATCTAGCAGCTGGAAGATGCCGTTGTGCCCCTCCTCAACCTGCAGGTCAAAGTGGGAGCAGTCACTCAACATGACCTGCTCTTTTTCCACCTCCTCCAGCAGGCCAAAAATCCTGAGGGGTAGATCGAGAATGTGGCCCACCCTGGCTTCTACTGGGCACGGAGCGAAGTCCATCGCCACAGGCTCAACAACATACACCTGAAGGAAAAAAACATTGTCAAAGAGGTATCAAGAGTCTTTGTAAAAATGGGAGATTCAAGCTATAAAACTGCAACAAAGCTGTGATAGAACATTACATTTATGGTTAATTAGATGGCACATTTCTATGTTTTCATGACTGACTGACTAACTTTGTAAATTATCTGTTACATTTTTAATTGTCCTGAATGACCCCCCAACTAACAACACAATAAAAATGGAAAATGGAAGAAGCAGGGTGAACCTAAAAAAATGCAGCAACAAGCAAAGTAAAGAAGAAATTACAGACCCAAAGTTGTTTGGGGGTTGTTTGTGCTCTTCCGAATTTGAGCATAAAATTGTTTAAGTTCCTAAAAGCAGACCAATATGTTTGGTTTTAAAATACTCTGGTGTAAAAACCCATGAAAACAAGTAAGCACTTTGTGTAAAACCTGCATTAGGCATGAAGGACTGCTCTGAAGAAATAAAGCAGTAGCTACTTTAGGAACAAAAAAAGACAAAGGGCTCTTGTTGAGCGCCCACAGTAAAATTCCACAGAGGCTCTTGGAAAAGCACATTGGGCTTTTATAGCACTTGAACAATTTAAACAAAACTAAAATCAAAACTTGGGAAAACAAACCATTCTAATCTATTATTTATAAGGAGCTTGACACTCAAAAACACTCTAATCTACTTCTTCGAGACTGTATGGGTGTGGTTTGAACAGATTTGAAAGACAGTGGCCTGATAAGATTATCAGACTACCCCTCCTCCCCCCGACAACTTTCATTACATTTTTAATTCAAATACTGCTAAATCGTGATTGGTGCACATGAATACATTAGGTCACCATTTCTGACAGAGCCACCGAAAAATAACCACAACGTTTCATTTCAGCTAAAGTGTGTGTTCACCACCTTGTTAATCACAGTAAGAAGCTGATCAAGAAAGTTGACTTCCAGGGCCTTTAAAATAAAGAAATAAGGTCCACCACAAGACCTGATGAATACTTCAGTTGCCACAATATACAAATCAACATGCATGGCATATAATGTTTTAGCCACAACTACTACAAAGTCTTAATCCTCCCCTCATGCCTGGTTTTATAATCACGATTATAAACCTGATAAATTCATTAAAGAAAGTAATCAGGGTGATCACCTTTGCCATAAATCCCATATTAATATAATTTAAAGGCTCAATATGTAGCAATCATAAATTCCTTCTCATTAGTGATACTGGTGGCCATTACGTGAGCTCAACATCCTGTTGCATGCAAGCAAGACTATTGCATGTGATGTCTTTGCGTGCAGACGCACTGTGGCTGTCATTGCAGGGGTGTTTTGTTGTGAAACTTGAAGTGGTTGATGGAGAGCTAATATTTGCAGGGTGTGCCTACTTGGATGGCACCAGATATCAGTCAACATGCTGATATACCCAACCCAATCGGGGGAGGTCTCATTTTTTAAAGTTTCATAACTAACTTCTGTAACTTCTAATTTCTGTAACTCTGTACGGTGTCCTTGAGTGCCAAGAAAGGCGCCTTTAAATAAAATGTATTATTATTATCATTTTTATTATTATTATTATAATAACAACCTGTTCACTCATTTGCAATAAAAAATAAATAAAATAAAAATTCACAAATGTAAATTGCTTCATAATTCTTACATTGAAACAGTTGTGCTTTCTTTAAATCAATGTGTCAGCTTTCCAATGTGAACTTACCTTCATCTGTCCATAGTGTAGTGGATTGCGGAGATCATGAGCATAAACTATGCTGACGCCAATGTCACTGACTGTTGTCATCACTCCTTTCACCGTCACAGTGGCTACAGCTGTATTCGATGAAGACCAGCTGAAATTTCCACTCCCTCCTGTGGCCTGTCACAAGCATGAGAGAACAGGAATCATGATGTCCAACAGAATAACAACTCTTATTTTTTAACTTACATCCAGACTCAGTGGTAAAATGACCTTAATGCAGAGTTTTTTGGCAAAGTATGAACAGGAGTAATTGGTACAAACTCATTCAAAGGGTGTCATATGCTCGACACTTGTGCCCTATGACCGATTCAAAGCCAAAGCCATTCAACCACAAAGTTTCTCATGCATTCTATAATAAAGAATAATTACCTTTATTGTGTACTGATAAGCTCCAACCTTGGGCTGCCATGGAAATGTGAGAATACTTGGACTAAGAACTATAGGGTTATAGATTTCCACATCCTGTTCATTGTGGACTGGGTTGGCGAGTGCATGGACCTCTCCATTCTGAAACACAGCAGAGGCCACAGGAAATGTTCAAGCTCTCTATACTGTACTGACAGAAAGGTGCAGAAGGTTAATGCAATAATGATGCTCCAGCTCAAATGAACAATTAAGAAGTTGCATTTAAACTCACTTCAACCACAACAGCTTTCAGGGTAGCATTGATGAGAGTTAGGCCTTCTTTGAGCGCTTTGACACGATGATATGATCCATTCAGAGAAGACTCCAGGATTTCGAAGTACTCCGAAGGAAAACCGGTGCCAATACGGACATTCTGCCAAATCAAAATAAACCAGAAAATTAAACTACTGTCTATGTATTAATATACATATAGATATATAAATAGCATATGTATCATGTGTATTTAGATTTGTCCATAATTTCAAAGATTCAAGGGTCAGCATTTTCTCACCACTGGTTTGAAATATTGGCTAATAAAACTCAAACGACAGTGCAGGAAGGCTCAGCATGCACTAAACCTCTCTACTCTAATGCCCCTCAGAAGTGTTTCTGGCTACATTGCATTAAAAGTTACTAAAATCTTTCTTTTATGATGAAATGTGAAATAACTGACTTAATTTTACAAGAACATAATGTTCGACTTCCACAATCACTGTCAAAATAGGAAAACGTAAAGTCTACAATGCTAGTCATTTTACTGAAGCATACTCACATCAGAGAGGTAGATTTTGTTGCCGGATTTATCGAATACTTCAATGCCGATATCATACACTCTGCCTGTTTCGAGAGCCCAGCTGTCTCCTGGATGAATTTTAAAACCTAAACAACAGAACACAGATCAACAGATTGTTTACCACTGACATCATGAAATGTTTTTCATTGTATTTTTAGTAGTAAGAGCAAGAGACTGACCTAGGTAACCTGGTTCAACCACATGCAAAGTGCTGTTGGGGAGGCGAGAGATTCCTTGCATTCGAAGGCCTAAACAGAAGCTGCTAAGGAAATTAAATCAGGCACACTTATTGACAATTACAGTTATACATTTAATTGTATTAGACTTGATATAAACAACAGTTGAAGAAGTCATGGCAAAGTACAATTTTTCAGAAGGATACTCTTATGGTCCAGCACCACATTGATGTGTCCCAGTTGAATTGCTGTGACCGTGGAGATGTTTTGATCCAGACTGGCTACAATAATTTCTGTATTTCCATTAGGTCCAACCACACTGTTCTGGAGGTGCAGCTCATACTGATCGCAGGGCATAGAGAGCTCTTGACAAACGAAAGACAAACACAAATTAGCTTAGGAGCCGGCATTTCTGCACCACACAGAGATTTGAAACTAAAAGGAAGGAAATGACACACGCTAATCTCTAAGCAACATCATAGACTCAACCAAACATTTTTATTTCCATTTCAGGTAGTTAACTGATGGTTGAACATTATGGAGCTAATGTGTAGTGCTACTGTGCTAAATAAAACTACAAAAACAGCACAACAGCTGTGGTCACAGTAAAATGACCGAACAGAGTCAGACCTGTGATCGTGCCCTGTTTTATCTTCAGGACTTTGTATCGGATGGAAGTTCCCGCCAACAAGTAGACGTCATGCGCAGGACTCAGCATTATGTTCTCCAAAATCAGCAGCCTCACCTCCGCTGCACCCACATCCTGTGGCACAGATATCATAACTTTTAAGAATAACTCAGCTTGAGCTTCCTGCTTCACTTAACCAGACTGAACTGGCTGCAGTGTGAGGCTACAAATCAATCCAAAAAAATGTGGAAGCAGAATGCAGAAATAAATTATTACTAAAACTAAATCTTCTTTGCTCTTTGTGGGAAAATAACTGCTGGATGACAAAAAAAGTGGGCAACAAAGTATTTGACAAGACAGAAATACAACTTTACGATCAGTACTATTTGCTTTTTAAAGAGGTCTTTATCTCAAGATATTAGCCATCACAAAGGACACAATATAAGCAGAGTTTATTTTTTCTCCTCTGATTTAACACCTTTTAAAGTTAGTCCAGAATAGTCTTGAAGTAGAAATATATCTTAGCTATTGCAGCTTACCTTATACAATGACTCTTGTATTTTGGCCTTCAATTTAGCATGTCCTGTTTTCAGTCCAGAAACCAAAATAATATCACCCTGTTTCCCAACACGCTCCATTTCAGATATGTATCCAGGGGGTTTGTATGTGGACTCAGAGAACTTCATTACCCTTGAGGAGAGGAAAAGGGACAAAACTCAAACCTTGCATCTGACCTCAATTATGATCATTTCTCAGAGGAAGAGAAACCAAGAGACAACATGCAAAGATTATAATAATTTGGCAAAACAACAGAATCACTGAATAAGGACAGCATATCAACTTAAATTGTGTAATTATCTCCATATTTACTTTTAGTTTGCTATCAGATAGCAGACAGCTCAGGGGACTTTGAGCAGAGTACTAACACAGGGAGGCCTACCGTAATGAATTGTAAGAATCAGAGAATCCATTCACATCTACATCTTTCACTAAGGTCCAGTCAAACACTAGACCAGCGAGGGTGCTGAAGGTGTTTCCTGTAACATAAAAACAGGACATGAGTCAGACTTGCTACTTCTTTAAACCACAAACCCTAAATCTAAGATCTTATGTCACTATACTGAAGAATATATTAGAAGATGAGCACAATTGTTTGAAAGCTCCTGGCAATCGAATTAGCTAGAACAAAACCAATAGGCATTTTCATTACAGTACACTCTCGTTCTTTTGCAATCTACTCCTTCTGAGGAATCTAAAATCTGCTTTTAGGCCAGAGCAAACAAAAACAAAATACCAGACCCTGGGGCCATCATCAGAAAGAATCAGACTGTAGCTACAGCTCATTAACCTAAGTGCATCTGCCTTAAATGGGACCACTCTAACAGAACAAACACAGCCACCTCACAGTAACTGCCTGAGGGGAAAGAAAACCCTGCCTAGAGCCAGCTCAGTCACTGTAAGAAATCTTTAAAGCAGCAAAAAAACAGTATGACATGAACTCTTTATATAAAATACTGTAGCATACTGTATATAGACTCATAATACAAGAATTGTTGGACAGTGTAAATTATTCTTAATAGTCTTTAGGGACTATTATCAGTAACGCCAGTGGTTTATAATGAGAATCAAGTTAACTGTTAACTTGTGATAAACCAGTAAATGAGACCTTCAGAGTCCAGTGCATGAATTCTGAGTGCAAGCGGTGAGTCCTCAAGATGTAGCTCTCTTGTGGTGGACTCAATCTGGATCTCACTGATGATATCCACAATGGCATCACAGCGTAGTACCTGCCCTGTAACTGCAAGTGGAAGAGAGAGAGGGGGGGAGACATTAAATACACCACACATACTGTACCGTAACCCAGTTTTGGACATTCAAGGAGAAGCTCAGAAATAATTGGCTTGGTGTTTTAAAAGGTATGGTAACACAGAGGCGCAAAGTATACTGTGTATGGAAATGACTATGCAGATTGAAATCTCTAAAGTATCCAGTGCTTCTGCCAGCAAACACTGTGGTTTTCCTAGTCTGCTAAGGGAGCTGTTTTATGAGTGATAGATTATATCAGATTATGTTTTGGTTAACCCCAAACAGCTTGAGCGAATTAGACCACATTCAAAGTCAGTGACTATGGTCTGAACAGATAGTCTTTCCCCTGTTATTAAGTGGGTTTTATTTGTTTTGTTTTTTGAGAGAGACATTTGAGACATATGAAAAAGGGCCAATGTGTCTGATTTTTAAAATTTGTTTTATTACAAAGCAAATGCTTCAAACTGCCACTCATCCACGACAATAACCGCGCAATAGACGACAGATGACAAGCAGACAAAGTGTTGTGCAACAGAATGACGCTTTGTATGAACTTATATTCTGAAGACATTTCTGTATCACCTGCATTTTGAACTTTTAAATTGCTTAGAGTGCACATTTCAGTGCCCCCATTCTTTTCAGATTATTTTCAAGGGGATTTTAATGGCATACAGTTGGTATAACAGACTCCTATCACACGATACTCAAAAGGGTGCACTTTATGACGTATATATTCTGCCATAAATCTATGTGAAATCAGAACACTTAACAAGCTAGAGCAATGTGACAAACCATAAACTGCCTTTTATCATATATATATGAATGATAAAGCACCGCATGGCGAATGAGAACAAAAGCTCTAGGAGTTTCATAACTTTGAGTACTAATGCTCCTCATCATGAAGGAAATTGTGCAGTTTTCCAGATGAAAAATCAACTGAATGCTCCACAAAAGGATGATGTGCAAACCGTGTCTTATACCAATCAAATACTTGTGGGGTGCATGTACAAGCTGCCTTATTTACCTAACGTACATGTGTAGCGGGGTTAATCGAGAAATTAATTCATGGAGCACTGTAACCTCATGATATTCATTATAGAAACAGTCTCCCAACGTAATCACTATTTGAATGGCATCTGCTCCTACAGCCCCCACAGCTATCTTAGTACAGGTGTAATTAATTCTGAGCTAAACATAAAACCAAGTGTGACGATAATTATGCGGGACAAAACAGTTTCCAGGGTATTCTACCTTCTCTCATTTTCCAGGTGTTTCCTGCTGTTGGAAACCAACGCTACTATTCCAGGTGTTCCGGTTTTTCATGATGCATTTGCATGCCCGTACATATTTCGGTGCATCTGTATGCAAAACTTTTGGGCAGTCATCAAAAGCACGCTTTAATGCTAATACATTTGCAAAATCTCCAGAGAGGTTGAAGTTGAACATCACAATAATAAATGTCGAGGCCTGTATCATTCTCCTCATATTAAAACACACACACACACACACACACACACACACACACACACACACACACACACACACACACACACACACACACAACCTAAAGTATAAATGGATTCACGTCCTAAATCCAATAAACGGAACCGCATTTGAATGAGACACTTTTAAAGCATATCACTGTACTTACCAACATCTTCTGCCAGAATGATGCTGGTGAGTCTGGACGGCTGGGTGGAGAGAGCCTGTAGAACAGCACTCTTGGAGCAGCCTTTGCCTCTCTCTTCATCCAGAGCTTGGATGCTTGCAACCTCTGGCCTGGTGGAAAACCTGTAGGGATAAGACCAGAATAAACAGGCCAAATACAAAACTGTAAGTACGTAGTAGCCGTTAGAGCCTGACCGATAATGTTATATATACACAGAATATATACATAAACACGCTTTTGTTCCCCAAATGTGGTTACCAAACACTTGTGACAAAGAATGGAGGCTGCGTTATTTTAAAGTAACTTTTTATAAAACTAAAAAGTAACTTTTTTTTTCACAAAACTACACCAGTGTACTGAAACTGTAAACTTCACTGGGAATTAAATATGTGTATATTAAACTTGAATAAGGAAAAAGGATTAAATATACAAAAAATATCAGCACATATCAGGCGGTATTAACACTGATACTGATATATCTGTTACAGGCCAATATCAGCCAATAATATCAATTGACTGATATATCGGTCTGGCTCTAGTAGCCATACATATCTTTGCTTGCCACTGTAAGAATTTATCTTTAACTTGTTTATCATTGAATGAAATATTTTATGGGGAATAACATTTTCCGATTTGGAAAAAGTTGAAGTAACATGCAGAAATCACTGTCTCCTAAGGTTTTAGAAACAGGGTGGAGGCTTCTGGCACAACTCCACCTACTTCCAAGGTGCATGGAGAAGGAAAAAAGGTCTGAAGACAGTCAACGCTCCAGCAACACTTGTAGCATAGAATAACTTTATTAACAGATATCAATACTAATATGAATAAAAACAGATACTAATATTAATTAAGTTCTCCTATACCATAAGTGTTGCTGGAGCTTTGACTTACTTCAAAGGTTTCAGCTGTTTTATTGCCCCCAGACACTGCCTAACTACAGTCTACACAGTACAGTTGCGTCCATGTGGCCTCACATGCCCTTTGAAATATGACACTAGTTTATAAAGCATGCTTCTGCTTAGGTTTAATCAGGCAGACTTTATATCCCACGCACTCACCATCTGTAGCAGCCTTCAGTAGTTTCCAATGTGAAGTTAATCCTTGTACTTCTGGCAAGTGGTAGCAACACTTTTGGTATATTTAGTCTGGAGGTACAGCTAACTTGATTATCGGTTATTATCAATGATAGCCATAGCAACACTGATAATCTTAACGAGATCATTGCCGCTGAGAAGATTGATGAAATGAATGGACGCAAAGTTTCTGTCCTAGCTTAACTTCTTCCGTCCCATTAAGAAAGCTGTTAGTGCATTAGTTTTAGAATTAGTTGCAGATCTCAGAGGGCTGAGCTAACATCACTATTGAAGCTATTTCTCAACTCAAACACACACACACTCACTCACTCACTCACTCACTCACTCACACACACACACACACACACACACACACACACACAAACACACACACAGACAGACAGACAGACACACACTCACTCACTCACAGCCTTCCGGGGCTCAGTTTCGGTTAGTGTCAGTAAGCAGAGCCTCGTGATAATAGTATAACAGTAACAATGTCCTCTGGTCCTCAGACTATTCGCTTCTTTTATCCTCGAAAATACGGCGAAACGCACGGCTAGTCTCAATTTTTAATTTCAGTGACTAACATTAACGCCTATAATTAACAAACGATGGCTCATATTACGCATGTCTCGTACAAATACCCGCCATTGGATTTTCCAGCGTGCATGCCGGGAGTGAGAAAACGTCACAGACAAGGAAGCACAGCAGGGGCGATGACGCTGTTTATTAAAGACACAGTGTCATTTCAACTTTATTTATTTATTAATTTATAATTTTTTTTAACCTTTATTTTAACTCGAAAGATCATTGAGCAAGAATCCTCATTTACAGTGGTGTGGAGAAACAACAACAACAACAACACAACAATAGAGAAGGACCCAACTGCAGACAACATGGCGGACACAGAGGCAGACATATTGACCCCTGCCCCCCGCAACTGACAGAAGGTCACGTTGTTGTTTGTTTGTGTGTGAGTTTTTTTTTGATAAATTGATTAAAAAAATTAAACGACTCATTTAAAAGAATTGGCAACTTTCCAAAGACTTAGTGAATTAACTTTATATTGGCCCGTTTAACTTTATATTGGCCCGTTTAAAAACAAAAGCTTATAATTGCTAACTTCTCAGCTTCTCAACTACATATATGTACATGTTTATATGTACATATATTTATATATATATATATATGAAAAGGTTGTTTTAAATCTGAAAAATAAATGAAAATAAAACGATAAATAAACACAAACAAGTAAACTGGTAAGATTACGGTGAAGTTAAAAACATTGCAATCAATTAAAACAAGGTCTGAAATAAGGCCTTTGAACAGCTGTAGTGGTGGTAAAGAATCTACTTTTAAGGCCTTTTGCAGATTGTTCCAAGTGTAAGGTGCATTATAAGAGAATGGCATTTTTCCTATTTCGGTTCTGACTAGTGGAGTATAGCGCAACAACCGATTCTGTGAACGAGTACCAAAATCTTGTGGCTTCAGGGTTAAAAGTGATGAAATATAGGGTGGCAGTAACTGTAACAAAGCTTTATATAAGAATAAACCAATATTGATCTCGCCTCACTGCTAGGGATGGCCAGCCAACTTTCTGGTACAGAGTACAGTGGTGAGTACTAAAATGAACAAAATTGAAGTGAATTTAAATGAACTGAATTGAATTGCAATATGCACATTTGTTTGTGAATATTCACCACTAAATTACAAAATCAATTGAAATGATGAGGCTCTTGTGTTATAACTTAATCTTGAGGCCTTCTTGTCAAAAGTTTGTCACAGAAACTAAATTTTCAATATTTGAATGAATGTGTTCATTTAGTGCATATTTGTGAATTGATTTGTCTAGTTTGTTTACAAAAACAGGACATGATAAATACAGTGGCATACTGGTTGGCAGTCATAACCCTGTATTGCATCTTCATTCCATTTTGGCACACCTAGTGTAGCGCCTTTAAATTTCTCTCACAGCGCTGTTGAATCAATGCCACAGAATTACTAATGCAACCCAAAGTCCATAAATGTATCCATCAAGTTTAATGTAACCTACAGTTTTAATGACACTATATCAGAGATGTGGACGTTCATTTCTATTGTAGGTTTTAAGGCTATAATAGTGGTGTGGTATTGTAGGCTATATTATAATAATTTTGTGTTTGTTTGTTTTGTAGTGTACAAATGGACAAATGAACAAAAACCATTAGAAACACCTGTCAAGATAATGTTAGCTAATATAACACTGTCACTAAAAATGTCCAAAGTTGAACCAGCACTGCTGCTATGGTGTCAACAAATACTATTTGTTCATCCACTCAATGGATTACCTCCGTTTGATAACTTTGTATATTTTTGCTCTTGTAGTAAACTTTAAGTGTTTTACTAATCCTTGACACGTCTTGTATACAATAAATCTACCTGTTCATGGACTACAGCCACGTATGACAAATGAAAGCCATTAGGATGCAAATTAAACATTAGCCTGCCATTCTACACAAGACATTGCTGCTCTTATTAAACGCAAGCGAACACAAATACTGTAATTGAGGAAAATCTGTGCAACATGAGTTTTTTGTTTTGTTTCATTTTATATAAATCTATAACATTAAACTGTATTGTCAGACAGCAGATCATGAAGAAAAGGATGCCAGTCATTCTAGGCTTGCTGGGATTGGCTGTATTGACAGATTTCAGTCAAATACATGCACTGCACACATTTTCACCCCTAGATGTCACTGACAGCTACCTGTATATTATTCTCACCCAGACATGGATAATAACAATGTGTAGGAGACAAGTCCATATTGTGACTTGATAAAGAAGGGATATGTCATCAGTGCCCTTTACACAATGCTGTGCTTAACAAAGAAAAGATAGATTAGAGACCATGGCTACAAATTTGCTATAAACCCCCCCAAAAAAAACATGTCTAAAAGAACATAAATCCAAAATTTCCCCTTCTTGTATTTATGT
This sequence comes from Scomber scombrus, assembly GCF_963691925.1. Classification (NCBI taxonomy): domain Eukaryota; kingdom Metazoa; phylum Chordata; class Actinopteri; order Scombriformes; family Scombridae; genus Scomber; species Scomber scombrus. Next base: position 21,290,766 of record NC_084979.1, on the reverse strand, counting down.
GTGAGATCATTCTCTGGCATTAAAATAGTTCCTGAGATAAAACATGAATTGGTAACAGGATGATAGTCTGAGTTCAGTTGGCTGTATTATTTCTGAACTCTCATCTGCTTTGAAGTTATTACAGCAGTGCTTCTCCTGGATTGTGCCTCTGGTTTTCTAGACACAGAGAGATGCACAGCTTGATTAACAGATACACAATGGTTTTGAGGTGTGTTACGTAATGCTGCTTTGTGCCAAAGGTGACAAATTGTTTGAGTCAGAATACATTAGCAATGAAAGCCCATCACTGCCTGGCGCTGTGTTTTAATAGGGTGACTTTAAAGACAACCATATAATTGCAGCAGTCAGAGATACATAGTCTGAAGCATTGCTCTTCCAACATTAGTTAGAGTTTTTCAAGCTATTTTGGTTTGAAATAAAATGACATATCTTTCTTCAGTTCAATGACAGTGGAAAAATGAAACCTGAGAAGACAGTACAACTTTCATTTATTTTGACAAGGCCACTCTGTGTGGGTGTCGCTCTACACTTAGTTTCATCTTTGTACCCTATCCATGAGCAGTTCGTGTACAAGTGATGTTAGGAGTGAATGATGTAATGTCTGAGACTTTGGAAAACAATACCTGAATGTCATGCTTTGAGTCTGTTAGCACTTCACGTGGAGGCTCAAGTCTAGACAACACAAAGTGTGGCACCAACCTGAACTTATTCAGAGGGAAAACTGCTTGTAATGTAAGTTGTTTCTGAGCCTTGGATAGATGTGATGTGATTTCCTCAGCTGGAATCTGGTAGTGTTGGAGCGCAGCAAGCATTAACAATATCCAAGGACAAAAAAGGGGAAATTCTCAAATGGCTGGAAATGGGGTTTTTTTCTCCTTTAGATTGGCTGACTTTAAATGGTCATGGACTTTCAAAGTAACTGACTGCAGTCCAGTTAATCAACCATTGTTTTTTCAAGGTTGTCCTTTCAGATTCCAATGTGTTGTAAAACTGCCATCCACTTTTAATATTGGGCAATCATATAAGAGAAAGAAAAGCAGGAAATCTTAATATTTGAGAAGCTGGGGAAGATAATTTGGGGGCTTTTTTGGCTTGAAAATGGCTTGCATGATTAATCTTTGCAGCTCAACTAAAAGTATTTCACCATAGACTACTTACACCCACATGTTGTGTGTAAAATATTTTCCTATATCACAAATGGCTGCAGCTGCTTTGCAACGCTGCCTAGCATCTCCTCATCTGGCATGCATCAGCAGTCACATCCTTCCTGGTGTGAAGACGGGAACTTTTCTTGGCCATCATGCTTGGCTTGGTCCAAACAAGTGGGTGCAGAAGGCCATAGCAGTTACGCAGTTACGCTTACTCAATGGCTATGTTCTCAACTCGTGGCTCAGCTTCCATCAGAAATGTAATAAGCTTTAGAAGGGTCACTGCTTCAAATGATTTGGGAAGTACACAGCTTAAAAGACCCCAAGGTGTGATACACAGTAAAAAAAAAACTGCTGTAGGTAGGCATAATAAAAAGATGTTATAATCAGCCTTTGCCTATATCTTGTGTGTTCCCGCAAATCTAAAAAATGACAAGACGTGGGACTAGCTCAAACGATTACCATGGTACAACTCTGTGATAATTCTGCGCATGTCCAGAGGGTCTTGACTTTTCTCAGCGATCAGTAGAATTTCATGATGTTTTTTCTCCCTTCTATAAAAGGAAAGAAAAAAATCAACTTTTCCCTTAAGAGGTAATATACCTTTTCAATTTTAAATGAACCTCTAAAATAAAACAAGAAGAACAGGGTGAGTCTACAGAGGTGTACTGTAAATGTGAAATTGCTTTACACGGTCTTAACTACATGCTTTAAATTCCCTTGCCATCTCCCTGGCATAGGGATTAGGTGGACAGAGCTGAGTAGGTTTGTATTTACAGCTCTATGCATTCATGATCATAGACAGTGGAGATGTAATCTTACCTAAATGCTTCCACATGTCCCACATTTAATGCACTGTATACGTACTACCCTTTATTCACAAGTTAAGAGACTCATTTTTCATTTGAATAAACACAAAGAAACATTGAGATGATGTCAATAATAACCAATTTCATAATGGTTTGTGGCAAAACATTGGACATACATAATGAAATCACACCTGAATCAAATATATAACATTCAATGCAGGAATGTTGCAGAATTTAAAATTTTGCAACGTCATAGCTGTAAGCCAAAAGCTGTTGTACTGTAGGGCTGCAAGCCTTCAGCAGACACCCCATTTAACCACACCCTGGTAAGACTTTACAAGACACAGGTGGGGAATCACTTTCACCACACTGCATTTGGGTCGCAAACATGTAGCCCCCTGCAGAGCCACAGCACTCTGCCTTTGCTGGTTTACTTTAAAGACTTCCTCTCTTCACTATATGTTGTGGACCTGCAGCAGTGTCTTGATAGAAAACATATTTGAGTTAAAAGAAAATTTCATTTAGAGAAGCTCCACAACATTTATTGGTCATTAGCCACATGTGATGTATGTCACTGCTAAAACACTTGATTAGAAGACTGAAAATGATAATCTGACAAATTGTATTTGTATATACTTGTTGCTGGGTTTCTTGCTGATAATGTATTACATAATGCTGTAACAGGATGATTTCATATTTTCTCTGACATTCATTCTAAGTCCTTGTAAAATTACTCATGAAATGAACAGGCATTCAATATATCAGTTCAGACCATCTCACACATACCTACAGTATGTGAACTAATAAAAGTCCCAACAAACAGTATGATACTCAGTCCACCTGTTTAAACAATGGCAGAAGATCAGGACAATGTATCACACAATGGACAGATACCATTAACGCCAGCTGCATTAGGGGGGCCCAAGTAGACAATGATGTCACTATCATTGGCATCAGCTTTAATGAACACCCTGCAGAATACTAAGTCTACGCTTTTGTCAAAAGAACTGAGGCAAGAATGACTTCACTCTGCTCTGAAAACAAATAATAAACACAATGTTTTATACTTTAATTCAATATTGCTAGTGTGAAATGGAGAAAGTGACCATTATGTAGATTATTGCGCGGCAGGGTTGCAGTCAGTGAGTCTGGACAATTAGTAGTGGCATAAGTCACCATTAAAAACATGCATGAATGAGAAATTACAACAGTGTGGGGTGAAATTACTTCTCCCAAATCAGTGCGTGTCAGATGACATTATCTCGCAGGCTGAGAGCCATTACTGCACTGAGGGTTTCTTGCCCCAGAGGGAGAAAGGAGAGGTCAACTACTGTGGGGGAACAGGCCATTTGGTCTGTGCCTGCAACATGAGGACATCTCTCAAGAGAGGCCCCAAATGTTCTAAACCTACGAGATATGAAGTGTAAGAATTAATTTCTGTTCAGTCACTGATTTTTAATTACACAGATGATTTATGTTTTTTGCAGAGACTATTGTCAGAACTGAAAGCAACATGCATAGTTGTTAAAATGACACAAGATAGATAACTCACTTCTGAACTTGTAATTGCCAGAATATTCCAGTGCATTGTGACAGACATGTCACTGCAGGTGGCCATAGGTTATGTGTGTTATGTAATCTTTTTCATCTGTACAACATCTGTGGAAGATGTCATGTAATTTTTTTTTTTTTTTCATTGGAAGTGTTTTTACTTGCTTACCATTCTGGGGGTCAGCAGCTTTTATGGGTGTTGCTTGGTTGTGTTTTAGGGCTACACAAAAGAGTGACCACAGCCTCTCTGGGGATTAGCCAACTCCAGGGCAACTTAGCTCTTGTTATTAATGATGATATGAGAGGGTCAACTGCAAGCTGAACTTGTGTTCTGTAGGCCTGCGTCATACATTTGTCTCCTGTAGAGTAACACAGCCCGAATACTAGGCATAGGTCCGGCTGGGATAACATTTAATATAGAGGGTTGTTAGATACTGTATGTCCTTTTTTTAAAAACGGATTTGATGTATATACTGCACATTAATATGAAAATAGTGAGTTTTGTTTTGTTTGTTTTTTGCTGAATTGTAAATTAGATATGGATAAATATTTCATGCATTCAGGACAGACATTCAAGAGAACGTGGGAGGTTTTTATATTGTTTGACTTGTGCAGCTTTGTGTGCATTTGAATATAATGAAAAGAGAAAACTAATAATGGGGCCGCTGACTCATCTCAGTCATTGATTAGTCAAGGGAGACCCCTGAAACAAAGTGGCAAATGGCCCTGCTGCCCCTGTGCTCTATTCATCCACTGATGCAGCTTTTGTCTATATCTATTCTCACTAGTTACTCAATGACGCTGAAGATAAAACTAGAAAAAAACGTAGTTATTTAAAAGATAAAATTCACTACAGTCTCTTTAGAACAGAGACTTGAACCACTTGCAGTGTACTAAATGTCTAACTTTAAAACTGTGACACGATTAATCTAATCACATCGCTGATCACAGCATCATGTGATACTTAATAAAGCTTGTATGAGCTTAATTTATCAGTATGGCCTGTTGGCATCAGGGATTAAACAGCGCACCAGTCAATAATTTGGCACCTAACTGAAGTCTGTGTTGATATAAATTGAGGTTAAACTGATCACTGTGAACATGTAATAAAAAAAAACATTTGTGCGATTTTCGTGTCACTGTAATAATATTAAACGGTCTTGTAATGTTGTTAGTATCCAATTATTAGAGAGTCCGTGCTATTCCCGTTAACCTCAGGATGATCATGCATTTCCCGCTAATGCAGCAATATGTAATTTTTCGTAATGTTGATGAGGAAAAAGTAAGTGAAATGATTTCGAAAGCGTTTAAAATAGTGGAAATATTTCCATGGAAGTTTGTCCCGCCCTCCAGAGAGAGAGAGAGAGAGAGAGGGAGAGAGAGAAAGAGAGAGAGAGAGGGCGCTCCCTGCCTCCCAAGTCGCTCTCAGGGCATAACTTAACTTTACGCACAAATTTCCTTCAGGAGCTCACCAGCACTGCAAGATCAGGGACACAAGGTAGGCAACGTGATTTTCTATAAATAAATTACTCGGAATCAGTACACGATTTGATGCGTTGAGCAGTTTGATTTTCCCCTGACAGATAACAGAAGAGGAACAATTATTATATTATGCGCTGAGAGATCAGTGATATTATATTTGAAATCTTTTAATATTTTGTAATGTGTCGTAGAAGTCCTTTTTCTGGTTAAAGCCTGACAAAAAAGGGAATTAAATAATGTGTGCCTTTACGACTACTGAGTTCAAATGTCGAATGCACCTCTAAGGCAGAATTTTGTTCAACACGCTGAAACATTTTTACTGGTTTGATCACTACAGTTAATTAAATTATTAATTGATGCACTTTAAGCAAACTTTCAAAAATATCTTCCTCAAATAGGCAACTCGTTTTTTAATTCATTTTCCATCACTGAAGTTTGCAAGGACTCACGTTTCAGCGTGTTTGCTTATGGGTTGAGGAATTAGTAGATGCTGAAAAAAACAATGTTTACCCGTGTGTGTGTGTGTGTGTGTGTGTGTCTGTGTGTGTGTGTGTGTGTGTGTGTGTGTGTGTGTGTCTGTGTGTGTGTGTGTGTGTGTGTGTGTGTGTGTGTGTGTGTGTGTGTGTGTGTGTGTGTGTGTGTGTGTCACAGTGGGCAAAAGGATAAAGGTCAGTTTTTGGCTACTGGGATGACAAGACACACAGCCCCTGTTTGAAATGCTTTGAGGGACATTCCCTGATAGCTGAACAAACAAGTCAACAGACTATTTTTCATGCATAAAAAACAGCCCTATCAAGGCATGTAAAAGGTTCAAACAGATGGGTTTCATGCTCAGGCCACCTGATTTCATTACCCACTAGCCTCTGTGTTACATTTTTTCCTTTCACTTGCTATGAATGTTGTAGGAAAACACAGAGTTTGGGTTTTGGTGCTTTTTGGGATGAGTTCAACACTGTAAGTCACCATAGCAGTGGGCCATGTGCCAGTTGAAAGACTGCAAGATCTGGTAAAATGATTTTGTACCAACAGCACACAAAGACATCATTGATTCTCTAAATGGAGCTGCAGTGCACTTTGTTCCTCTGTTGCTTTTCCTGAGTTATGAGGGAAGACAGAGCTACAGATGTTACATTTATTTTGATGACCGCCAGATTTTATTGTTATAACTTACTAAATTGTTGCATTACGTGTTTTGCATGGACTGGAAATAGATTTCCCAATATCAGCACACAGTCATGCAGATGCACCATCTTCCCAAAGGCTGTTTTATTTCCCCAAAAGATGACAAATTATACTGTAATAACTATACCTATAGATGCTGTGTGTTGCAGCAAGATCCCCAGACCCTCAAGCCCTGTTTGCTGTTTTCATTGAAGTAATATGTAAACATCTACCATTCTTTGCCTTGTGTAGCAGCCCCTCTTTTGATGGGAATCTATTCCAAGGACATGTAGTTTGGGAAAAATGTGATAACAAAACAGGCTGTGGAAAGTGACTGAAACTGGCTAGAAACACTTCAGGAGGAAATGTCTACAAACAAGTTTGTCATGCAGAACGACTTTGGGTTAATCTCTGATTTTGAGCCAGACTTTTAGCATGAAATGTCCCATAAGTCTCCCGCGACTGGCACAAATGCAAGCAGTGGAGAAAAAACAAAATAGAAAACACCTGGTCTTCAATATGCTTTCTGATTTGAAGTCAGATCACTTACTCCACGGATCAAGCCTGTCACATTCTGACTTGGTGCTGCCAGTCTGTCTCTGTACAGTGTGACATGCAGTGAAAAGCTCAGAAATGTCATACAATGTATCCATTCCTATCATTATATTACAAATATAAATTACACCATGTCATATTTTCTGATAAAAGTACTGCTTCTACTTTATACATAATTAGTTGTGTGTTATTCTTACAAGAGCACTGTTTCCTGAAACAGTTTCTGCTCCACCAGCTATTACAAGAACTTAACAATGAACTCAAATGACTTTCACAACATTCCCACCATATTCAGCAGAGGCAGTCAATTTTATGAGAGTGAAATTGATAACTCAGATAAGCAGTTCTCTATGAAACACAATCAACACACTGTTTTTGCATGTCAAACTATTATATTATCATAAAAGAGGGTGTTGTTATTTCAGCATTGTTTTTTCAACAACTAATCATTTTTGTTGGGTTGTAATTGTACATATTTCCTTCAGTCAGCGTTACCTTTGACCAAATTTCCATGTGCAATCAAATATAAACTACAGACTACATCTCCTGTGGTGCCAAAAGAGTAGGCATGGAAAAACGTATATTTGGCAGGCAGTCAAATGTAACCAGACAGGTTATTAAGTCAAAAAATGTGTTTTGGATCATAACTGTGAAAAAAAATCCAAAAATAATAAAAAATGATTGCTATCAAGCTGAATGACAGACAACTTTTCTGCTATAAATATACCATTAACCAATGTTTACTTTCACAGGCTAAAAGACACAAATTCTTTCTCCTCTGGACACAAATCTAACCTGACGAGAAGCTTACTTTGAAGACTTGAAATGTTTCCATTTTTTTGTACTTTTTCATGCAAAATGAACGTTCAGAGGGCAGCATTGTTTTTGTGTTGGATGATGCTGTGTGTGGACATCTGTTTAAGCCAGAAAGACTGCACAGGTGTGGACTGTCCTGTTCTGCAGAACTGCATCGAAACGGTTTTGGAAAAAGGTGCCTGCTGTCCCACCTGTACACAAAGAGGCTGCGTCTGTGAGGGTTACCAGTACTACGACTGTGTCCAAGCAGGCTTCCAGAAAGGGAAAGTCCCACAGGGGCAATCTTACTATGTGGATTTCGGAAGTACTGAATGCTCCTGTCCCCAGGGAGGAGGGAAGATAAGCTGTCATTTTATGCCTTGCCCTGAAATTTCCCCCAACTGCATCGACATTTTACAACCTGCAGATGGATGTCCGGAGTGTGAGCGAATTGGCTGCTCCCATGGCAACAAGAAGTATGAGGCGGGACACTCCTTTCAGATAGACCAGTGCCAGGTTTGCCATTGTCCAAATGAAGGTGGAAACTTAATGTGTTCCCCCATCCCCGGCTGTGACCCACATAGTGTTAATAAGCCAATGTTGGTTACGACCACTGAGAACAACAACCCTTTGAGAGACATTAGCAGCCATCATGACAGCCGACAAACGAGTCCTGGACCATTTTCCAAGCTGGCACTGGGAAGCTCTCTACCACTGTATAAGCCAGACCCACCCAGTTTTGGCACAGAGGATTATGACTATACATTGATGGAGCCAACGTCTTCCACTATCCAAGATCTGGCCCGACCACTGGAATCTACTACAGTACTACCAGCTTACCCAGAGTCAAGCTCCACATCTTTCAGCTTGTATGATGACAGAAAACATGAGCTGCGAGACACACAAAAAAGCTCTGATCCACAGAGGAGCAGCAAGGATGAGATCACACATAACATGGATCCAACCACTACTGGCGCTCAGAAAGAAACATCAACATTGTTAACGACTACAATAGCACAGAAAGTGACTACAGGGAACCACAGGCCGCAACAGGAAATTGGAGAAAGGACCATTAAACACAACAGCAACAGAAACAGAGTTGTGCAGGACACTTCTTTAAGAGACTCAGCATACACTACCCGTGTCAACAAGGGGAGCAGGCACTCTGGTCATCACAGACATAGTCAGGGAAGCAGCTCCCACTCTGTAAACAATAAGGAACAAGAAAAAGTCTTAATGGAGCCAAGACGGCCTCTCGGTAAAGAGGAACAGGCTTTATATCCGACTATCCAGTTCAGTCCCACCAGCAGACCTCCAGTCAGGATGAGGGATGATGGAGAGCAGCCTGAAAGACAAGCACAAACCCTCCACAACTACCAGTCTCAGGATGAAGAAGCAGTTGCAGATGGTAAGTAAAATATTTTGAGTCTCTCTTAAAACAAACATCAGGTGCCCATATGAACACTGAAACTGATTTGTATTGCTTGAATCATTCCTCCTGTTCATACCGACCATTAGATGATTCCTTCCAAATGTGCTTACAATGTAAGTGATGGTGGACAAAATCCAATATCTCAGCCGTCTGAGTTTTTAGTAAAAAAATTCCTTCATTGTATCCCGATAGTGTTTTCCTGTTCAACTGCAGTGGAAGGATCGTAACAAAAAGAGGGAATTTGGACGACTGAAGCTTCATATAAGCTTCAACCTTTAAAAACGTTTTAGCATGGGAGGAGGGCTGTGGATTTTGTCCAATTTTACTTACAATGAAAGTATATTATGAAGGGATCGCTTAAAGGGCCAGTATGAATGAAAAGGAGGAATGATTTACTGCAAAAAAAGAGATATCACATCAAGAGGTCGGTTGCATTAAAATGTTTTGATGAATTCAGTGTTGACATCAGAATACATAATGATGATTTATAGCACAGTGGTTACAATGTTAACTTATTACTTGTTCACAAGACATCTCCCTCTGCCTTCTCTCACATCCTGTCTTTTGAGGAGGAATTCATAATCACTCTATTCAAGCTGGCAGTGGTCCAGGAAAAACAATTGTCCATGGAAAGTCTGTTTTCCCAAGATAGCGTTTATCTACCTTGCTCAGAAGAGGGAAGCCCTTTACATAGTATGTATTCGTTTTCAGTTCATGTTGAGAGAATGGTTTATTTATTCCTCTAGAGATTTGCAAATAGAGAGTAATATTAAGCCTGGTTCCATATATACATTATTAAACTACAAATATATCCGATATGTCCTGTAAGAGCAGCTGAAATTGCAATTTCTCTCTCTACTTTGCTCTGATGAGAGCCCTGACGTTGTGCCTCCTGCCTGTAATGAACATGTTCTCAAACAAATCAGCCTCCTTCAGGGCACATAGGCCAATCTTCTGCAGGCACTTGGATGGAAAGCAAGTGATGAAGTGACTGAAACAATGTCTAAAATTTACACCGCACAGGAAAAAAGTTGAAGTTGAAGTTGTTCAGATCCCATATAGTAACGTTTAATAATCAAAATTTGTGTTGCTTTACCTTCAAAGAAGAAGGTGATTTTATGCAGGTCTCTAAAATAATAATGATTAACAAACATCCTGCCAAGAAAATCATAATGTTGATCATAATTTCTTCCATATTTTATAGCTTCATGACACAATATTACTTTCCCTAAGTGGTGAGTGAATTAAGTTATCAATCTTATCATCCTTATCACTGCATTGACTAAATTAAGAAATTGGTTTAGTATTTAGAGAGTTCTTCCTTCTTTTTTCCCCAGCAAACAGCACACTTAAGGTGTGTAGTTAACCTACTTTACAACACTATTATTTTTGTTGAGACCTGTCAGGACTCTTCTTTCCTTTCAGCACCTGGCCTCCATAGGTATGTATAGTATATGTTGAATGCATGTATGGGGTGAACTCCAGTAGTGCCTGTCAAGTTCATTCATCAGCTTAAAGTTGGAGAATATAAGGTAAAAACTGACTGTTTGCTGTTGTTGTTTGGCATTCACAATTGTGTTAAGTGGTGCTACAGGGGCAGGTCAAGTCTATGTAAAATGTAAAATTGTTTGTGAGATGTGATTTGAATGTGTCCTCAGTGTGAGTAAATAGCTTCATAGGAGAGGGTTTGAGTTGAAGTAGGAGGTAGGTTTTTCCTTCCTGGAACTTGATGTAGCTGTTCTGGCTCCTCAGTGTGTTGGGAATGAGTGACACTGACTGAAGTTCATTGGACTAAGAAGAGATTTCGAGAGCGGTGACATGTTAAAGCCCAGACAGGAAAAACCCAGCTGATAAAGGCCTTGACTAATGCCTGTTATCGATGCCATTAGCAAAGGATACCAAAGTTATTTGGAGAGGGAAAGAACAAGCATAACAAGAACACAACCATTTTTCACTAAACATTAATGGTCTGTCTTTGCTTGTGGAACACGTCCCAAATTTTTTTTTTTTTTTTAACTTTCAGTCAATAACTCCTGCTCATTTGCCCTCTCCCTTTCCAACCAGACGTTGTGTGTGCTCAGAAGGGGGAAGGGATTGTTTAGACTTTCTAATGCTAGGCTGAACCTGGTATAGGATTTCTTGGGGGTTGTACCTGTGAGCGGCATAATACCCATGTGATGAATGAGACCACTGTTGTGGCTTGATTGCCAGACGCTACTCACTGCTCCCTCATGAGCCAGTGTGATTACCCGTCTCCCATGAGGCTGTGGGCTCCCAAGTCCTCCCAGTAATCATCTCATCTGAAGCACACCTCCACTCACGCTCATCTCAGTAACTCCCCTTCCAAGCATCAACTATAATATTGAACTAATGTAGAAGAATGTTAGATATGGATAAATTGATAAGACAGTTTTCTGAAAACATCTGGATTGAGGAGATAAACACTGAAGCAGCTCTTGTTTTTATCAACAGCACTGTCACAACATGCAGCATATGGGAGTTGGCTGAACAGATATCTAATTTTCCCTAGCATGAAAAGGAGGGTGAATTCCAGAGCTGGCCATGTGAGAGTTCAATCTGTCTGTTTCACCACTGTAAAGAGCAGATTGAAGAAGATAGCTGGTAAATCTAGGGTGCCTTCTAGGTCATTTCTAAGAATTTTGGCGCATCTCCAATCCGCAAACCCGTTCTTACTGAAAAACTGCCTGATCCACATGTCACTGATGCTGCTCAGAAGTCAGACTCAAAAACATCAGCTCCAGATGCAGGAAACCACTCATAAAAAAGACCTACTGTATATGTAAAGAGAGATTGGTGATAAATCTTAACACAATAACAGATCTGTCTCTGCATTTCTGTCATTAACATATGAGCAAAGTGCAGCTATATACAGATGTTCAGACATACAAATATGAAATATGTATATTATTATGATATATTATGTGTATATTTCATATGTAATCATAGATTCATGTTTATCCTTCACTGATATAACGATTTCCAAGGCTGAAAGTAGTCCAATAATTCTAACGGGACTGCCAATTAGGCAATATTTCTTTGGGATCAGTGTTATTTTTGTCAATCAGATCCAATTCAGGATTTGGATGGATTTCCGCTGGCAAGAAATAAGCACATTTCCTGTGTTCTGGTTTGTGAACACACCTTGGAATATATAAGGAATAATAAGGCAATGGGAAACAGGTTCAAATTACAGGACTGTGGTTGATATTTTGTCAGAGACATGTAGCTGAATATACCCAACCAATTTACTCTAATGCTGATGTTGCAATGTAAACAGTTTACAAAACTTTGTAGGTGTGTCCATGCTTATGTGTGTCAGGAACACATGTGGCAACTGTAGGAAACGCAAGCTATACAGTATATCTCAATAAATCAGTTCATCATTAGTGGCAAGTCCTGTCAGTGTGTATTTTAGTGTTTCATTCAGGTTATCTAACCACAAGGAGGTGTAATTGGATTGGAAGTTACTGGGTGAAACCATCAAAGACTAAGGCAAGCCCTCTGGGTTTGCATCAACTAACTTTAACCCCAGTTAAGACTACAAAAAGATGGATTACACGACTGTTGGCTCACAGTCTCAGGGAGATTAAGACAAAAGTCGTCAATAATTGAAACCTGAATTGGCCGAACTAGAAATGAAGTCATGGTGACAGCAGGAGAGTCCTCCCTGTTATGTCACAGCCAGCTGCTCTTGGACAGTGATTATGTGTGTTCAAAGGCAAGATATCTCTGCAAGTACTCATGTTGAAGGTGAGAAGAACATTGTGTCACTCCTTGAGCTTAACACAGGACTGCACACTCACACATACATATACACTCAAACACGGACATGCTT